>NC_036435.1:0-318853 GCF_000184455.2 Aspergillus oryzae RIB40 | reverse complement strand
CTACTCTGCTGGTCAGGTTTGGATGATAGAGGGGGTGACTTCGAGAAATCTATAGCTTTGGGAAAGCCATCGTTAAGTTCGAATTCAACAGCACGACGAATTGCTAAGCCAGATATAGACCGAGATATCACTTGGCCAAAAGCAAGCTGCACAAATGCGCTTAAAATTGTCTACAGTAACTTGAGGCTGAAACATAAAGCCCGAGACCAATTTGCGAAGTTCCGTCTAGCAGGTCCGATATACTTCTCGAGTATTAGGGCTCTGCGATGCTGGCATCTTTAATATTGAGGAGATAAAAAGTGGAGGCGCACGTCAAAGGTTTTCAAAAGTATTAGTGGCTACAGATATCTTCATCCGTTAAGAAGCCGTTCGGCATCGCTTATCGCCAGAGCTTTACAGGACACTAGATCATCTATATCAAACGCTCCACCAATCGACGATATCCACGGCCTCTGTTTCCGTGATGTACTTCACGAGTACGTCACTAAAATGCGACAGTTTGTCCATGTCAGGGAAGCAAATGAGCTAATAATGATAAACCCAAACTTTTACCAGATCGTCACATAATATCATGTTTCAACAAAGCTTCAACAATTAAGACTACTGTGTTTCGTTCGAAACAAGTCTCTATTGTCGTGATAGTCCATTCCAAGATGAAGAATATTACAGCATCATCTCTTATCGCCATACTTTCCTTGGCGGCCATGGTCCTTTCTCAAGCTAGTGTTGATGACGACCTGCCGAACTGCGGATATGTTGTTTTTGTCTGCGCAAAAATGTTTAGCTCATATGATGCCTTTCATGAATGCGTTCGCGACGAACGAGGATGCACCTGGCGTGACTGAGTAGTTAGTTTTCCTACCCCACAGACTGCGTTTGTTCTAGTGTTGATGCAGACTATCTTTCGTAGGGTGTTATGCCTATCTATCGTTGATCTGGTTAGTCAAGGACGACGACCGAGTGTTATATCACCTTTGATAGCCTCGCTGAAATTGACGGAAGACAGGAAGACAAGTAATGATGTGGTTTATGGCGGCTAAGAAGCAAGAACTCTCAATTTCAAATATTACGTGTGTTGGGATCCTGGATTATTATACTACTATGCATACAACCTTTGACCATCAATCATACACCGTCGTAGCCTACCCACTTGGCTAGGCATATAATCGTAAAGGCCTTCGAGTAAGCACGTCCTTCGGACTAAAGGCGCAATGCGCAAATGACTTGAGGTCATCATCTCTGCCGAGCACATATCTCATCTCGGTTTCTGATCTAGACTCACCCGACCATTGTACTGTGTCATGGCTGCATCTATCAGTGTCACTCCCCACTTAACAAACATGATGCGCTGTTACCGTATTTTAGTGCAAATTAGTCCGACGTAGAATTATCACGCGGGCTGAGAAAGTCTGGCGATGCTTCAACCTTAGAAACTCCAGCAAATAGTTCGCAGTCCCTTGGTCTCAGGTTCAAGCCTGCCAGCCATTTCAATAGTAACCACTGTCGATACGAATGAGGAGACAAGCAAAGTGCGTGGGTCTAGTTTCTTTCTCCGCTCTATAGACAAGCAGCACTATGTCAATGCAATTATAATTAGATTGCGCAATACCTAGGTTACTTTTGTAATGGTGTCATAGGATAGGCGCCAAGAAATACTTGTTTTTGACTCAATAGCCATGGTCAGCCATTGTCCAAATATCAAACACATCTGGTGTATCTATTCTCTATACTCACCCCAAGACTACGGTAGCTACTTGTAGTACACCACAAATGTCATACAGCACTCTGCGCATTCCCCTTCTCCTGCGATGGACTCGAGTCCTTCTGCAATCCCCATTCACCCTCCTCGATTCGTTTCCCATAAAACTTCACCAACAGACCCACCGTAACCGGACCGATAATTGTGTTCAACAAGATCGCCCAAACACCGGTAATAAAGCCTTCCTCGCTCACGTACTCCGTGGAGTTGTAACCAATCTCAATAATCAAAAGACCAATTTCCCCACGCGCAACCATCGCAGAACCAAGTAATAGGGCTGATAACATTGACGCATTATCCTTGGGGGTTTCAATTGGTACGTCCGGCGCGGAGGAGGACTCCTTAGATGTTTTGTCGGCTTTGGATTTGGTCCATGGCAGGTGTTTCCATACTGGGATCCATGTTCCCACGACAAACTATACCAGTTAGCAATACCATCCAGTAAACGTGCGCAACAAACCTACCTTCGCGACAACCATCAAAAGCGTGAACAATATACCCCTCCAGATACGCTTCCCCGTCCACAGCTGCACAAACGGGATAGCGAATCCAATACTAGCAAAGAAAAGAGGTTCCATCAGATACGTCTGCACACCGAGTAGATAGGCCTCGAAGGTATGAACAAAAGTGGGACTTTTATCCTCATTTTGCTCCCCTTCTTCACGACTCATAACCACGAATGGGCCGTCCGGACGCTTGCTCGGTAAGTAGGATAGAAATGTCCCAGCGAGGAATGCACCAAAGAGGACCGATGTGCCCGTGTAAGCAGCGATAGAGATAAATGCGCATAGAACAAGTGTCATCAAAATGATGTTGGAGATATGGTCGTAGCGGGCAAAGTGGAACTCGATGTATTTGCGGAATATCGGGGCGAAGAGAAATTTTGTTACGATGGGCGTGACAATGGCCATTGCGACGGAGGCTACGATGGGACGACCTATTATCCAGCCGAGGTTGGCGTCGCTGTTGGAGAGTTTTCCTAGGTCGGAGATGATGCTGTTCATGTCAGGTATGTATGTGCGGATTTTTAAATTTGGGTTACTGACCTGGAAAGCACAAGCCCAACTACATCGTCAATGACGGCTGCGCTCACGAGGACTGAGCCCACGCGGGTTTGAGCGAGATCTACCGTTTTCGAGGCTGACGAGATTACGGCGAATGTGGTACCTAGCCAGTTTGTTAGATCTCAGCCAAGTTAGGGTTTGGCGACGGGAATTACCCAAAGAGGTAGCGGAAAGTGCCGCTCCGATGATGAACGTCTCGACCGCGCCTGATTGACGTTAGATCGTCTTTCGTTGGCAGTATAGAAAGCTAGAAAATACCATATCCATATCCCAGGTATAACAAAAGATAAGAAAGTCCGATAGGAAAACAAACCCCCGTGGCAGCGCCAATAGTGCTCACCACCAAATTCTCCTTTAAAAGATCGAGGCGGGCGCCAAGGCCACCTGGAGATGATTGACGTCAACACCAGCAGACGCCGCAGAACTTGCAAGTCACCAACCTTCGAAAATAATTAGGATCAGGCCAACATATCCCAGTGCCAGGAAAGTCTGTTGCCAGTTCGATTCAAGAATATTTGCGAGCGGTACACCATATATGATACCAACTGCAATCTGTCCAATGATTCCAGCGCGGAGAACTTTGGCGGAGACCCATTCCGCCAAGGACAGGAAGAAGAAGAATGAGATGATAATCAGGATTTCAACAACTGACCCAGTGAGCTTTGCGATCGTGTAGCGCTAGAGATGAATATGTACTTACTTCCAGGCTCGTGGTACGGGAGGAAACCACCTGCCATCATGCGATGATAAAGGATTAGGTCGGAGCATGGAAGGGGAACAACCTCCAGCTGGAGAGGCGAAGGGCCATCAAATAGTGAATTTCTCAACTCCAGATGCTCCCAACTACAGTATTGGCATTAGCTAAGAATTCTCTTGGGTGTCAGTCAGGAAGGCGAAGATGATGATGGGTGGAGCAAGGCCAAGAGGCTTAATTCTTGGATTTTCCTGAAGACTCTGAAAGAATGAATGTAACGGTCTGGAGTCTGGGCCAATGTGATACGCCCTCTATTCTGTGGGGCCTTCGTGGTATGGCATACGGCCGACGCTAGAATCCAAACTGTGGAGCATATCCAGACTTTGCCCGAGCTAATTTATAAGCTTCTGTGGCTGCGACGCTTGTCGTGCATTGTTTCCTTGGAGTCGAAAACCACAATACTCGGCTTTTGT
The DNA here is from genome assembly GCF_000184455.2 of Aspergillus oryzae RIB40. Lineage (NCBI taxonomy): Eukaryota > Fungi > Ascomycota > Eurotiomycetes > Eurotiales > Aspergillaceae > Aspergillus > Aspergillus oryzae. The sequence continues at coordinate 314,863 of NC_036435.1, read as the reverse complement.
CGGTGGTACATACAAGGGTGCGTTTCCTGTTAGAACGTCCTGTCTTTTTCTTACTATTCGTGGTTTCTTCCTAAACCGGTGTACTCAAGTCTATCTAGCGGAGGAGAAGTCACTCGGCATATCCGCCCAAAAAGCCCATGATCCACCTTTCGGCCGATCACTAGCCCGAGTCTCCACTGCTATCTTGTATGGAGTAGTCTAAGCGAAATCGACAGTTCAGTCGTGCCCTCCTAGATGTGTGTTCAGCCTTACCACAATATCATCGTACTCTCGGCGCACCGAAACATATGCAACATCTCAAAACCAGTCACTTGAGAGACATGCGGTACAGTAGCTCCCAGTTGCTTAATTGCAACCTCATCATGGCGTCAAGTTGGCACTATGAAAGTATAGGTTGCATGTCCTGAGCTTTGGATACATGCCAGTGACGAGAACTTTGTATATACTTGATAGATGGCACGCGGGGAGACCATACCTTGGAATGTGTCTGACCTGATCTCAAATCCAGCTCTGAAGAGGAGCCAGGTCACCAATAACGGCATTGAGCATAGCTTTAGATTTATCCTGCCCCGGTGCGTGTCGCCAACACCGCCCGGTTTTGGTGAAGTTTAATCTAGGACCCCGATATGATGTCAAAAGTCGCTTCAGGAAAGGAACCTTTGTCGTACACGATATATGTGCTAATAATTTGGCATGGAAGTATTGTAAAAGACTTCATTACCAGATCCCCCTCATACAAAAGACTCCTCTAGCCCTTTCTGACTCTCCTGGAAATAGGAAAAGGTCATCAATCAACATGTCACCCGTCCAACTCCAATCATCTCAAGAGGCTCACATCCTTGAGGATCTACCGCCTGATGACTATTACGTGAGAATGCAAGATCCTGACCCAACCCCAACCGCTGCTCGGCCTCGCAACAATTACTTCGAATAATGGAAGCCAGGGACACAGACAAGCAATGGAGGTCTACCTCCTTCCGGGACAAAAGAACAAAACTATCCCCACGAAATCTACTTCCTAGAACTAGCTCAGAGTACGGAGATTACTAATGGGGACTTTTTCGGTCAGAATGGACGAATTCTCCACAGCATGGATGGTGGCAAGAGCGTAACTGCGCTCGTATCCGGCCTTAGGAGTCCAGACGGTATTGAAATATCGCAGTCCGCCGGTCGCATGTTTTGGACTAATATGGGATTTGGTACATCTATTCAAGATGGGTCGGTGATGTCTGCAGATTTCGATGGGAGCGATATAAAAACCATCATTCCCGAGGGTGCCGTCTACACGCCCAAGCAACTAACCATCGACGATCAGAATCACAAGCTCTACTTTTGCGATCGCGAGGGTATGAGTGTTCACCGCTGTGATTTCGACGGCCAGAATCACGAAATCCTGATTCTACGCGGAGATTACAAAACTACTGACATAGAAGACCCAACACGGTGGTGCGTGGGTATAGCCGTGGATATCAACAACGGGAAGTTCTACTGGACACAGAAAGGTCCCAACAGAGGGGGCAAAGGACGCATTTTCCGTACGAATATCGACATGCCTTTTAGTGCGAATGCGCTCAATCGATCAGATATTGAGACCTTGTTCGTGGGTCTTTCCGAACCCGTTGACCTGGGCTTTGAGTCGGAGACGCAGACGCTTTACTGGACCGATCGTGGCGCGCATCCGTCTGGTAATACATTGAATAAGGCATACGTTGGTGAGAAGAGCCCTCGGGTGCAGATTCTGGCACGCCAGTTCCATGAGCCTATTGGATTGAAGGTGGATTCCATCAACCAGCAAGTCTATGTCACTGACTTGGGGGGTAGTCTGTATCGAGTGGGTATGGATGGGGGTGGAAAGGAGGTTATATATCGTGGGGATGGCTTTTACACTGGCATCACCGTTGTATAAAACTCTTGCTATTAATGTAATTAGAGACTCATTAACCGTAACCAACAACATCTGTGTTGGATACATATCTTCAATATAACGAGCATTGTGCTAGAAGTAGGTGATATCTCGGCATTGCATCCGCGGATGCCGCTAACCTAAAAGGGCATCTGCGGGTCGAATCCCGCGGGACTCGTCGCTCAAGTCCTCGGCATGTCGGCCATTTTCCCTCGGGCGCGCGGTAGAGCTGGGTGGACCTTGTATATGCCTCCGTTTGTTGGGAGTTTTCTATGCTTTGAATGATTAACATCCGAAAGATGGAAATCCTAAAAAATCTGGTTTTCGGCATCGGGTTGCCGAGTTTCATGCTTTGAGAGTGAATATATAAAGCTTGTTCCCGGCTTGACAATCTTGACAACTTGTACGGCAACAATTCAATTACTTCACATTATACCTTAGTATTATTGATATACATTACTTTCAAGATGACAATCACAACAATGAAGGACATTAAAACCGTCGCTATAATCGGTACCGGCGTCATAGGAGCCAGCTGGACAGCTTTATTCCTGGCCCGAGGGCTCAAGGTCCTGGTGACCGATCCCGCCCCGAACGCAGAGAAGAACCTCGAGACATATTTAAACGCACAATGGCCAACGCTCACTCAAATAGGCCTCAGCGAAGGGGCCTCCCTAAAAAATTATGCCTTTGTGGATTCACTGGATAATCATTTCGAGGAAATTGACTTCATACAAGAGGTACCATTTCCGTTCTCAAATACTGGCGTTATTCTACTAACAGTGACTAAGAATGGCCCCGAACGGCTAGAATTCAAACGCACCCTGTTCGCCTACCTAGACGAGAAAGCACGCCCAGAGGTAATAATCGCATCTTCGTCGTCCGGAATACCCTCGTCCGAATATGCGTCGGCGTGCCGTCACCACCCTGAACGGGTTCTGGTCGGACACCCTTTCAACCCACCACATTTGATTCCTCTGGTGGAGGTCGTGCCACATAGAACCACAGATAGAGAGACTGTTGTACCACGAGCTATGGAATTCTACAGAAGCCTTGGCAAGAAGCCAGTACTTATTCAGAAAGAGATTCCCGGATTCATCGCCAACAGGCTCCAGGCTGCCCTATCGATGGAGGCATATAGTTTGGTGAGCAGAGGGATTATCTCTGCGGCGGATTTAGGTAAGATTTTATCTTGCCTTCTGGGAGTTTTAATTGCGGTATGACTAACTGTTTGTCCAAAAGATACGACAGTGACATCTTCTCTTGGTCTACGGTGGGCGCTTAATGGACCTTACGCTCTGAACGCTATGGCGGGCGGCGGGAGCTTTCAGCATTTCTTGGAACATCTCGGTCCAGCTGCTAAATCATGGCATGATGACATGCATAAACACACGTTTTCAATGACCCCTGAAGCAATCCAGGATCTAAGCAGAACGGTTGAGCCGATGGTGCAGGCAACTGATTTGAATACTTTACAGAAGGAGAGGGATGATGTACTCCTGAAACTTATGGATATGAAGTCGAAGACTTCTCTATTGGAATAAGGTTGAGCAGGTCGGACATATCGATTGGTGGAAAATGGACATGTACAATAACATTTAACTCAAGGAGTGGATAGCCTTTGTTCGGTTGCAATGTGTTGTCAGAGGCTATTGTGTCCCTTAGGTGCCGATGGAAGTGACATTCAAATATGTTGACCTAATCATTGGACTTTCCATGCACATGACATATCCCTGGAATGCTAGCCTTGGTAGATTCAAGGAGTATAGGGGCATGGAAAAAAAAAATAGATTTAAGGGTAAGAGCTAGAGATACATAAACAGAGTTGAGGTAGAAGACCCTCGTATAGGCAATGACACTCCGGAATATGAACGCGCATACGGAGGAGAGCATAACTGCTTCCTAACATGGGATAGCAAATTCTTGACCTCTAGCTGTCGCTCGGTCAATTGCACATGTTGGTGGAGACAATGTCAAACATTCCGCAACGCCAATTGAAACTGGGAACCAGGGTTTGTGAAGCAAGGGATACGCCGGGAGTTCTTGCCAACATCTCCATCTCAGGAACGTCAGGATCTCATCGACTATAGGAATAGGCATGTAAACATTCAGCTGAGCCTACAAATCAAATCAAGGCAAGAGAGAAAAATGCTTCGGATAACTTATACTGGACCATATGCTCTGTACACGTCAAACGCAGAGTATATTAAACATAGCATAAGAAATGGTGATAGTCATGGTCTGTAAAGTCTTGGCTTGTATGGCATGGCCATATGGATCGTACTTGTCGGAAGCCTAGTAGTTCGAGAAATGTTATCTAATTTGCAGTCTGTGTACAAAATCATCTATTATTGAATGTTTTGACCAGAATGTGGACGGCAGGGGACGAGATTCAACTGGAATGCAGCATAGTTGAAGCTACACAACATGCCAACAATGGAATTCTATTTACATTTTCAAAGAGATACCGAGCATAAATTGTATTCTTGCCCACCTCTTGTCTCACTATTGTTGTGTTTCACTCACCACGGGCCCATACTTCCATACTTTCAACATGAAACCATACAGCCTTCTCAGCAGTTTAGCTATCCTCGGCCCTGCGGCCTTGACGGTTGCACAAACTCTCAACATCGTCGCACATCAAGACGATGATCTACTTTTCATGTCCCCAGACCTTCTTAGCGACGTACGGTCAGGTCGCGCCGTCCGCACCGTCTTCCTCACAGCCGGCGATGCAGGCCAGGGCGAGGATTACTGGACAAGCCGTCAAGCCGGTTCCTTAGCGACTTATGCACAAATCGCGGGTGTTGCTAATGAATGGAACGAAGGCGATGCAGGCATCGAGGGATTCGACATCCCAGTATACGAACTAGCAGCCAAGCCTCAGATTGAACTCGCCTTCTTGCACATCCCAGACGGCAACCTGGACGGTTCAGGTTTCGCATCCACAGGAAGTGTGAGTCTCCAAAAGCTCTGGGAGGGAACTATCGACCAAATCGGCACGGTCGATGCCTCCGGCACTACCTATACGAGGGATCAACTTCTCGACGTTCTCTCCGACATCATTGAAAACTTCAGCCCCGACCGAATCAACACTCTTGACTTTGTCAATGATCTCGGTGATGGCGACCATAGCGACCACCACACTACTGGGTTCTTTGCGGATCACGCATCCCAGAATGCTGATAATGATGCGGCCTTCTACGGCTACATGGGTTATTTGGTCCAAAACCAGCCCGCCAATCTCAATGCTGATCAAATTGCGGATAAGAAGAACATCTTCTACTTCTATGCCGGCTATGATTCTGGTACTTGCAATAGCGATGCTGCTTGTGCTGGCAGACCCGAGCTTGCTTGGCTGGAGCGCCAGTACCTGGTATGATTTGGGATGTAATGACATGAATGCGATACGGGATTTGAACCGAGATCAGTCAATGTTTCTTTGATGTAACAAGGAGCCACCTGCCTTGCTTTATCCATGGTGGACTCTTATGATTGTTGAACTAGAACATTGTATGTAGCGAATTTTAATGACACCAAAACGAGTGGACTCACAAGTCTGCTACCACTTCGATTTTCAATCAATACCACATTTTTATATTTTCCATGATCAAGGTGTTGTGATTCCCCTTCATGACTCAGAGACATGTAGATTGCATAAAGATGCTAATGAGTAGCTCGAAAAGCAAGAGGCTATAAAAGAAGACACCCAGTAACAGTCCGCCACTATGGCCAAGGATGGGGTATAGAGGCCAGCTGGTCACGATTATATTAGCTCCATCGGTCAGAAGTCACTTATCCAGCAGGTGGAGCGCTTGTCCATTCTCACCAGACATCTCAGCGATACCAAAAACACATTGAGATGCCAGTTACAGTGCTGCGGCGCTGAATGCGAGTAGGTTTGATTGCACGGCTAAAACACCTCCAGTCTATTTTCTGAGCTAGGGTTGGTCTTCTACGCCGGAAGATTGTGGCAGCTTGTAACAATGTACTATATATGCAGGATATAGTAGGGCCCGCGTCAAGTTTGGGCGTAACGCTGAGAATGAGGATTGCGACAGGTTACAGACGTGTCTAGGAACTAAGTATGTATACATAGTGAAAGGAGTTACTGTTGGCACACGATCTAAGACAACGGGACACAAAACACAAGAGGGAAATCGCACAAATCTGACTGCAATCTATTTACAATAGGAGGTCAGCACGCGAACATCTGGACAATCGGATGTATTGAGTCGACAGAAACACGACGACTTCACGAGAACATCGGCTACTGCAAGAGCCACTTTCACCTGAGGCTCCAACAACTTGGCTTCATCATCCCGACCGAGGCGTACGAGACAATCATAGTAACCTTGAAGAGCCTACACGTTATTAGGATGGTGATGCGCGCGACCCAAAGTGGAGTTGAGAGACAGATCGGCCTTGTAAGCTTCACCGGCAGCTTCTATATTGCCCTGCTCTAGTGATAGGGCTGCAAATGCATGACGCACCGGCTGCATCCAGCCCCAGGGCTCTGCATAGTTCAGGCCGTCGTCTAGTTCGATGGCCCTCCGCAAGGTTTGGAAGACTTTCTCGTGCTCTCCTCGACGATACTCAATCTCGCCATCTAGCATGGCAACACCGACGTTGAGAATATCGACGGACCGATTAGGGTGAGTCCGGCGGGTAATGGGAACCCGCTCGATCGCGGCGACGTATAGTTTCCGTTCCTGCTCTGCTTCAGTTACATGGTTCGTGGCTGCATACACGACACCCTTGGCGTAATGAATAGTAGCGGTGGTAACGCAATACAGCCCCTGATCCTTAGGAAGAGCCATAGCAATGATCTCACACCACATGCCAAAGCGCACCATGACGTGTAGACGCACCGCAACGAACCCTTCTAACCAATCTGCTAGGTTTGGGGATTTGGAACGCAGCACCTTGGCAGGAATTGTTCTTTCCATGCGATCCGCAGTCTCCAAGGCGATCTATTTCTTACCGGCATGCATGGCTGCGTAGATGAGGGAGTGGTAGTTGTGCAACCGATACAGACTGTATAAGTTGTTAGGCCCCTCTACCGCAACGTATTTCTCATCGGCCAGAGTGGCGTGGATGTTTGATGAAATTGCTCGCCTGTAATCACCGACTAGGACATCAAGGTGAGTCGGCATGTGGTGGGTGTGGCCTGCATCTGGAACAAGATCGCGCAGATGCTCGGCCACGGAGAGGGCGCGCTCCGGATTGGGAGACATCTCTGACAAATGGATATACAGGTGCAGAAGCCCCGGGTGTTTCAGGGAATCTTCGAGCTGCAGTCCTCGCTCAAGAACATCCTTGCTCTCCAGGGTGAATGCCCCCTTGGTAGGCTGGCCCGTGGCCACATCATAGAGTCTCCACGGCGTCAAACTCATCATGGAGTCTGCGTAGAGCGTGACAACATCCAGATCGTCACCAAAGTCCCTATATATGCCTTCCATTGCATACTTATATTCTCGACTGTGGGTAACGAGCTCCGAAACGGATACAACCTGTTTGGTCAGAAAGCGGACGCTAATAGCATTGATCAGGCCCTGTTCAACTGGGGTGGCGAAGGCAGCGAGCGACGACTTGGCAGTCTGGACGGCCTGATAGGTTGCCGGTAGAGTGACCGCGAGATTCCCTTCATCGAATAGATCCCACGGGTGGTTTTAATTGGCACCTAGAGCGTATGCGATGCCCCAATAGGCCATGGCACACTTAGGGTCATACGCGATGGCCTTTTGGAAGCATTTAACACCTTCCATGTGATTGAACGCATACACCCAAGTCAGACCCCGATTGAACCAGACTTGAGAGGCGGGACTGGAGGTGGTGATCTTGCGCGAAAATGCTCCCAGGTCGAAGAGATACTCCACGGACTCGACAGAAGGTGATGCTTTGCCGTCACTGAGCATAATTGTTGTACAGTTACAAGACATGATGATAATTGTTTAGTAATTATTCCAGGTAGAGTGATAATGAAAAGAGTACGAGATAGACAACGTCCTGTGCTGACTTCACTTACCAGCCCTTCATACCCCGCCTAGCACTATTCCATAAGTCCCGTGGGTCCTTGACGACTACAATACCAGCCCGAGTTGACCAGTTCCACAGTGTGGATTGCCGTCGGAGAGAAAGATTTCCTCATTAGGAAGTTGGCAACCCCGACGCGACCTCGTACACATTGCCACTTGCAACCAAATGCTATAGCATGGAACTTGGAAATCGAAACAGATACACCGGGCACTGTGACCTTGACAGACATCGATTTGACCGGAGGGGTCACACAGGTCTTCCGTATATTTAAGGATACTAGGATGGACTAGGCGAAAGATTGAAAGTTTACATTTACATCTACCGGGGAAGATGTTACTTAAACAGGGCAGAATTGACCCATAACATTATGAACGCAATGTTCGAAGAAGAGATACATTGTTTAAATTTTCTGGGGAGTAACAGCAGATGTAACACTCTTTTATAATGAGACATATTAAGGTAGATTATTTATGACAAAACATGTAGAAATGGGCATAAGAAAACATAACCAAAAAAAAGTACTAAAAAGCTAACTATACGATGCGACATGACAAAGGCAATCTATATAATCCTTGATACACCGAGGTATTCCATATCTTCAAACGTATTATTTCTTAGCTCTGAAACCAACCAATGGAAGTCGGGTCCTCATGAGAAGACTACTGCAGATAACGCTAACACTGCTCAACGCCATTGCAAGACTGGCCCAGATGGGATCCAGCCGTACATGGGTGCCATTGCTCACAATGGGATAGAACACACCAGCGGCGACTGGAACGGCAACACAGTTATACACCAAAGCCCAGCCAAAGTTGAACTTGATCCGTCGAAATACGAGGCGGCTGAGGTCGATCAGGGTGAGGAGAGAGGTAAGACCAGAGGAGACCAGGACAAACTCGGCGGACGAGATGGCGATATCCGAGCCAGATCCGATGGCGATGCCCACATCAGCCACCGTCAAAGCAGGTGAGTCATTAATTCCATCACCAACCATAGCGACGATCGCGCGGCCGGACTGGGGCTCCTTGCCCCGTCTGAACCAACTCGATCGAGGTGGCTTCTGTAGAGTTTTTTGCAGATATTGTACTTTTTCGGCCTTTTGCTCGGGCAGCACACCAGCAATAATGTTGTCTGGAGGGATGCCCACCATCTCTCCCACTGCGTGAGCAGTCGTCGGATTGTCTCCGGAAAGCATCCAGACCGCAACGCCTCGATTTCGCAAGGCTTGGAGGGTGCCCTTCGCCTCTCGTCGAATGGGGTCAGATACTGCCAGCATCAACGAGAGCTTCCAAGGAATGTGCTCCGTTGGTCCTGGTGTCGAACAGATTCTGGTGCCGACTAGAACGACCGATTTCGCCTGGCGCTTCCAGGTAGTCAACATTTCATCATTGGTCGGGCTTATTGCCACCTTATGATCCTTTATCAAGGCTTCATTGCCTATAATGACCTCCAGCGCAGGTCCATCTTGGCCCTGTGGGAAGAAAGAACCTTTCATGCCTTTTCCTGGTATCTCGTCCACAGTGGTAGCTTTCAGGGCCGGTGGTTGTTGGGAGTTGGCAAAAGACACCATCGCCTTAGCGATTGGGTGACTACTATTCTTTTCCAGATCTAAGACCGCACCCCAGACTTTGTCGACATCCTCACTGTTGGCTATTTCATGATCAGTGATAGCCGGTTCACCCCCCTCAGTTATAGTACCCGTCTTGTCGAAGACGATACAATCGAGTTGGCTAGCTTCCTGGAACGCTTCGCCACCTCCCTTGACCAAAATACCATTTTGGGCGGCGAGTCCACCACCAACAAACAGCGCTGTTGGAGCAGCAAGGCCAATTCCACAGGGGCAAGCGACAACGAACACCGATATAGCGAACTGCAACGACCAGAACTCCCAGCCTCCGGGATTGCCATTCATCCATGACTCAGGCAATCGGCCTGAGAGGCCAAGAGCCAGCCATATGATCCAGTCCAGAATAGCAATCAGCGTAATAATCGGCACAAAGACTCCAGTGATTTGGTCGGCTGTGCGCTCAATGGGTGCCCGGCGAATTTGTCCTTCACGAACGGCGCCAATAATCTGATCCAACATTGAATTTCCAGAAAGCCCTGTGATACGCACCGAGACTGGGCGTGCCTGGTTGATAGTGCCTGAGAAGACGTCATCTCCAATCGATTTGGTGACCGGTCGAGATTCTCCGGTCAAACTGGATTCGTCAAACTGAGATTCCCCTTCCACTACAGTTCCGTCATACGGCGGGGAGGCACCATTCGCTACACGCACTACGTCCCCGAATTCTAGCTGATCGGCTGGAACCGCGCGAGAGGTCGTTGAGCCCTCCCCATTCCTCTCAACTAGGATAGCTTCCTTGGGGCGCAGCTTGCCAAGGAGACCCACGGCGTCTCCTGCCTTAGCTTTGCTATAAGCCTCTAGCAATCGGCCGATCAAAAGAAACATCGTTAGGAACACCACTGAGTCGAAAAACGTTCCGGCACTGGACGCCTTGTGGCCGTTCCTTGGCTCTGTGGCATCGATTGCCAATATAGCGATGGACGAGAAGTAGGCAATCGACGTTCCCAGTGACATGAGCATATCCATACTTCCAAAACGGTAGAGCCGCCGCAAAATCGGAGTCTTGCTGCCCGGTCTCCATAAGGCCCTGAGCTCGGTGATCATACGGCGGTGGAACAGGTCGGCGGCGAAGAAGTAGACGGGAGTCGCTAGGATAAACAACGCCCATTCAATGCGTGAGACCTGACCCGCCCACATGGGTTCTTCGAGGTACTCGCGACCGGGGTTGTCTTTTGAGACTAGGGACATGTACACGATCCCGATGATGAATGTTGGTATGGCAACGAGCACGGATAAGGCTAGGCGGCGCGCAATTTGCCACTGATGTCGACGATGCATTGCCTGCGAACGTTCCTCCAGACTAGGCGGATGGTAGATAGAAACAGTGAATGACTTGTCCACATCGGCGATTGTGCGGATGATATGCCGGATGGTAAAGTTGGGAGCATCGGGAAGATAGTTTACCGTGAGCCTGTGCTGAGCTTTGCTAGGCGGTTCGGTCACATCCAGCCGGTCTGAGTATACATCCAGAGCATCCAGAATGCGCTGAGGGCAATGTGCACAGTGCATTCCGTCCACCTGGATCATCACCGATCGTTTGGAGCTACGTTGCTCGGCCGGTGCCCTACTCTCCAGGTCACTAAGAGTGGCTGTATAACCGAGACCCTTGATGATTCCTGCAATCTCGTCGAGGTGTGCTTTCCCTTGGAATTCCACGGTCGCACTGCCCGAGACCAGGCTCACGTCCACTTTGGTAATCCAATCGAGGTGGTTTAGAGTGTCAGTCACTTTGCCCACGCAGGAGCTGCAGGTCATGCCTCCGATGACATAGGAAGCTCGCCAAGCATCTGCCATTCCGGACGACTTCGATGTCTTTTGAGGTTGCAGCTCTTCCGTGTCTATCAATTCCACAGTGTAGCCCGAGCTTCTGATAATCTCAAGCACTTCGTCAATATGTGAGTTGTCCATGAGCATTATAACGGCACTGCTAGTCAGAAGATTGACATCGGCCGATAGGATCCACGGTCGGTTCTGCAAAGCACCCGTAATCTTTCCGACACATGAGCTGCAAGACATTCCACTGATTGATAGTGTAATGCGTGTTCGACTACCGGTAAGTCGGTCATCCATGACGGATGTGAGGCTGTTCTCTGCAGAGCTGACGGACGCGGCAGTCGCAGTGATCTCCTTCATGGCTCCCTCGTCATCGCTACTATTGGATGTTGATGACGCGAGCTGTGTAGCACATTCATTGCACTTTTGAATATGTATTTTGGATTGGGAATGAACATCATGCTTTCCAGACGCGGGGCGATGGGTTCGGGGTTGCTGGGCTTCAATATCGCTTTCATCCGAGTCATGGGCAATGACACTGTCAATTTCAAAGGCAACCTCTTCGAGGGCGCGTACGATCCGGGAGCTGCTGAGGGTAATGGGGTGTACGACTTTGATTTCATGGGACAAGATAGAGGTCGAGATGGAAAAGGGGGAGGGTGTGAGAGCCGACAAAGTCTCTTCAACATTGGTCACACACGAAGGACAATGAAGATTGTTCACCAAGATGGTGGTGAGCCTCGATTGAGGCGGCGATGGCTGATTATCTGTGACCATTTTGAATGAGTCGACGGGTTGTGAGCAATGAGTATGATCCGGTAAAGCGATGGGCGTAGGCTCTTATATACCTGGATTTCTGGGGTTTCGAAGTCAGCGGAAGAACTGATTGCAAATCCAGGGCAGGTTCTAGTTGGTACGACAAATTTCAGTGCGCTAACGCAGTAATCGCGCATCATTCTAGATCTGCTGCGGAAGTTTGGTTCAAGGATCGGAGGTGAGAACCATGGTTGGCCCTCATCCCCGAGGGGCGGATGCGCCTTTTGTGCGCGAAGTCAAAATGATCCACTAATAGTGAGAGCTCCGAGATAATCCTTGGATTTTGGACAGTCACTAATTGGTTATCGTGTTGTACGTGATGGTCTAATATTCTTTCCTACACACGAGACCTACACCAAGTGGTGTGTCTTGGGACAGAAATACGAGATCTTCGCGCACACGTTGTCTTTACACGCTCAGACAATTCTTGGTCAAAATGAGACTATGCATTTATTCAATATCTGTCATCCATTCGCTATCCACTATGTGTCCAACCGTTTTTTGTGCTCTCTCCTTGCAAGACTTCATCCGGTGGGTGCCCAAGCTTGACCTAGATAGGCTGAGGAACTCCATCGATTTCGCCACTGTGAACATCTTTGCCCTTTCCCTTGATGGCTGCGAGCACGGCATCGAATGAAAGCGAGGGTTCGGCGACGACGGAAACAGTTTGCTGTTCAAGGCTGATATCAAGGGACTTGAGGCCTGTCGAACGTCTCACTCTATCAGTATGACGCATAACAGGATAAAATTATCTACGCTACGTACAATAACACCATGGGGTTGTATTGGTAGTCACTTACCGCTCAGTGGTCCGAGAGCCTTCTGGATGGCATTGGAACAGCCGGAACATCCCATTTTGACGTTGAACTTGTACTGATGATCGGACATTGTGTATGATGGCTGTCTTGGAACTTGAGAGAAGAGTTAAAAGGGAATTGGTCACAGGGAAATGTATGTTGAAACGCAGGAGTTAGTGCTCGGGACCTGACCTGGTGAATGGATGAAGAATAATCTCTCTACTTATAGGCCAAGAAATACCTCTATCCGGTGAGGTATTTGTGCCCAGAGCTCGAGCCGTTGGCATCCCTTCGTCCCTCCGAAAACCGGCGGAGTCTTCTCCAAGCTAAGTCTATGGCCCTGTAGAACTGGCTGTGGGTCGTTCTCTGCGCGTTTTTCGCGTAGTTTGTTCCCCGGAGCGAAGATCGACATCTTACAAATAGCCGAATATAACCACTGCCCTTCTAAGTATATCACGCCGCCCAACAATCCGTCTTAATCATGCAAAGAAACTGTCAAATTCTTCGAACCTGGTGTCAAACAGGTCACGTTTTATTGCCTGCTTCCCGACCACTGCAATACTTTTCGAGCTTCTCGCCAGCCCAAGCCTGCCATTCCAACCAAGCAAAAGAAAAGTCTCGTTGTCAGGCTTCAACGAGGGATGTCTCTACTACAACGACGATTAAGCCAGCACTATCAATGTGGCACATAAAATTCTGGAACTGCCGGTCAACATGGAAGCGAGCCGGGATCAATACACTGCGGTGCCTTGTTGGCTGCACCCTTGGTGACTTCTCCGCTCTGTGGATGCTGCAAACTTACTATCCCGCGCTTGGGATGGGCACAATCATGGCCGCATCTAGTAAGTCGTCTTATCCTCTGCACGACCAAAGACAATTGCATTCTAACACCTGGTCTACTCAGTGGCGTCTGGTATGACTACATCGATCATTCTTGAGACCATACTTCTTCGGCGGGGCGTTGACCAGCTCTCCTGGCCAATGGCAGCGCGCACAGCGATGGGTATGAGTATGGTCTCGATGGTGGCAATGGAAGCGGCTGAGAATATCGTTGATTATCATTTCACTGGGGGCGTGGTGGCGCTAGGAGACCCTAAATTCTGGATGGCGGCTGCGGTGTCGATGACTGCTGGTTATCTTGCTCCGTTGCCGTACAATTACCATCGTCTGAAGAAGTATGGAAAGGCCTGTCATTGAATAGTTCGTGATGTTTGTTTGTGATTCTACCTTAGTATGTATTAAATGATACGTCGGGGTTGTAAATGTAATCGGGATGCCAAATCTATCATGGTTTCTATGTGCTTTGCTAGATAGAACAATCCAATTTCTCTGTTTTCTTACACCGCCTGCACACGTTCTGTGTCCTACAGCAACCCTTATTACTCTAGACATTCTCAATGTGCCATGCCCTAATCTCTATCCCTTGAATTAATATGCAGCAATTATATATATCAACCCCGTGCACACCAACTCAACACAAGTATCCTCACAAAACGCCAAGAGCACTAACACAACCGTATCAAAAATACCATCACGCAAATATTCGTGTTCAAAGTCTCCTAACAGACGGGCGATCGGTTGAACGACCCGTCGGACTCTCGGACAGCGCTACCGGAGATGCGTATTCCGGCAAGGTCAGGATCTAGCCTCGGATCTGGACCGAGTGGATCTCATCCGCTAACCTTATAATATCCTTAATGTTTTGCCGACGCCATATGGCGAATCTCCGAAATATGGTTCGGATATCTTGATTGCCGGGTGTGGTAAGGTGTGAAAATATGTAGTGATGTTAGTGGGACGAATAGGGATATTGTCATATCATCATAGTTAAAGGGACAGAGTACTCCGTATTATCCAATTTTCAATCGATGAAGATAAAACCGGCAGAATTTTAGTCATTGAATAAACCCAGGGATATTCTTTTCGCACCTTAGCACAGTAGACGAAAGCTTCCCTGATAATAAGAGAAAATAAAAGGCGTAAAAGTTTAGCCAGAATAAAAACTACAGTGGAGTGTAATAGCTATACCTTTATTGAATGATCTACTGCCAGTTGACAGTAGAATTATATCTCACATTAATTGCTATGTGCACGCAAAAGACCACCGAATAACACACCACTGATCTATGAAGTTGGCTTCTATAGGGAAATAGTTAAACGGATGACAATGGTAACATAGTAGCCCTTGCTCATTCTCAAACCCTAAAGCAACGGATCGGCCACCGGCCAAACCTCATTCGTGGGGTAGATAGCCATAGGATCTAGAAATATATCCCAATCAAATGGTAGCTCGTCCTGTCAGGGGGCAGGTTAGTTGAGTAACATGAACAGATTACCAGGAATGACTTACCGAAAGATCAGGAATGGAATCCGTCGTGGGCGCATCCTGACTGGTCACTTCAGTCGTCACTATAGATCGAGTGCGCGTCGTCCGGGACGAGGTTTGGTGCTGGTCAAGGTCTTCTTGATTCTACAGCAGGCCGGTCAGCATGCACGGAACTAGTCAATGGGAGTGCTGGCTGGATAAACTATAGAAGGAAACCCTCCCGACGACGATAGCCATCCCTCAGCTTCCTGTAGATATAAGAGTCCTCCATCAGCTAGTAGCAGCTCTCGGCATCGCCGGGCTGCTCGTGGACAGGCGTCGTTTGGGTCAAAGCTCTCCGAATGTGTACCGCTACTTGCACAATGTTCAGAGTTAGAGGACGGCATTTGGCTCTGAGCTGAGTTCAAGACCATGTTCAGAAGCATAAATGCTTTGCAAGCCTGCTTGTCCTGCCGAACTTTCAATTCAAAATATCGAATAGCATTCTCCACATTGTGGAACAATGCTGTCCGTTGATAGGAGGTGGTTTTATCCACGAAACCCTGTACGGAACCGGGCAAGGGAAGTAATGGTTTGTCTTTCGCCTGCAGCTGCAGCTCAAAACAAAGCGTTGCGGCCGCGTGAAAGAATTCGTCACGAAACATGCCACCCCGCAGCCGCAAAAGATACGGATACACTGTTCTTTGTTCGTTGTCCGGGCCATGGTCTAAATCGTCTGCGGAAATCTCCAGGGGAGCCAACAAAGCCAGGCTAGCTTGGACACACATCTGACGGGAAAAAGCATATGTTTCCTTGCGTGTCTCGGCAAGACTCAGAAAGAAGGCTCGATGCAGAGTCAGGAGGCATTGGGATATCAGAAAGAGAAAGAGGGATTGGCGAAAGGCCAACCGGCAGCGGCGGCTATCATCCTCACAGCTGGCATCTCCGATAAGTGCCGGTGACCTTTCGCTAGTAAGCATCTCGCTGAGGTCCAGAATTCGTTGATAGCTTAATGTCAAGCGCACACGATTAACCGCCTTGGTGATGTTAATCCGGACCCCAATAGTTTGGGCCAAACTGACCTGGAAGGCTGTTCTAGTTAGAACGGTGATTGGCTTGGGGGTAGGGGCAACGGGAGAGTCCACCAACAGGTCTTCGTCGTCGATGTTAGATGGCGGGGCGCAGTCATACTCATCCTCGGACAGCGTCACCGGTGCCCCCGTTCCCAGGGCGGCTTGGAGGTCCAGTTCAATGATGGTTAGCCAGAGCCGCCTGCGAATTTCGCCCCAATAGGGCGACAGTCCTTTGAAATGCGAAGGATCTCGATGAAGGCCAATAGTGATGGCCTCACGCACTAACGAGCCGGCAGCCAGCCAAGCAAAGTCTCCCTCATGCCCAACAGCTTGCCTCGCCAATAACAATAAATGTTTGACCTGAATGACGTCTAGAGTGAGTCTTGCGTGGCTCGTGAGGGTCTTGACCCATGACACTACGGCTTGAATCCAGCTTTTGGCCTTCTCATTTAATGACTGGGAGTCTTCGCCCGAGACCGCTGTATCTACCAGGCAAGTAGCACATGTCATCAAGCTTAGTAGTTTTGCCGCAAAGATGTCACCGCAGCCCGTACTCATTGGTCCATGGTTATCAGGGTGCCAATGATCATTGTACTCCTCAAGAAATCGAGGGACATGTAAGATTCGGAATGTCGTCTCGAACGTCGAAAAGTATAACTCAACAAGCTGATCGGCTACTGTGCGATCATCTGGAATTAATGTCTCCAATAGAGGCGGGTATAAGGTGGGATGAATCTTAGTGTGATATCTTGCGGTCATTTGCACACGCGTTTCATGGCTAGATACTCCGTGAAAGTGGACTGGGTTTGCTGTTTCTTGACGCGATGGTATTCCTCTAAGTGTGCCTTGAGGTCGGGAAAACTGTAAGGACGTTAGCAGTGACACCCGACGATCCACGAAAGGAGGAATGCGTAAGCGATTGAATTGTTCTTGTTCGCGAGTCCGCTGAGCCAGAGGCAACACAGTCTGGGGACGTGGTAACTTTCCTCCCGGAGTCGGAATTTGTAGCAGCTGTCAGGGGATTACTTTGTGATAGGGGTGAATTTGAGATATGTGAAACTGGCCGAGGCGGAAGATGCGACGACACTCGGCTGCGTTCCTTGTCCTGATAATAACACAAGTCAGCCATATTATGGCTGATGCATTGATTGCAAGGCTGACGGCGGTCGCATTTCACCTTCCGCCGTCTGCATGGTGCACACGAAAGAGGTGGTCGGCGACTACGGGTTGTGGAGGGTTCACGCTGGCGATTGACACGCATGATACTTTGCCGGGAAGACTGAAGATTGTCCATTGTAGCGATTAGATAACATTTATATCTTAAACTTGGGTAAAGCCAACTTCGTTATATCACATCATTGAAACAACCTACCTTTTCTTCACGTCTCTGCTACCGCCTCTGTCACCGCCCTATATCAACTTGTATGTATCACGTATCTTCCTTTCTAATCCATCATCCCTTCGCTTACCTACTACTACCTAAGAGGACCGCTACTTCCACAGCACAGTTATCCAATGTGGCCGTTATGGGCACCGGAGACTCGGGTCTTTCAGGCACTGGATATACACCCCAGTTAGATGATAATGATGAATGCAGCAGTGAATATGATATTACTTGGTCCCCTGGTGATGGAGTCTGTCCTACAACAGCAGAGTTTAACCATTGCTGTCAGTCAAAGACAGACGACTGGGAAAATGCGGCTCTTACGCACCTGGAAGGCACAGAGTCTTTCCAGTACTATTTATCTGCGTTTTTAGGTCTTTTTGAAAATATCCCTCCATTCTATCACTGCCCCCCAGGAGCTGCGAACATTTCAGGTAGACCAAAATCCTTTCTTGTTTTGAAGTCTTCCCTACAGGTTAAAACGACAGAAGACTCAAACTGTGATCAACCTCAAAAGTCAACTGATTATCTCCAGTGCCTTGGATCTCCAGCGCCTGTAAAGTACAGGACCAAGACTGAGACTAAGCTTGAAGCCGCTATTCCTGTTTGCGTCAAGCCTCTTCGTTCTGGGTACTTCACAAACATTGTTCTGGCCTGGTCATACATCATTTCCTGCCGCTGGGTGGAGATACTTAAACAGGCAGGTGAGGAAAGCCAGATCTTGCACCAGCTTGGCATGCAGATAGAAGACTCTTTTTGGGACATCGTCACCCAGGGCTGTTGGGTAGCTCGGGTAGAAAAATTCAAAGGTGTTTTCTATTCGCCATGGATGGTTAGAAGAGAGGGTAGCACAAACAAGCGGTATGGCCTTCATTCCAAATCATCTTTGGTCGTTGAAAGCTAATAAGTCTGTGAAGAGGTGATCTGAAACCAGTTATATCAAATTCGTCCCTTGCGTTCGATATTCTTCTAGATTTCTGTCTATTGGAGGGTCTAGAAGGGGAATTTATCACTGGTTTTGCAGCTGTTTTAATTTTGACCTCACGGCACGCGCCTCCACCCAAATTTGCTTCTGCTATAATGATTTCAGCAGCTCCTATGTGCTCTTTACCAAAACGAAAAGACACAGCTTTTCTTAAATTATTCTAATCAATCGACAGTTGCATATCGCTTAGCTCTATACAGGATGCTCTGAATTCTCTGCTCTGTAGTATTTTTTTCGACCCACGCGTTCCATGTAACCTCGTTGGTGCTGTATCTTTAGGTGTTAAGAAAGCTCTCTCGACAGTGGATAAGATTGATAATTGTCAACTTCTTTCTGCAGTCACCAATATAAAACCTTATTTGAGTCTCTTATAGGCAGCTGTAGTGTGCAACGACCAGGTAACCTTGTTTCTGAATATGGCTCTCTATAGTCTACCGCCCATATGTCTGGTTGCCGCCTTCTGTACAAACACGGCCCAATCCTTTCTTTAAATAGCTTATCCTGTACATAGGCCAGAGGAATCTATTACTTCTAGGGCACTTGAGTTTCAGACTTCATACTTTTGCCGACCAGAATTATCAGTTCTATGGTCGACAGCACCTCCATTCGGCACAACACCCGTCGAAAATCTCAGCCTGGACGTAAGAGCGCATCTTGCTCATATACACAGACCTATTTTCTGGAGATTGTACTGGATCTTGGATTTAGGAGAAAGAGTCCCGGCAAGCGCAGAGCATTACGTTAGCCTTGTTGATGTTTCCAGTATATGTTACTCTTGTGCTACAGGTCATATAAATGAGTAAGTCTAATAAAGAACTGATTACTGTCAATGTTTACTGACAATCAAGGTTAACCTATCCCGAACAATATATTGCTAATGAGCAATCGGGATATGCGACTTCACGCTTATTCAATTGGCATAGAAGCTACGATGATGGTATCTGGCTCGATGATGGTCAAAGGGATATTGAGTCTGTTCGTCAAGTCCAAAAGCATCCATGGATTATCGACCCGTTTGATAGCCCAGACGACGAGCCAGTTGAGGAACCCAAACACCATGAACTTTGTGTTGAGCGTATTTTACAATGGAATAGTGAAGTCCAAAGTGTCGACAGGCGAAAGTTGAGACACCATGAATAATTACCTACGTACTTGCGATATTTTCCTATAATATCAAGACACACATACAATACAGAAACGTTAAAGTGAAACTACACGAACGACAAGAGACATGGTTAGTTTACAATTCTCCGTGGATATAGCTACCTGACATAGACATCTCATAGATAAAAATGAATCCCTCAACAGCTATCAACCCAGTCGCAGTAGTAACTGGTCCCTGTAAGTTCTATGATGAAATTAGGTGCTGCTGCTTGCTAAAACACTACTACTCTCTTCCATCTCTCCGCTAGATGTATCACCCCTAGTATTTATTCTCTACTAGACTGAAGTTGGTTATTTATACCTTGGCCTGTCGTCGGTATTCTGCCGCCTCGGTGAGCCGCCATAACACTTTTCGTGATAGGTCATGGGAGCTAGTCAATCCTGGTCCTTGAGGTGGAATATCCGACTAGTGCGGCGTCTTTTTAGACCTGCCTTTGAGCGTGGGTCAGATTCAAGATGACCAATCTGTTCAAATAAGTTGAAGGGTACTATCCTACCCATCCCTCGGTTGGGTACATACTATTTCTTTCTTTTGTTTCTCTCATTGGCCCGTTGTCACTCAACGAGCATTTTTGAGGAACTGAAAGTGTCAGGATTTGTATATCTTTTTCTACAGATAAAGAACAACCACATACGACCATAGGGTGTGGAGAACAGGGCTTCCCGTCCGCTCAGCCGTACTTAAGCCACACGCCGGGAGGTTAGTAGTTGGGTGGGTGACCACCAGCGAATTCCTCCTGTTGTATGTTTTTTTTTCTCAATTAACTATTGTTGTTACAGCCCTGGTTACTAATATATGATATGCAGCAGCGTAACTTTGGTGATGAGTAGTAGGGACCGCTTTGTTGCCTGTTCGATATCAGTGCCTCTATCATCGCTGTTGGCCCTTCCAAGAGTGTACTGGAAATGGTGATTATGATGATGATGGTATATTGCAGTGGTGGTGAGAGATCGAAGCTATTCAGCGTAAAGAACAGTCTCAAAGTCATGAGATTGGCCGCTTTCAATGGAGGGAGCGACAATGACGAAGCCCTAGGTACGCAAATAGAGAAACTATCACTGGCTGTGGGAGCCATTAACCTAGAACCATGCCCCAACATTTGAGATCATGGCTCCGTTTGCTGCCAGAAGATGAATTGTGTTGCATATTTCCGGACACGAGCTTTTTTTCCAAGTACGCTTCCAAGTCACAGCATGCCGAATGGGAAGTACTTTGGTTCCACTGATATATTTAACCAGGTATAACTAAGGGCCTTCTTGTACTAATTGCAAGACATATCTCTAGGCGCCATTCAGAAAATCGAATGTTTCCCGAACAGTGCACTTTATATTCCACACTTTGAGTTAAATTCCCGAATTCGACTCCCGGTGTTGCGGCTTTTGTGCGTATACTACAGAGTCAGCATCGATACCCTTGTAGGTGCTGTCCTATCTATCCTTAAGAGCAGCAGGGGTCTCCCACGCATATTCAGGGTCACGAAGTCATAGGCGAAGGAGGTGTCGTCTACTCGTGAAACGCTAACCGTTAGTGGAAAAACCTCGAACGTAGTATACCCGAGAGAGCATTGAGGTACTGCTTTTCAGATGAATCCTTGAACCCCCCTCGAGCGTGAAACAAACTCAAATTATTTGCAAACTGGATATCCCCACGGTGAAAGTGCAGTACCACCGCGTGCTTCCGTTTAGAATAATATATATAGACTTAAATAAATGGAGTAGTCTATATTGCCACGGGCCAATATATTTAGCAAAAACGTGGCCAAGCGGCCCAAGCCCGCCTAGAGAGAAATTAAGTTTTTCCAGCAATTCCCAAGGCCACCGCAACGTATGCTGAGTCCCTACTTAATGCCAGTAGAACTGATAAGACCGACAGAATTATGCAGACTACGTGGCCTGATGATGTAGATTGATCAGAATATGCTATGAATTAGCGCTCCTGCCATTTTCGCACCCCCGCTTTTACCCCTCTTACATAGGTTCTATAGATGCTGACAGATTCCGAGTCGAGTCATACATTTGTCCCCCGAACCTGCTGCTCTCCTAGTCGAATATACTGTACATTCTTTTAGCCTTGAAGCCGCACATCCACCATGGTTCACCCCAAAGTTCGCAAGGCTCTGGAGGAGGCGAGAAAGCTCGTGGCCGATCTTGAGTCCTACGAGGACGGCCCGATCAACCACCAGGCTGTTGTGAAGCAAACCGAGCGTGTCCGCATTGCCCTGCAGGAGCCTATTGATCTGGTGACTCGCTCGATCGAATTCCTCGCTCTCGGCGGCGCCGTTCACACCATCCTAGGTATTCGGGCCTACCATGCTATGCCTGAGGATGGTAGTGCTATTACCGCCGACGAGCTTGCCCGGGTCACCAATGTCGCAAGCACGGTCATTCACCGCATCTACCGCGTCGCCATCAATCATGGAATCTTTACTGAGACCGCTCCAGACACGTACGCTCATAATGACCTCTCGCGCGCTCTCAACCCGAAAGGTATGGGATCCTTCTTCATGATCGCTCTGGAGTTTACCCGCGCCTGGATCCACCTACCTGAATATCTCCAGTCACACAAGACGGACGATATTTTTGATCTGGTCAAATCCCCCGCCGTGTACTCAGTGGGCAAGGAGCACCTTGGCAAGTCGTATTACGAGCTGCTGGAGTTAGACCCGGATCCAGAGCGTCGCGAGGTTTGGAATGCCAACATGTTCATGGTGGACCAGTTGATGCCTATTGTCGGGATGTTCCCATTTGCATCTCTTAAGGAGGAAGTTGAGCAGGACCCCGGTCGCCCATATCTCGTCGACATTGGTGCCGGCCGTGGTCAATCATGCTTTGCTATCCAGAAGGATATAAACGGTGCTTTTGATGCCAAGTTCATCCTACAGGATCTGCCTGGAGTCATTAACAATATGAACCCCGAGGACTACCCAGGCTTCGATCTTATGACCTACGACGCTTTTACGCCGCAGCCTATCAAGAGTACGCACCTCGAATTATTATTGTGACCTTTAACTAAAACCGTCTTAGATGCTCATATCTATTTTATGCGCCGTTTCCTCCACGACTTTTACAACCCAGTTTGCATTGAGTTTGTGAAGAACACTGCATCGGCTATGGGACCTAGTTCACGCCTCCTGATCTGCGATATGTTAGTCCCAGACATGGTTGAACCCCATGAGAATACTGACCTCTATTGGCTGGATTTTGCGCTTCTGTGTATGACTGGTCAGGAGAAGAAAAAGGCTGATTTTATAGAAATCTTTGAGGCTGCCGGCTTGGAACTCGTTAAGATCTACCCCTCCACCTATGGGCGGACCGTGATGCTGGAGGCTAGGTTGAAGAAGTAGCTATAGACTCTGAATTTAAAGGATTACTACTACGGCTGGCGGGATGACGGTATCGTTTGCCCATTTGCTCGAAGCTCCAATGCGTGTGTACACCTGCTCATGTAACTCCGGATGAAGGCGTCCTGTGGGGGGGCGTGTATATCATTTCCTTTGTCGGCTGTAGACAAAATATAATAGGACCACTCTTCGCACGGTGGTTCCGATAGTTCCACTCACGATCTGTACGCGAGCTGCTCTACAGACTCAACACGATTTTAGTGCACCTTAACTTCGGCCTCTTAGTTTAATACTAGTTTTTACGAAAGGAGGGCATAAGGCTGGACCCAAGAGAACAGGTGTTAGTCACATGTATTTATATAATTGGTTAACATGTTGGAAGATAGAAACTTATATATTTCAACAAAATAATCAGGGAATATTGTCACCAGGCTAGTGGAATATAAGCTGACTATATGATATTCACGCCAGATGCGGCTTAGATTTGCCATAACTCTTATCTGCATAAATATTGGCAATTCCACAATGCTGACATTGCCAGGTCCAACTCAACTGCCTGCTCGATTGATAAGCCCTTATGCTATCGTGCGGGTCCAAAAAGCGGAAGAATTCCTCACTTACCTATCACTAGAATGAGGAACAATGCATTAAAATGACGCCATTGGTTTTCTAATTTATATGTATTGTGTTGAATGGCCCTCGTACTTGCTCCGCGCTTCTCTCAGCTTGCTCCTGCAATTGTCTTGAATATTCAATTTAAGTTAGACATAGTAACTTTATTGTCCCAAAAAGAAAAAAAAAAAACATTAAACATGTCAAACGCAGGCAGCAAACCAAAGCTAAGAGTGGCAATCATCGGTGCCGGCCCAGCAGGCTTAGGTGCAGCGATTGAATTTCAGAAGCTTCCCTTTGTCGATCTTCGAATCTACGAACAAGCTCGAGAGTTACGTGAGGTCGGTGCGGGTATAAGTATTCAACGGAACACCTGGCGCATGCTAGACGCCTTGGGTGTTTATGATAATATCGATCCGAGTACCATCTTTAGCGCCGCAGATGGCCATTCCGTGCAGCATCGGTTGGTTGATCTCTTCCTTGCGTTTGGATGAAAGTAACCGAAATCAGCAATGGGCGAACGGGAGAATTACTACAATCTAGCGGACAACACGACACTCCGCCGCGACATAAGCATGCCAGGGCCTTACGCACTGTACTTCAACAAGCGCTTCTGAAAGCCGTGGATAAAACAAATCTGCGACTTTCGAGTCGTCTTGTTGAGATCCGTGAATTGCCGAACAAAACATTATCATTGCGATTTGAGGATGAACACACGGATGAAGTAGATCTCCTAATAGGAGCTGACGGTGTTCGATCGGTAAGTTTTATCACGGTTATTCTTAGATTTGTCGCAAACCTAAGTGTACAAGGTTGTCCGCCAATTCTCCTTCCCGGACCATCGCATCAGCTATACTGGTACAACAGCCTTCCGGGCCCTAGTTAACGCGGACGATATTTTGAGTATTCCCAACTTTCCGGACGCCGTGACCTTCTGGCATGGGCCGACTAGGTGGGTTTATACATGTAATCTCAATAGAGGTATATACGAGGTTACGGCAAGAACGGACCTTCCAGAGACTAGCGAAACGGTCAGTTGGGGGCAGGATGCTAGTCCGGATGAATTTATAGGGCTGTATAAGGTCAGTATTGTTCGAGCGATTCTACGTAACTCGATGTATACTGAACTTGAACATAGGAATTTGCGCCAATCATTCAAGAGGTTCTTAGTAAAATCGGGGAAGTGAAGAAATTCCCCCTCTTCGCAGGGCCGCGTCTGTCGAAGGTCATATCGCATGGTTCTATTGCATTAATCGGGGATGCGTCTCATCGTAAGTGAATGTGTTGTTTCATTGTTCTAGTGGTAGCTCACCGTTGGACAATAGCATTATCCGGAGCTTTTGGTATGTTTTCAACCACCTACCACTTGGACACACAGTATTCTAACACCCTCAAGGCGCTGGAGCGGGATTCGCATTGGAAGACGTGTATGTGCTCGCTCGAGCAGTGCAATGGGCACATGAGCGTGACTTTCCACTCAGTGATGCTTTGACTCTATATGACAGAGTTCGATCACCACATTACAAGGATATGGTATGTGCTAACGCCTGATTTCTTATCGGTCTACTAATTACCGCAGTACGATATTCTGGATGGCTTCCGGAGAGCTGATACTTCAATCAAGGGTCTAAACTCCTTTGATGAGATTGTGATGGCTAATATCCAGAGCAAATGGACTGATGACCATCATTGGCTATATCACTACGATGTAGGTTTACAGATCTGGACTCTAGCTGCAGTGCTGCTGACACCAAGTTTAGGTACAGGAAGTATGGAGAAAGGCTTATGCGGAGGAAGATGCCCGTCGCGTAGGAGAGACTAATGATATAAGGGACGTTGATGTGTATTCTCGTTTGTAGAATAGAGAGTATCATCTAGCTATATATCAACAGAAAATACCAATGTGAATCCAAAACCGAAACTCCAAGGCCGCTTTTCATACAAATGGAAATACACAGAACTGAGGGACTCGAATCTATGAAAAACATGAAACTGATGTAGCAGAAGTGTTCTCACAGTCGGATCTTGTTGTCTTTGAAATATTGATCGTATCGTTCTGGTCGGCCAGAGGGCTCCGCCACTGCAACATATGTATCCGGCCGGAGCAAGTATGCTGCATCTTTTCCCAAGCCGACCGATTGATATTTCTCATTCCAAGTAAAGATGTGTAGAGGAATTCCCTTAGAACGACACCACTCTTTCAACTCGTCTTTAGCTTCGCCATACACGTGGACCTGCCATGTGATCTCCCCAAAGCTTTGAAAATTATCAAGTTCGCCCACGGGAGCCCAAGGGATACGGTCGCCTCCTTGGACCGTACCGGCCAAGCCAGCCGACAGCGCACTATCCCTATAATTGAGCATAATCTGGGATACACCACGGAACATCCTTTGTCGCACGAGACCAATCTTGGACAGAATAGGAGACACGTAAGGAATGAACCATGTCCGGATAAAATAGGACAGGTACCCCTCTGAGGCAATAGCGTTAAATGCAGTATCGGTTGTGTTGACCAGAAGTGCCGCGAACGCACGACGTTCGACTTCGTAGCTATCCAGGAGAGACATGTCGGCTTTGTCTTGAATAACTGCGGTAAGCTTCCAGGCCAGGTTAATGGCATCGCCGATACCGGTGTTCATTCCCTGTCCTCCGACCGGACTGTGAATGTGCGCCGCGTCCCCCACAAGGAAGGCCCGTCCGCTGCGAAAGGCTTCAGCTACCCTGTGGTGAACGTGGTAGGTGCTGAACCAGTTCACCTTGTCGATCTTGACGCCCACGGCCTTGCCGGCGTCCGGCGCAACGTCGTCGAGTGTGAGGTCGGAAATATCTTTCGTCAGTGCGCCTTCGTCGACGGCACCGTTTAGTCGTGCACGACGGTCTTTGTCGTACGCCATGAGCAAGAAAAATTGATTATCGTTGAGACTCAAGTGCGCTTGACCGTTAAGACTGGGTCCGCTGCCTTCAATATCGGCTACATAGAACAACTTTGAGTATGTAGCTCCTTCGAACCCGATTCTGCAGTTCTGGCGGACAGCAGAATGAGCGCCGTCGCAACCCACGATGAAAGCTGCTTCGCAAGTCTCGATATCACTGTTCTCGATATGTGGTTTTGTGGTATTCCTCAGTCGCGCTGTGATGGATGACTCCTGCTCTTGGAACTCGGCTAACTCGCGATTCCGCTCAACATGCACCCCCATTGTATTCAACCGCGCCTCTAACAATCGTTCATGCTGATCTTGGGGGAAGATATGTATGAAGGGGTAGGGCGTCAGACCGGCGCCAAAATCACCAAACGGCACATGGGAGCGGTGCACTCCACCGGCCCATATATTGGTCGCTGCGATCTTATGGCCGTTTGCGACCACATCCTCGGCGAGGTCGAGCTGGCGATATAATTCGAGCGTGCGGGCGTGAATTGCCATCGCTCGTGACGTTGATGCCTTTGCTTCTGACTTGACGATAATGCGCACGCTGATTCCTTGGCGAGTTAACCACAGAGCTAGAACGAGGCCCGTTGGACCTGCTCCCACGATGAGAACATCGGTGCGTGTCATAGTCACAAATATGATAGGTGTGTCAAATGAGAAGTATTAAAATTCCGTAAATAAGCGATTTTGTGGGAAAGTAATTGTTCTTTGATTTAGTGTGCGTCTATACAACATGCTGAGAAAAAAACCAAAAGATCCCTAACGTATACTGCTCGTATTTAAATCCACCCTTTCTCGCGACCTTGTTATGACTCAGTTCACGATGATTAGACGTGGAGAACAAGTAAGAGGCAGAATCGCGTCATGGGACGTTAGGTCCCCAGTTGGATAGTCCGCATCCATTCTGAATTTGGAGTAGAGGTCGGCGTATAGTTTCCGAAGAAAGCGAGATTTACGACAAGGGCAGTGCAGTGTGGCTATATACATCGGGCTGGAGAGTCGGAATCGCCGATGATTTCCGCAGTCGGGCGGACAATGTCGGCCCGTCGGAGGTTAGCGACGCCGACCCGGAAGAAAGGCTGCTGATTCGAAACAGGGCCCGAGCGTAATTCTTTTTCAGTTCCCTCAACTTTCATTGTTCCCCGGATCCAGAGTCTTCCGTCCAGTCTGGGCCAGCTGTTGCCCGATCGGGCTTAGTGGCCCTGTCATGCCCAAACGGGCAAAGTGCCCTAAGGATCCATGCGAAGTGATAACCGTTTTGGGCGAGTTCATTGTCTGGGGGATCCAACGAGAGCGATGGCCACCCCGTCATGTTAACTACTTGAAGATTAGATCGAGTCTGGATCATGGGGCGAGAATCCAATGGACCATGGAGCGGGTCACGACTCCGCAACCCTTCTTTATTCGGGTCACCCCCCCGTTCGTTCGTCCAACCTCCCGGTACGACTGTCTCCCTTTCTCTTTCTTCTACTCTACCTCCTGACAGGTCAATATATAGGCCAATTAACAATGTCCTCCACGCGCCACAATGCATCGGCAACCTCGTCTGAAAGGAAACGCTTGCGCGATAGACGCGCTCAACAGAACCTGCGAGAGAAACGGGAGAACCGCATGCGAGCTTTAGAGGAGCGGGTGTCCTATTGCGAGAAGAATCATGGCAACGAATTGATTCACAATTGTATGCTCACCGTGGAGACTGTTAGACGGGAAAATGAGCTTCTTCTAGCTCGACAAGAACACCTTCGTCGTCTCTTCCAGGGCTGGGAGGCCC
The DNA here is from genome assembly GCF_000184455.2 of Aspergillus oryzae RIB40. Taxonomy (NCBI): domain Eukaryota; kingdom Fungi; phylum Ascomycota; class Eurotiomycetes; order Eurotiales; family Aspergillaceae; genus Aspergillus; species Aspergillus oryzae. The sequence goes on along the minus strand of NC_036435.1, from coordinate 286,346 downwards.
AGGGCAATGGCGCGGCGGGGGCACGTCTAGCACTTTCTTCAACGTATATGGCCTCCGACCCTCTACCAGCACCGACGACACCGATTTGTAGCCCGGGCAGTGAGACAGTCTTGGTCGATCCCGAGATGCACACTATGTCTGGCTGGTCCGGCAATGGTATAGAATTTCCACATCTCGGGTCAACTACCGATGGTCTCACAGCTACATCGATGCCTAGCACGTGGCCCGTGGGGTCAGGCACTCAAAGCCCACCCTCACCAATTATTGAGCTTGGCCTGGTGCCCGATATGCACCCCACCCCCGGCCCAGACACGTGCCCGTTGATGACCCCTAAGGAGTATACCCATATCACCGCTAATACTCGTTGGGATGGGTGGCTAGCGGTGTCAGAGGCCATCGCCAAGCTACCACTTCTATCGACTCCCTTTGAGCTGCTACATGGCTCCAGGCGTAACTGGCTAGCAGACCAGATCAACCGATTGCTTAGACGGATGAGCCTCCGAGAGCCCGACCGTTTAGCATACAGCTGGATCATGTATTCTTTTGTTAAATGGCGGGCCAACCCTTCCCCTCTTGCATATGCCAACATGCCAAATTTCATACAACCTGTGGCGGGGCAAGTACGGCAGGATCAACATGCTGATTTGGTTTTCTTCCTGTGGCCACAACTACGGCTGAACGTGCTGGAGAATTGGAATACCATCGATATTATAGAACTCTATAGATATGCCATCAGCGCCTGTAGAGTGCGGTGGCCGTCGTCCCAGAGTATTTGGGACTGGGATGACAACAACAACATGTTTGTGAAGCCTGAATTCTTTCAGACCTTCATGGACCGGAGTGGCTGGGGGTTAACATCGGTCTTCATCGATAAATACCCGCAGTTGATGAAGGGGATGGATGTGGAACACATCCGATACGACATTCCGTAGATCCGTCCATTGTTACAATTTGGTTGGAAGCGGACATGATGATTATACACGATGACTTTAATAATGAAAGGGATACTCCCGTTTGTCAGATTGCGCTCTCAGAGAAACCATCCATTTTCTCGAGGCGGATTCGTCGCAATCAGATTCCAGTATCCTGTTGGTCGATTGGCCATGGTTGGTTCACTCTTATGCACGGCACTGAATCAGCGTCGTATCCTTTTCTTTGAGACTTGGCCGCCTCATATATTGACGCATAATAATTGGTTCAGCTGCGCCAGTTTGTGAGAGCGCTGAATCAGCGTGGGGGTACATTTTGAGCTCTGGTTTGACAAAGCCTCTGAATATATTTCTGTTTTCCAGGTGATGGCCAGTCCCATTGTTTATATCGCTAATTCCTAAAGTACATATCGGTCAGCACGGATATATTCTGTCTTACGTGAGGTTTTATAGTTCGTGGATCGCTTATTTGTTAATTTGTCTTAGCCGTTCTTTGTCTCCAAGTCTACTCCTTCATATAGCTCTTACTACAACTAATTTCCTTCCCAAGACATGCTCATCTTCCGTATAATTCATCCACGAACAACCATACTCTGTGATGGTGAGATAGGTTTGTATATTCGAAAGACAAATTACTACAAGGAATATGGAACGTGAAGTCCAACATGCCCCCCTTGCCAGGGCTATTACACTTTCCCTCCATAGAGTACTGCATTCCCAGTGTCATACTAGTTCCTTCACGCTCCTTTGCTGGCCAAAAGCCAGACCGTAACACTGCACGAGTGGCACATCAACTTTGCCATTAGCGTCATAGATGCACTAAGCTAATCTACTTTCCAATTCGCCCCTTGATACCCAGTCCTTCCTCCCTGGAAAGTATATTCATCGCAGAGGTTATATTAAAACAAGGCCAATGCGCCTTCATCCACTCTGGCTCATCCCTGCGACAATCAAGGTGCGAGACAAACCTAATTCTTTCCAAGAGTTCATCTGGGGTTAGATTCGGCGAACTCCGTACAATCTGTTTGGATACTATCGCCTCGACGGAGCGGTAAGATACTCTCTTTGTATATCGAGCGTTATTCCAGTCGGATAAGTCAACCGAGATAGATGCAGAGATAATTATACCCGACAAAGCAGGATGATCCATCCTTTATTGTCTGTCTCAGGTTCACGCCACCGCCATACTGCTCGGAAGTCCAAAGCTCCGTGAGGCTTTTGTTATAGCTGGTGATCTGATATAGCCATTCCTGGATTTGCATTAGCACCGTCTCTCGGGTAGCACCTGCCCGTACTTCCGATGATTGTACTGGGAGGAGTTGCCACTTTCCATGGTTCAAGATCGTTAGGGCACATGTGGCGTCAGATAGGATGCGGTCATCCACGGAATGGCGGAAGGATTTCCCCGGACTATCAAGCTTGACAAAGCTCCTCTGCTCTAGCCCTTGTACCGGCACCAAGCGGTTTCCAGATCCGATGCTCTGTTACTGTTCTTATCAAGTCCACCTGTCAGAGATAGGGCTACTTGGAATCCGGAATAGTACAGAACACGTGATGTGGGTGGTAAGTAATCATAGAGCGAAATTAGATTAGAATCATGCTTTACTCTCGCTACATCTTATCTAGTCTTCAAGGTTTCGGCTTTAATTTTTTCCTTTGGAAAGACCGTTTCAATTTCCCTAGTAGTCTGCTAAGATCAGTAACTGTTTTTATTGAGACACTGAATCTGGATTTTAGAAGAAATAGTCTTACCGCCTAGAAACTAACTAGCCGCGGTGAAGATAATTTATAGAGAGAGAGAAATGAATCATACCCGAATACAGCCCCTATCCGGGGCTGTTCTAGGGTCATCAATGGCAGTTTAGTATACTAAGCAGCTCTCATGAGCAATTGTGTTACAAAAATGCGTATGTGTTGTAGTGGGGTGATGCTTACGTATCCCCTCCATTACATATGCATTAGGCAGATAAGTTACTAAAGTTGGTTAAATTAGACGTTTTTTCTATTCTTCTATCGGCTGCACCAGCTGATAGAGTAGGAATGCAGAGTAAGACAACGTGACCCACGATCAACGGGATTTACCTCACGGGGTTCGACATAGTAGCTGTGTGGCGACCTACGACCGCTTCAAAATAGCTACAATTTTCTAGCTGTATAAATAAAGTATAGACTATTCTCTAACCGAAGAATTTAGGGGCCCTATCCCATGGCGTTGGATGGCGTCGGTAGTATTCTAGGGGCCAGGCCCCTACATACCAGTTAGTAGATCTGACATACCGGCTCCTAGATCTGACATGCCAGCCAGTAGATATATTAACGTGTTAACACGTTCTCCTAGAATAATAAGATCACAGCAATATACTCGATTTCTCTTGTCTCTTTCGAGCGGCGGTGCGGGCGTGGGGCCGAGAGAAATCTGCCGATAATTTATTTATAGTAAAATGCCGAGACTCAAGGGGTTGGTAGACTCTACCACAATCTCGACTATAGTTGACTGAGTCTCCGCGTCCGCCTCAGTAGGTAATCCGGTGGTATGTAGATCATATATTCAATCTATTCTGGAATGCAGATCTGCGTGTGATGATGTCACGTATCCCGCAATGTCTTCTACAGACGCTATTATAAGGACAGACCTACACGTTCGTCAGCCCATTATCTTGATTAAGGTCGGTGACAGATTTCATTTGAGCTCCCTGCAACAGGTGATTTGCAGCCGCCATGGTCGGGGAAATTGCAAAATTACGATGTCAGCTTGTGAAAGCGCAGCAGCTTCGAGAGGAAGCACAGCTACGCCAGAAGAAACTAGAGTTACACCAGAAAGATACAGAGCGTCAAGCTGAGCTGAATTCATTATCTGGATTGCTAAATGGCTGCCACAAGCTCTCCCAGGCAATCCGTGTCACAACAAATGTGACGTTGATACCGGAAGATACCACCAATCCAGTTAATAGGTTGTTCCCCAGGCGTATCCGGCACTGGAATGAGTTTCCTGAAGTACAAGAGAAGATATGGGATAGGTTAAATCGTGATCGTACGTTCACTCGCAAGCGCCGCTTTCGGAACAATTACTTCCTTGACGAGATCCACAAGCACACGCGGAGGCATACGATCTTTTCCGAGGCATCCTTACATGACTTTCAAAGGGATACTATGGAAAGGTTTGTGAATGATATCCTTGATGCTCTGCTACAGGACCATACTCTTCGCCGAGAGTTTCGACTTGAAGGAAGACGACGGAATCGGAGTGCGGATCAGTTTTGCGTGCATGTTGCCTCTGATGAGCGACGAATCCCTGCTTATGCAGTGGAGTTCAAGGCACCACATAAGCTAAGAATTCCAGACTTAATCTCGGGGCTACATGAAATGGAACCTGAGCGGGATGTTATTGATAAAAAGGGTGATACGTTCGAATTTCATGCTAGCCACTTGGTCGCTGCAGCAATCACACAGCTTTTCTCCTACATGGTGGACAGTGGGGTTCGAAACGGATACATTTGCACTGGAGAGGCCTACGTTTTCCTCCACATTGCTGACGACCCGACGGTAGTCTATTATTACCTGTGCGTCCCTAATAGAGATGTCAATCCCGAGGACAAGTATCATCTCCATCGAACCGCTGTGGCCCAGGTGCTTGCTTTTACACTCAACGCGTTGGCCGCCGAACAGCCATCTCAAGATTGGTTTGATGCCGCCCGGAAGAACCTCTCCACTTGGAAGGTGGAATATCTTCACATTCTGAAGAATATTCCAGAGACAATCCGAAAAGATCCTCCCTATTTTGAATACAAACCTTCAGACTGGAAACCCGTTGAGCGATCTCCATATCACACACGGTCGCGAGGCCGTTGTCAGCCTAACCAGAAAACGTGTCAAGGAAGCTTAAAAAGGAATATCGCATATGAAGATGATTTTCCGCCACCATACCCTGCCCCAGCGACACGCGCGCAAAATAATCTCGCTGGCTCAAGTAATCCCAATAGAGGATCGAATACGAGGAAGTACTGCACCATGGTGTGTCTTCGAGGCTTGCTTACAAGGGGTCACTTGGACTTTCAATGCCCAAATGTTCATCAACACGGCCCTGTGAGACACCAAATCAATTCGAGAGACTTTACGCGTAGGTTACATGCTCAGCTGCGGCAAGACCGACACAAAGGCTTTGAGCAACTACATATTCGCGGTCGAACGGGTTTTCTGCTCAAGGCTACCTTGCTTTCCCATGGATACACGGTGATTATAAAGGTCACCACCGAAGCAAGACAGCATAATCTACGAAAGGAAATCGACGCCTATGGGTCTCTGCTGCAGTTACAAGGCCATTCCATACCGGTTCATATCGGTAGCTTCCAACCCCGCATGCCATATTGGTATCATGGCGAGCGTATGTCGTATATGATGATCCTCAGCTGGTCTGGGATCCGTATGGAAACCCTGCTTATGCAAAATGATGCCAATGCTTCTCTGTTCTCTCAGGAACGCATTAAGCTCCGAAAAATCCTTCGATCTCATGGTATAGTCCACGGAGACCTCGAATATCGCAACATTCTGTGGAATGATAGCCTTGGGCATGCTATCGTGATCGACTTTGAGGACGTGACCTGGGTAAAGAACCGACAGCCACTTGGGCCAACTTCGGGAAATGTGGCCAGGGGTAATGCTTCTGATAAACGGGGCAATTTGCATGGCCATAATACACTTCCATCGGCGCCCCGTCCCCAACCTAATACCATCGAGAATTACTCAATGAACAGATCACTAAATATGAGAGGTGGCAATCGGAAGCCATTGAATATATCCCTAACATAGCTTATGTTGTGAAAAGTCAGCCTCCGGGATATTGGTATTTCATCATGTTAAAGCAGAGATCAAGCAGAAAGATCAGTATAGTGTTATGTATTTTGCATAAAGTTGTACTTCTCGCAGAATTTTCAACCCACTCTCTTCCACCTTAGTGGTCATGTGGTGTTATTTTAGGAATTCCCACTAATTGTTGATTTTGAAGGTGTAAAAGAGTCTCCTATGCAAAGGAGGTAACAGGCACGGTTTGGTCAGTATCATCACTACCGTTATCCAATGTATGCTGTGGCCTCCAATATTAGGCCTATGCACGTCCGTCCACCATCGCACGGTCCCTCCTATACAGCGCTAACCCAAAGTCTCGCATTGTGGGTGCTTGAATCCTTCATTGCGCTGTAGAGTTGATAGACAGGGGAACTTAAACGTTTAATAAACTATGTCACTTTGATCCATGTCTCTATCCCAGAAAGATTCAATAGCCACATGTATAAATTAAACGGATCGATAGGAAGGGTAGTGGGGCGGGCCATACGCTATAGTTCTGTAGCATCTTAGAACACGGCCTGAATACCCCCTCGCGCCCATCGATAATTTTCATAGCCTTTACAATTTAGTTGTTGTGGCACAAGTCGTTACGGACACTATATTAGTGATACAAAACCCCTGTTTCACTTTGAGGACATGTAGTGTCTCCATATGCAGAGCCTTGATGATCTTGATGCCAAGCCTCCTTGGGGTCCTCCGCGCTCTTAATTATTTAAAGGGATGAAACCGGACCCCTTGATCAACTTCTCTTCCGCCCCTATCTTCCCGCTCTGTAGTATGAGTGTTCATCCCGCGGTTCACTGGACAAACATGGTGGCCACCGTATTTGATGCCGCCGGGTATGCCGATCTCGGCTCGCTGAGAAATTTCAAATCCGGCCATTCCAGAGATGGAATAATCATCGGCAACTAACCAGAAACTAAAGACTAGTCGAATGCAATGTAGCAGTAAATAGAAAAGAAAACAAAAATGGCTAACAGGACATTGCCCTAATTTTGGGACGGATGATAAGGGAACTAGCAATGCTGCAGAGAATTCAAGTGGGGATACACCGCCAGCCTGTGCCCGTGTCTTTGGTGGATCTGTTCCAGAGTTATCCACTCGGCCAGGGTCCGGTTCGTCTGGTAAAGCATATAGACTCAATGATTGTGCGGCGGGAGGATATTTTGGCGGCAAGACTTGGTCTCGATGCCTGAAAGGCACTAAGGCATTCACGATGACCTCAGGCATGATATCAGTCCACCTGATATTCACTCTCCATTTCCTCATCCAACACCCTTAGCGATCATGGCCCACCAGATGCATCCCCAGCCCCCATGGAGGGCTGTACCGTGCATGTGTTCGTTTGAAGCAGGTCCATACGATAGATAATGTCGTGATTTACATAGCGCCTCAGTGACCCCAACCTCCAATAGGCTTATGATTTCGACATCCTAATCAATGCACATCCCTGGGTTATGCAGCGTGATTCAGGAAAAGAAAAAAGAAAAAAGAAAAATCCTTTTTCTCGGCATGACTACTTGCACCGATCCCTACCACACATGGAAAAGGCTGAGCGGCAGCCGCCAAACGTTGAATGGGATTCGGCCAGTTCAGCCACTGTTTATCTATCCGGACCGACTTTCCTCTTGAAGCCGACCAGAAGGGTTCGCTTCCGATCCTTGGGATCATGAGTTCTCAATGCAGTTGATAGGTCACAGGGTCTGCCCGGATACGTTATCCTCCAATGTACGGCAAGAACAAGAAGCCGATCCGCGGTTCCAACAACCACCTCCGTGGTGATTGAAGTATCCGATGCTGAGAGGTTGAGAAGAATACCCAACAGCCACAAGGTAGCGGTCGCATATCGAGTCGATTCCCATCACCGCCTGAGCCAAGGTGTCTTCATTGGATACAGATTATCACCGTTTTGATCATGCCCCACAGGATCAGCACTGATCTTCATGTGAGCGCGCTTCTTTAAGACAGCTTCTGTATCATCGAACAAGTCGAAGGAAGACCAGAAATAAACCCTGAATTCATCCTATGGCTCAGAGAGCTCGCCACCAACAAAGCACGAGGCTGGAGGGACGTCGTAATAAACATATCACGCCAATGCTTGTGGCTTTTGCACTGAGCCCTGTTGCCAGGCGCAGTGGGTCCATTGCCACCGCAACCCGACGCTGTACAACAAACTTGATAGTCTGGCGCTGGCCAGTCCCACATCGCCGATCAGCACGGCCAGACACGTTCCCGCCAAACCTTGGATGTCGGACCCTTGGATGTCATTGTTGCACCATGGCTCGAGGTTGATAGCCCCAGGGCAAAATTCATGTCCCTGGCTACTGCAGGTCCGAAAGGTCTTCCGTCATTCGCCCACACAGCACAAGCAAAGCCCCAACCTCCCGACGTCGGCCATGGCCCGGTTCCCGACGATAGGATCCCCATATGTTGTTACCTTATCTAGCACTAAAACCGTGAGAAAAAAAATCATAGCGGCTGAAGCGGAGGAATCACACTGTAGCCGCCGAGCAGCGACCTTCACACTTGATTCCAAGCCATTATAAAAGGCCCACCTTATTCCAGAGACCTTTCAAAAATTTCTCTCATACCACCATCATATACACTACTATCAGAAACAAACAAAGCTCACACCTATCTCACAATAAAACATGAAGTTCACTGGTCTCGCCATTGTCAGCCTCATTGGCTGCGCTGCTGCCTTGCCTCCATTTGGTGCTTCTTCTACACCGTCCAGCTCGGTTTCTGTTTCTGTCACCCCGAGCGCTTCTCCCAGCTCGTCCAGCATCGCCTTCGCTGGTCTTAGCAAGCGCTCTGAAACCCCTTCTAGCTCTGCAGCTCCTTCCAGCTCCTCGGTCGCAGCCCCATGGGTATACCACAAGCGTCAATTTGCCACTCCCTCCAGCTCCGGTATTGCGTCCAGCTCTGCAACCCCATCCAGTTCCTCTGTTGCAGCCCCATGGGTCTTTCATAGACGCCAGTACGCGACTCCCTCCAGCTCTGCAACTCCTTCCAGCTCTGCGACCCCATCCAGCTCTGCGACCCCATCCAGCTCTGTCGCAGCCCCATGGGTCTTCCACAGACGCGAGTACGCGACTCCTTCCAGCTCAGCCACCCCCTCCAGCTCCGCTACTCCTTCGAGCTCTGCGTCCGTGACTCCCACCAGCTTCGCAGCTCAGAAGCGCAAGTTCTCTGGTTCCAGCAGCTCTTCGTCCGCCTCGCCCTCTTCTTCTTCCGCTACTCCTTCCTCCTCCGCTACTCCTTCTCCCTCTCCTTAATCTTCTCCGAGGTCGAGAGTTCTGCCATAGGAGATCCATCGTCATGCCTTCCCACATGGAGTAAATTGGATCCTGCACTCTCGTGCACCGCTTGATCACGATCGGAGGCTGACACAATCCTCAATTCCTTCTGTATTTGTTTGTCACGACCACTACTGGTTTGTTTAATATATTGTTGTTTTGCTTTCGGGTATGCTGGCGTACACAGTTTTGCTCTTCTGTGTGATAGAGTCGGGTACTCGTCTGTTTGTTCTGTGACTAAATTTAGAAATAGAAGTTGTTCGTTTTATTATTTGTCCATTAAATAGTAGTCATAAGTACGTACTGATCCATCGGATCGACCATTCAATGTGGAAATACCTAAGAACACATGCATGCAGTGTTCAGAAAAAATCATTATTTTCGAAATTTTAAGTCCGAGAAATACAAAGACAAATGATGCGTATTTTCGCAATCATATCGAAGCAACTGTTTGGTTTCAAGAAGGTTAGTGATAGTCCATGCCTTTTCTCGGATGACCCATTCAGGTCGAGCCGAGAGTAGGGAATGTTACCCTAACTGAATGTCTGCAAGTTGTTAAGGAAGGCGCCATTAGAAATTAAAAGGCATATATTCAAGTGTGGGGTGTTTATTATTTATGTTGTTGATGGATTGGCACGGGTAGTGAGGTGTTTCAAGGTAGAATGTGTATATCCACGAAAATATATATCACAGGTGCGCCAAATTATCATGACATAAATAGATTTCGGTGACAGACAAGCATTAGGATGAGTGAAAACCAGAATCTTAGAACAGGAAATAAAGACCAAAAGAAATAAATTATAAAACAAAGGGGTAAAAAAATAAATATCTACGCATTTCAATGGGTCGCATTGCTTGCAGCTTGACATTGAACGCTGTTTCTGCGCTAACCACCGGAAGAATACCTGTTTGCCTACAAAAATATATCAGTTGAATTATGTAGCCTTAGTCAAAGAAGATACTGCCTCGACGATGTATTCAAACCAGGGGTTAGCGCTCTCGAACGAACTATCAGGAGATGGGGACGGCTTCTTCTCCACCAACTGGCTTTTCATCAACCGGGACTCTCGTTTCACACGTTCCTTGTCCTTGTCGAAGCGGACACCGAAGAATGTGAAATATTGCGGGGCCCCAGGAGGGGGATCCTCTGGGGCGAAGACACCTTCACGACTGAGTACGAGTATCAAGTAATCGTTACTACAATCATGCTTTGTTTCATTTTCGGTGAGGTTGACACCGTGTGGACTTGCGTATGTTGGTGAAGAAAAAGTCTCAAAGTAGAATCCGAAGCAGGAGTCGAGAATTACATGGCCATTCATCTTAGTGTGATCATCGGTCCAGTGATAAAACTTAACATATTTCGATGGATAATGTTCCGGCTTGTAGCAGTGGTCGAAATAGTCAGTGGAATACAGGCGGAAGTGTGTGTCGGCGATGGAAATCCGTGGGCGTCCATTGTGTTTTTCCAAGGCTGCTTTGAGAGACTTGTATGCATTTTGGATCTCTTCAATCTTACTAATTTCGTAGGCCCGCTGTTTGTCCTTTATTTCCTGCTCACTTTAAATAACGCCGTTATCGAGCTCTCCATCCGAAGGAGAGGGAATAACGGGATGGTATTTCTCATAGGAATCCCAATAGTCGCTCACGTCGGACTCGTCACCGTCAAGTGTATTGAGACCTTCATCAACTTCGTCCCCCTCAATCTTTGGGCCCTGAACCGCTGTCTCATCTTTAGGATACTTGATATGATCTGTGGCCTCGGATGTTTCCAGAGGCATTTCTCGATCCACAGCATGTGTTTCCGACAGTGAGCCAGCCAGCGGAAAGGTAGGGATGAAGGGTCCTGGCAACGGCACATCTGAGAAGCTTAACGGTGTTATGGAGTCTAGAGACAGCCACTCAGGTGGTGGTACTGGTTCCAATGCCTGTTGTGCCTCCTCTCTCTTCTTTTGCCTGCGCTTCTCCCTGCCCCGTTGCCTTATTCTCAACAGCCGCCGCAACCGAGCATTAGGCTGACCACCTGTGGCATGTTCAACGTGATCTGGCTTCGCTTTTTTGTCTTGGCGACGTCGATCATTTCTCCGAGGGGCATTCCTTACCCCGGCCTGCGGATTTGGATGCGTGCCGGCGGGTGCAGGCATTCTCGCTGATATGCCACTCCTGACAAGGAATTATCTGCTTATCATGTACTGAATCAAACACGAGAGAAATCTACATGTGCGACAGTCAGTCGCAAAACGTAAGAAGTACTTTTGGTTTCACTTCAGGGAGATTGAGCTACGCGGGTTATCGGATCTCTTAACTACTAGTACAGCAGACTAAATTGAGGTGCCGGACTAACCGGGATTTTTACCGAACCCTTAGCGCTTTTACATTAAGCTACGGTTGTTATTCACTGATAGTTATCATTGTCTAGGTAGTGATATTCCAATCTATAGATATACTATAGTCTATTGTATACGATACTAAAAGTATGCTGCACTAAGTAAAATTTAAGCTCTATATCTCGGTTCACCGTGCCTCCAAGTACTGTAGGATTAAATTTGAAACCGATTTAATTGAATATGTTGGGCTATTATGATTGGCTAGAGTATCTACTCGTGGGACCTTATCCATAGAACCCATTGGTTGAGATATCCAACTTTGGATGTGGTCAGGGAGTCAGCCGGGCGGTCCTAATTGGCCCGGCACGTAGATGATCCGGCTGCTGCTCACCCTTTTGGCTATAGGATAGCTACACACCGTGTCTCTGCCACCACCTTCCAAAAATCTTTAAAAACATCTAAAAAAACTCGCTAGCTTGAATACTCCAATTAATCTATGGTTTTGAGCATCGAAAACAAACAATTTATGATATGATCCTTATCCCTTCCCTTGTGATATCATAAGCATCGCCTTTTCTACTGGTCACCAATCTCCGGTGCAATTGCTAGTGCATCGTCCGATGGCCACACAACACCACCCCGCTTCTTCCTCGTCGGGTCTGGCATCTCGTCGTGATGTGTGGCATGGTCGAATTCCAAGGTCTCCCAATCCTTCACATAGCCATGATGAAGCTGGTCTAGCCATCCGGAATAAGGTTCTCCCGGATCTACCGTCAGTAAACGCTTCCTTCTCCTGGAGCGCCAACCCATTCCAAAAATCTACAGAGGATTCCAATAATAGCAATAATCAAATGCAAAAACTATGATAAAATCATTTTTTTCGTTGAGGATGCCCTTGCACTCAACCTCCTCCTTCTCTCACTGTCCACTCATTTTCATGGCAGTCTCGCCATATCTTCCCCGTCGAACATCCCATGCATTCTCTAGCTTCAAATCATTGTCGTCATCCATGGAAACAGGCCGTGTCCGGTACCGGCCTATTGAGTACGTGGAGAGAATGGAGTATTATGAGCCTGGAGGGTATCACCCAGTAAAAATTGGAGATTGTTTCCATAATCGCTATCGGGTAATCCATAAGCTTGGCCATGGTAGTTATTCAACTATCTGGCTTGCTCGAGACGAGATATCCAACACAAATGTAGCAGTCAAAGTCTGCAGGGCAAACTCCAACCCGCGCGAGATTGATATACTGGCAAGGCTATCAAATCCTAAATAGCCATCAGACACAGGCAGATCTATCATTCCTTCGATATTGGATAAGTTCAACATCCAAGGTCCTAATGGTACTCACGTCTGTCTGGTAACCAGCCCAGCAAGGATGAGTGTCTCCGATGCAAAGAAGGAATCATGGCTTAGCCTGTTTCAACTTGAGGTAGCACGGGCAATAGCCGCACAGCTTGTGATTGCAGTTCAGTATATCCACTCACAGGGGTTTGTCCATGGTGACTTACACCGAGGAAATCTGCTTTTTCTACCATCTCGCGAATTTACTGAACTATCTACTGAAGCAATATATAAGGAATATGGTGAGCCAGAATTCGAGCCAGTCAATCGCTTAGATGGCCAAAAGCTGCCGCCAGCAGGGGTACCCGAATATGGTGTAGTACCTATCTGGCCTGGAGAAGCAAGCGAAAATATAACTCTTCCAGAATCAAGAATCCTACTGTCAGACTTTGGTGAAGCATTTTCTCCAGCGCAAGAAGACAAGTTCGAGTCTCATACACCTCTTCTGATCCGTCCCCCAGAAGCTCGATTCGAACCTACAAAGCCTCTTACTTTCTCATCCGATATCTGGTCACTTGCATGCACTATTCGGGATATTATTGCCCAGAAAACATTATTCGAAGGGATCATGACAGACGAGGATGATATGACTTGTCAGCAGATTGGGCTACTTGGCCCGTTACCGACCGAATGGCAGGAAAAGCATGGAGAATCAATTCACCAGTCCAAATACCTAAATCGATCATTAGAAGACCGCTTCAAAAATACCGTGCAGCAAGCGCGTATCGAGGCAAGGATGCCGAGTTTTAAGTCAGATGAACAATATGCTCTTTTGTCGATGTTACACTCGATGCTTTGCTTTCAACCGGAACATCGTCCATCTGCTCAGCAGGTTCTTGAGTCTGAATGGATGGTGAAATGGGCTCTGCCGGAGTGTGAAAAGATCCGCAACAGTCAATAATAATATGTATTTAGTACCGTTTATCTAGGGGATAACTTTAACATTGTCCATTGAAAACCTGGAAGCAAATTATAGAATACTCACGGAAAGGCCAAAAGGCTAAACGCCGAAATGAACATAGGGGACCCAGTACATCGATCATCTATGGGATTCGCATCTCTGTCAATGTCCATACTCCGTCCCATAAATGAGATAAATCAGCATGCAAAGTAAGTAAGCTAAGCAGTTGTGGATATGACTGGAAAATGTGCTATTCAGGCATGTGACGTAATTGAGCCCTATGTGGAAGAATGCTCCACATAGGAATTGTGTCGTCTATTTCATTAAGCTCTGATTCACAATACAGTACTATAAAGTAGATATGTCTGCTAAATCCAAGCCATGCTGGAATACCATTAATTTGAGATGACCGGAGTTTTACCGACTTGAACAGAGTTTGTATCCATCTCTTTCAAAACCCAACTCGCCATGCTTTTACGTGAAAGGAAGAAGCCATCGTCGCCGTGTCCCGTATATGTGGCTGTTACCGGTGCTTCAGCCCCGTTAGTGAGGAAAGGTACCCTGAATAACGTCCATGGGAGCTGGGTAGGGTCCTGAGATGCGACAAATTCACCCAACCCGCGGAATTCTTCGTATGCACTCCCTGCGATAATTTTGATCAATGCGACGGATAATTTCCACTTAATGGCGCCTTTATCCAGAGGGGACGGATAGGAAGAGGTGCCAAGTACCATAGCCCGCTTGTAATTGTTCGCCACCAACATAGGAAAGATCAGTTTGATTGCCTCAGTGACAGGCTGTTCTCAAGTTCAGCAAATGTGAAGTTCAGACTAATAAAAATCAGACCGCTTACCGTCTCCTTTGACCCATATGTAGGGCCTGCAAATGACACGAAAATGCGTGCCCCACACCCTGCAGCTTGCTCCATTTTGGTGACGTCCTCAAACGTGCCGGGTATCACTGTGACATTGGGATTCCCGGAAACCTCCAGTGGAAGTTTTTGTGGGGTTCGTACAAGAAGGGTTAATCGGTGCCCTTGTCGCAATGCAGCGGAGCAGAATTCAGTCCCAGATGGGCCTGAAAATGAGGAGCGGGTGAGAAGTCAACGCGCGAGTGTTTAAGTATACCAGGATAGAAGGCCACTCACCAGTGGCGCCAAACACGAGTATATGCTCGGACATTATCACGCCAGCCAGTGAAAGAACCAAGTTATTGGATTTGCATGAGACTCAGCGGACGAAATTTGAATATTGGTTCACGGTCGGTCATCCTGGTAACCAGAAGAGAATAACACTATTTATTGGGTGCTTAGGAGGCATAAGTTTTATCATCTCATGGTGATGAATAATTAATAATTATCGCCCCAGGCTCAAAATGGCGGCGGCCGCCCAGCCGCCGAGATGGTGATTACGTAACTGTCATTATGCAGTTAACTAAGTTAGCCTCGAGACTATGATTAGAATATCTCCCTTACACATCGTTTTCAATTGATCAAGAGGTTATTAATAACTTACCACCGTCACCATGAACACTATTGATCTTGACAATGATGTGTCCCCTCAACTTGCACTGCGAGCATGCGTTTCTTGCAAATCGAGCAAGAAGAAATGTGACAAGACCCTGCCAACATGCAATCGCTGTGCCAGGTATGACATTTGTCGCTACTTGTTTCATGTAAAAAAATTCTCACAGCAATTAATTATCGTATATAGGCTCTGCCTATCTTGCTCATATATTAATGTAGCAGAAACAAGAGCGGAGGATTTCACGAGTACGTTTCAAGCCGTCTTTGACAGGCTGGAGAGGCTCGAGTCGCGCGTTTTCGCTTCCGAAGAGGACCGACCTGCAGCCGCGCCTGATCAATGCAAGGGAGATAACCGATCAGACTGGCAGCTGAGACCCAGCCTGCTTCAGCCGTCTTACTTGGAACTTATTGTAGCAATGAATCTGTCCAAGATCCTTGATGAGAGAGACACCTCGGTGCGAGCGGTAGGCGAAAAATATCTCAGCGTAGTACATAATTATGCGCCGGTGATCTCCAAAGAAAGACTTGAATGCCGAACTCAAGAAGCAGAAAGTCTTGAACCGCATTCACCTTTTTTAATATTCATCTCGAGCATTCTTTTACTGACGGAGGAGCCGGTGGGAAGTTTCGTTTCCTCTAACACAGCGTCTCCTCCGGACTTATACCGGACTTGCAAGCATAATTACACCGTATTTTTGTCGCTTAATGAACCCTGCATCGAGTTGATTCAAGCTGGCGTATTGATTGCACTATACGAACATGCTCAATGCATGGGAAGCCAGGCTTACCTTACGATTGGGACTTGCGCCAGAATGGCTGGCGCTATTGGGCTACTCTCAGCTACCTCCAGTGTTTCTTCGTCCTCAAAATTGGTGACCAGTAAAGAAGAAGAGACGAATATTCTTCTTGTAATTTATATCCTTGATAGGTACTACTCAAGTTTTAGTGTCCTGACTTTTTAGTCTTGTTCGCTAACATCACGGGACGATGACAGACATATCAAAATTGCGTCTAGGGTTGTCATGAAACATATTATTGATGACTACTCTCAAATTACGAAGCCCTCGACAGTTCCAGGTCTGGCTCCCTCATCATTAATAATGTCGAAACATGCCGATCTGACCTCCTACAGTGAATAGTCTGCAGTGCGAAGCGGATTGCTGTGATATCATGGTTCGCCTTCAAGCAATTCTCGGGTTTAGCGCTTCTGCCGGTATTACAAGCTTGTCAGCTGATGCGATATGGAATCATATCGGAGCCCTAGAAGCTCAGCTCCAGAGCTTGAAGGTAATTTTTTGGGGTCACCGTGGTGACTATTCGTGGCACAGGTGCATCGCTACAGTCTTCGCGTAAGCTTCACATGCAACTTTGTGCCCGTGCAGTGGCTAAGTAGCTCGATCACCTTTTAGTGCGAATCTGTGTATATACACATACCGCCGGCTGTAAGCGGCAGGAGACAGTACCGCTGAAAGCTTTGAACAACGTCGCAAAGACAGCTTAGAACTACTTGGTTTGCTGATGGATATATCGAGTAGCCAACTCGATTTGAACACATCAACTGCAGTCTTTCCTTCTCCTTTTCCCATCATAATCCTGTTCCAGGTATTGGACTGTATGACCTCGCTAGAGAAGGTAGGGAGCGACTCGTTCTTACTCAGGGAGAGACAGACTTTCATGGATATGCTTCTGCACTTTAGTACGCGATGGAGACTTGCAAGTAAGCTATAAGAATCTCTGTTTAGAATCATAGTGGAGCTGACAAGTCTTTGTAGGACGTCTTTATGAAGCCTTGCCACAAGCATAAACTGTCTCACTGGCCGAAAGTTGGTTGCTTATTGTCTAGGAGGGGAACTCGACAACTAGTGATTGGTAATTCTGCTGACAGATGCTCCTAACCAGCGGCCGCCAAAGTCCGCGCGATGACTAATTTGGAATTGTAACCAACTAGTCGATTAGGAAAACTATAAAGTAGCTCTCCCAGCTATCAGAAAGAATAGTTGGATTATCATATTCGAAGGAAACTGTCACTTGATTCAATTAAGACTTTGTTCAGCCAAGAGATAAGATGGCCATTCTTGCAGTGTCTGGTGGAACAGGAAAATTGGGCCGGGCGGTTGTTGAAGCTTTGAAGAACAAGAAAAGCCATTCTGTATTCATTTTGGCAAGAAGTGTATGGAAACCTTTGCAATGTAATACCTCTGACTACTAGCTGACCGTCTGATCAGACGAACGATGAACTTTCGGAAACACTGGATGTTCCCATTATCCCGGTCGACTATTCCAATGTTGGGTCATTGACGAAGGCGTTGGAAGAAAACAAAATAGAGACCGTTATCTCTACTGTTCCCATTTCTGATGAATCAGCAACCGACTCTCAGCTCAATCTCATTGAGGCTGCTATCAAATCGAAGAGTACCAAACGGTTCATTCCCAGTGATTTCGGTATCATATATAACGAACAGTGAGTTTCGTTGTAGCCTATCAACCAGTCACTTCCGCTGACTATACATAGGCATGCCTCCATTTTCCCACCTCTCAAGGGTAAACTGTTGGCTGCAGAAAAGCTGAGGTCATCTGGTCTAGAGTACACTCTGGTATCAAACGGATTCTTTATGGATTACTATGGCCTGCCCAAAGTGAAGAGTTACCTGCAGCCTTTTGTTTTCGCTGTTGACATAGCGAATAACAGCGCAGCAATTCCTGGATCTGGTAATGTTCCTGTGGTTTTCACACACACATTCGATGTTGCCCAGTATGTTGCCGCACTTATCGGCGAGGAAAAATGGAATGAGAGAAGCATCATCATAGGCGATAAGTTAACATGGAACGACCTGGTGTCTCTGGCTGAAACCACTAAAGGTTTGTATATGCATCGCTCCGTACAAATTATGATCTTTTTTGACCTTGAAATTCTAGGGACGAAATTCGATGTCACATACGACGGTGAAGAGAAACTGAAGACTTTTCAAGTGACTGAACTTCCCTCGCATCCTCCTGTATATCCCTTTTTCGCCAAGGAACAGCTTCAATATATCTTGGCTGTGTTCGGTCAATGGACTGAGGCAGGGGCTTTCAACCTGCCGGACGAGGTTACCCTCAACAAGCAGTTTCCGGATATCAAGCCTCTCTCCATGAATGACCTTCTTCAGGCTGCCTGGAAAGTATAGAATATTCAAGCTAGGACATGCACATGCGAATCACACATCTATCCAAGTCAAAAGCCCATCTCCAAAAATAACCTTATCTTGCCGAATGCAGTAGCTGAAGTTCACGTTCATAAAATTTCATTGCGCAGTAACAAAGACTGTCCTATCCAGCTATAGAGTAGGGAATACGGGACAACGCTCAATTCAAGCAGCCCATACTGTATAACAATACTAAGTAGTCCATTTCAGAGCTTTGGAAGGTGATTGCAGATAATAGTAACGATCAACTAGTGGCCAGTATCCGTTCGAGCCCTGTTCTCCACACCCTACGGTTATACGCGTTAAGCGTCCACTCGAGGTCGTAATACAACAGGGTAGATCCATTGTTGAACTGTCTATCTCCACTTCGGACTATTCCCAGTAAGCTAACTATAGCCTGCAACCACCCCCTAAGTTAGGAGGGCAACCCGCGCGGTGTTGCCGAACCCTTTACACAGTATGATTCTTACTGGTAGACCACAGGGAGAGGTAGTCGAAAAATGGCGCTTCCTGTGGCCTCAGATGATGAAGATCCCCAACTGGTAACCGTCTAAATATATACAAAAAAGGACAGTACAGAACTGGAAATAAACAACTTTACCCCTCCTAGGTTATGTATGATTTTACAT
Organism: Aspergillus oryzae RIB40; assembly: GCF_000184455.2. NCBI lineage: Eukaryota > Fungi > Ascomycota > Eurotiomycetes > Eurotiales > Aspergillaceae > Aspergillus > Aspergillus oryzae. The sequence goes on along the minus strand of NC_036435.1, from coordinate 267,368 downwards.
TGTCCGCAACCTCGATTTCGCCCGCCGTACTTATTCGTTATTCTTATCGTTATCGATAAAGATAAGAATACAGCTTACCGCTTTATTAATTTTAGTTTTGAAGTGACATCGGTGCCTAGAGTAGTGGGGCACGTTGGGCCCTTCTGCATAATCTTGACTAGTGGCGAAGTGTCCTCTTCTTCATTGTGAGCAGAGTTCGGTGGCTTAATCACGGAAATAGAACCCGTTCCTTTTATCGAATTAAAGCTACGTTCCAGAATGCCTCAACGAAATATGGACCAAGCTTTGGAGTTTGACCAAAACATGACCCAAGTCCGGCGCCCTAGGGATGATCAAGAGAATCATGAAGGAACAGACGCAGATGAGGGGCAGGGCACAACAACTAGTAATAGGTTCTATACCCAATACGATATCCTCGCGCCGTTCACGAAGGCCGACGCAGAAAAGGTATGTATACTCCGTAGTGTTCAGAGAACTGCCCTGACCCGGCTGATCCTTTCCAGATCTGCATGGAGCCCTTCGAATACACTAGGTCTCTTCCTGGCAAGAACACCGTTGGTAAGGTAATCGAGAGCTTGCGGCCTTGGTTGAATATTTCCGATCGTTCTGCGGCGGTCCTTACGGACGTCATGACGATGTTGCAGAATTCGTCCTTGATGTACGGTCTCACCATCCGATGTAGGGAGGTAGAGGTGAACTGATGTAATATTCTTGACAGGCTAGATGATATCGAAGACGGTTCTCAACTTCGGCGCGGTGCACCGGCAGCACACGTTAAATATGGCCTGAGCCAAACAATAAACAGCACGACGTATATAATTGCCAAGGTTGTCTCCGAGGTTCAGACTCATCTCCGACTAGAGTGTGCTAAAGTTCTGTCTGGTAAGAATATGCCAGCTTTACTCGATCGAGGACGCAGTGTTAAGAAAACTCGCAGAAGAACTCCAAACCCTCACCTTAGGTCAAGCTCTCGATCTCAACTGGACATTCAATAAAACGTGTCCCAGTGTAAATGAATACCTTGTCATGATCGACCACAAGACTGGAGGTTTCTTCCGTCTGATGCTTCGGATCATGGAGATTGAAGCCAATGCTACGCCAAACGACGAGCTACGTCATTTAATTACTCTGCTGGGGAGGTACTACCAAATCAGGGATGATTACCAGAATATAGCTTCTGACGAGGTAGGACTTCTACTAGTGTGATTGTTCAATACTGGACTAAAAGCTTCTAGTACACCACCAAGAAGGGCTTCTGCGATGATCTTTCCGAGGGAAAGTTTTCGTTTCCTCTTATCCATCTGCTCGAGCATAGTCCCAATGCCAGTACGTTACACAAGATGATATATGACGGACAACCTGTGGACGAGGGGAAAATGTCTGAGGAGGCAAAGTCGTACATCATCTCGCAGATGAAGGAAGTAGGTAGCCTGGATTATACGCAGGAGGTTCTCAGTGGCCTCTTTAGCTCTATATGGGAGACGGCAGAGAGGACTGAAAAAGCTATGGGAGAAAACATGGGGTTCAAGGCTCTCTGCCAATCATTGAAACTGTGATAAAGCGGTGGGAAGGTGTCTGGCTAGCCACATAGTTTTAATCTTCATGATAGCTAAGCTGAGTCAGCCGTTCTCTTCCTGGTGTTTGGACAATCGAAGAGGGGCAACTAGCGTTGACAATTCATATATGGATGCCAAGAAGCTAATGCATAGCCTCAGTCAGTACCACGAGGCTGAAGACTGGAAGAGACTTAAGATCAACCTAATCAACCAAGTGAGCTGTCTTGGAGCTGATAGCGATGGATTGCGGGTTTTGCAAAGAAGCGCACTGGGGCTTATCTGAACCCTTAATCACTTTTAGGGAAGTGTTCCATACAGAGTGCCATGATGCCTATTGCTGCCCGTCAGAGGGCGAGGAGTATCAGCGGCTATGTCCACGTTGTCGGCATTTGCGCCTCCCGCATCTTGCCAAGCGTGTCGCTGTCAATTTGCCGGACGCGTCCATCCCACCATATATTTGTGTGAGCTTCGGATGGACAGAGGACTATGATGGAGAGAAGATCAAATGTCACCTTTGTCAGCTTATCGCCCATACTGCTGCCACCTCTCTCAGCGCCGTGCGACGGGATCTGCGCACGTCATACCACAGTGCACTTTTTATTACCTGCCGATCTCTATACGTTTCAGTTTGGTTGGACGATATCCGGTTTCATGCGGACCTTGCATTGTGGTCAGAACTTCCTGAGTCAGGAGGATATTACTTGCAGAGGTCAGGAGACCGTGTCACGACGCCCGAAATCCCTCCTACCTTGGGCCAATACGTGGATTGGGGTAAGGTTCGCTCGTTATTGAACTCATCATCTGTTCCAACCTCGGGTTTGAGTCTTGAATCTGAGCGACCAGCCGGACTAAAACTCATTGATGTCCAACAAGACCGGGTTGTCGAAGCGCCTGTGGGCTGTGAATATATTGCTCTAAGCTATGTGTTTGGGAGCTTGACGACAATTGCCTCAACCCCTTCAGGATCCTTCGATCGCTATAGTCTGCCAACAACAATCAGAGATGCCATCGTCGCTTGCTACAAACTTGGCTTTAAATATTTGTGGGTTGATCAGCTCTGTATTAATCAAAGTGACCCTGTGGACCAGTTGCACCAAATCAACCAGATGAGTCGTATTTATGGATGCGCGGCATATACTATTGTTGCACTTGCGGGCGAGGACTCCCGTCATGGTTTGCCTGGAGTTACTAAGGCCCGCTCCTGGAGCTATAAGTGTATAAGAATTGGTAGTTTTGGTATCACAGCACTGGCGCCAAGTCTTCGATTCTGCATGAAGAACAGTAAATGGTATACTAGGGGTTGGACGTTTCAGGAAGCTATGTTCTCCTCAAGGCTCATTCTATTCACCAGCTATGGTGTTCATTGTGCCTTTCGCTACAAAGACGACACTCACGTGTTGTCTGAATCCGAATGTCATACGCCCCTCAACGTTTTCAACGTTTTGGGGCTGCCGGAGAAAGATGATTATTGGGAAGCATTAGAGCAGTACACCACTAGAGACCTGACTTTCCCTTCGGATATTCTGAGGGCTTTTACTGCAGTCCTACGGTCTATTCATAAAGAGAACACATACTATGGCTTACCTTCTCGAGAGATTGACGATGCAATTCTTTGGGCTCCGGCCAAGTTTACTTCAGCACCCACAAGCAGGAGGCATGGCTTTCCAACGTGGTCTTGGGCTTCCCACTGTGGTCCAATATCTCGCCCGAAGTGGTCAGCTGCCGGACTTGCTGTATGGGCTCTTCCACCACGTGGCTTAGGCACAGCGGTTATTTTCTGCAAACCGCGCCCTGGACACCAATGGGATGATTGGAGGTATCCAAGTCAACAGGACCGCATGCGCATAATAGCTAGCGCGTTACTCACAGGCTGCCTGCAGAGTAATATCCATCTAGACGCACATCTTGCTACCCCGGTCTGTGAGCAATTGTATTCTAGATGGCCCGATCCTACCGCTTACTGGGAGGATGTCTTTGGCCAATATCGACATGACGAGATTTTTTCTCCGGCGGTTGTCAGAATAGCGTCTCTGGGAGCTCGTATACTAGTCTACAGTCAGACCGCGAAGTTCTTAGTCGGTCCTAGCACAAGTCCTTTGCGAGACACCAATTGCATCCGTTCCAAGAATGGGGAGCTCTCTGGATATGTTGACATCCCACATTACGACCATAGTTCCACCAGCTACATTGCTGAATTTATCGCAATTTCCGTGACGGAGGATTCTTGGCCCTGGGATCTGGTCGGTAATTATAGTTGTGATCCGGAATATAAGAATTATTTGGCTTATACTGATGGCAAGACTGACGTCTCAAAGCGTATGCAAAAGATACTATCACCAGAATGGGGATTGTATTATATGTTGCATGTCATGCTCATCAGGAGGGATGAGCAATCCAATGTAGCACGACGTGTTGGGATAGGACGGATATTTCTTAGGAAATGGGCAGAAGCAGAGCGTCGGTTTGAGGCCATTGTCCTGGAATAGAAAATATAGGCAACTCAAATCCGAGCATGTTACAGGACCGAACAATTCTCCGTATGTGTGGCCAAACGACTGATGCCATTAGGGAGCTACTCGCATCCTCTCTTTTGCAAAAAAAAAAAAAAAAAAAAAAAAAAAAAAAAAAAATGTTTGTTCATTCCATGAGTTAGTGATGTGGTTCTATTTAGTTTATGTGCCAAATGAACTCTAGTACCAAAGGTGCGCCTAGAGAATTGACTTTCGGTCGTTCGTGGTTATACCAAAGCGCACGATATCTCAAACATCCGCCGCTTAGATAGGTCTACAGGGCAGTACGTCTAAAGCCCAGCACGATTTACTCCAAGCCCCACAATTGGACCCAGCAAACCCATCGCTCAAGTAAAAGTATCCACCATCAACCTACGGTTAAATACCGAATCGGTTAAATACCACCACCAGACCATCGGCCCACAGCGCCCCGACCTCCAGGTCCCCCAATGCGGGGATCCCAAACCAAGCTTCAGCCTTTCCCACTAGACCAACATAAATATCTGTAAACCACCCAAGTTCATAATCCCCAACACCCAACTAATACATACATATACTCGCAAAAATGTCCATGACGGTATCTGACTCCACGCAAATCCGGGACGGCTTCCCACGACCGTTCCCGGATACTCCTGCGAATGTACTGGAGCAGTTTAAGCTGAACGGCAAGGTTGTTGTTGTAACGGGCGCAGCGGATGGTATTGGTCTTGCTGTTGCTGAGGCTATGGCTGAGGCTGGGGCCCATGTCGCTTTGTGGTATAATTCGTGAGTTTTATACTGGATTTTCTGTTCTGGGGTTAGGGGTGAGTTAGGTTTGAGTACTGATTGTTGAACTGGTAGAAATGATGCAGCTATTAAGAGGGGTGAAGAGTTGGCGAAGGATCATGGAGTTAGGACTGTTGCTTATAAGGTTGATGGTATGTTCTCTTTCTCTGTTTGGTTCTATAGTTGGTTGCTAAGACGTGCAGTATCGAACCCCGAGGAGGTCCAGAAGGCCGTGGCGGATGTTGTGAGGGATTTTGAGAGGATTGATGTCTTCGTTGCTAACGCTGGTGAGCTGGGCTTGTAGATGCTGGGTTTATGATATCACTGACGATGTACAGGAATGGCTATCTCCAAACCGATCCTGGAACAGACGCTGGATGAATACAGGAAGCAGATGTCTGTTAATGGTGTGTATTTCCAAACCTTTCGGAATCTCCTTGAACTATATACTGACAATATACTTCAGTGGACGGAGTTGTCGCCTGCGCAAAATATGCAGGCGAAGTATTCCAACGTCAAGGTTCTGGAAACCTGATCATCACGTCAAGTATGAGCGCACATATCGTAAATGTGCCCACCGACCAACCCGTCTACAATGGATCCAAGGCCTTTGTGACCCAGTTCGGTAAGTCGCTTGCTCGTGAATGGCGGGATTTTGCACGGGTAAACATTGTCTCTCCGGGTTTCTTTGAAACGAAAATGGGTGCAAGCCCGCTTGCTCTGAACGAGGCGTACCGGATGGCAGTGCTTGGCAGGCAGGGGCATGTGAAGGAGATTAAGGGTCTTTATCTCTATCTGGCCAGTGATGCGTCGACGTATATGACTGGTAGTGATGTGTTAATTGATGGTGGCTATGTACTTCCTTAATTACCAGTTCAAATCATGAGTGTTAGGTAGTAGAGTTATACGAAATACTTCAATATCATTGTATAGTGTAATATGAAGCCAAACGCTATAGAGAAATGCGCCACCTCCCCTCTCGCTCTGCGGTTTGTGCCAAGGTACTACTTTGCCCAAGCTTTCATGACAGGTTTCCGGCACTCAGTTGACTGATAAGTGTCATCAAAGGGTTCAGATGGGGCAGTGATGCCGAAACAATCTCTTCTATTGACAAGGCTGCTTGAAGGATAGGCACGATATCTGTGGCGATCGACTCATCTCTCTCATTTTTCGGGGCAAACTGAAATATCCCTTTGGGATCCCACGTTTGTTTGATTTCCCTGATAGCATCACTGTTAGGGCCATAATATGCTTGGTGATGATCCTCTGTGACACACAGCTCCCGGTCTGGGAAATTCAGAAAACCGGCTTTTCCATCAATAGAGAACTGCATCAGGTTCTCTTTGAAGTTCTTGCAGAACTCCACCATCTCCTCGCCAAGCCATTTCTCATCCCATTGAAGCATGATGTATGCGATACGCGATGCGTCGCGCCAAGGGAAAGCTGTTTCATTTGCCCCGATCCGGGTGGCTTGCTGTCCGGTATGGATAAAGGTCACTTGCAACAAAGCTGACTCTCCACGGAATTCTTTCTTAAAATTCTTCATGTGATCTCTGATAGACTTAGTGATACCCGTGTAATCACTTCCTGTTCCGAAAACGAACGATGCGTAGATCGAATACGCCTTGTTAGAGGGAATCGCCTTCTTAGTCTCCTCGGACCACTGGGATACAAGAGTCTCATGCAGAAAACGCGATGAATCTTCAGCAATTGACCGACGTTTGAGATTGTCTGCCAGGGAGTTCTTTATTTTATGGATATCACTTCCAGCATCTCCGCGAAGATTTCTATCGATTTCTTCCTGGAATTCCTGCTTCTTCCCGTCGTAATAGGTAAGAAAGCGAACAGCAAGATCACCCTTCCCATCCTTCAGATCGCAGAACCAGCTAGTGTCGATGGTCATGCTATTGCTCCAATTGGCGGCGTAAAAGCTGTTCATTGCCTCCATGAACCCTTCTTCCCTCTCATCGGTTGAGGGGTACCAGGTGTATCTCCCTGCCACAACCTTGTCCTCTTGTAATTCGTGGAGAGACATCTTCATCGTGATCACGGCACCGAAATTATTCGCACCGGCTCCACATAGTGCCCAGAACAGCTTCCTCTTTTCGGGGTCTAGATCGTCCTTGCGCACGGTTACCAGATCCCCTTTTCCCGTGACCAGCGTAGCCTCCAGTAAGCTATCACATCCCATTCCAAACTTCCGAGTAAATGGACCCAACCCCCCGCCCAACACAAACCCACTCACTCCCACAGTCGGACACCGTCCGCCATTAACCACCAATTTATTGACCTTTTCGATCACCAACTGCCGATACGCATGTGCCCACAGCGCCCCACCTTGCATGGTGATGGTCGGAGGCTCAGACTTATGCTGGAGATAAACATCATTCATCCGGGAGAGATCCAAAAGAATCCCATCATTGGTAGTGGAGAGTCCTGCATACGAATGCCCGCCATTCTTGACGGTAATGGGTGTTTTGTTTTCGTATGCATATTTGACCACCTCCTCCACGTGCACTGGCAGCTCGGGCTTCACGACACATGTGGGGCGACTAAAGCGGTATAGGAGGTTGGCAACATCAACAGAGACTTCGTATTCCAGGTCGCCGGACTTGTAGACGGGAATCTGGGTTCCAAGGACTTTTTTGTCTTTGAGGTCTTTGTAGATGTCTGCGTTTGGCATTGTGGGGGCTCTATTGTGAAGTGGAATAATAGGGGCAATGGTTTCTGATTTAAGATACTATTTCAGCAAGAGGTATATTGAGTATGAAGATATAGAAGTGACAGGTCAGGGCAGAGTTTGATGGGCTTTATATGTCTCTCTGGAGGTTTTATCCCATGGAATCATTTCCCTTGAACTCTTCGGGATGATTGCAGATTTGGAATTTTGTTAGGATCACAGCGAATAGCATTAGTCAGTGCAATCCAGTTCGGATCGTCAATCGAGTCTAACGAAGACACGTCACCATGCACATAGTTATCCTGTACGTGTCTAGAGAGGGATGAATAGTTCCGCACAGGCCAGCCGATCCACATGCAAAAGAGGAGTAGCAACTGCCTTCGCGCTTCCCGAAGTCTGTCTCTGAAATAACTGACGACTAATCCTTCTATATGACTGTATAGTGCCCATGTGCTACGAGTAGCCTGGAGATGCTGCACTCTGAGAAGGCCTCCTCTTCGGCAGCTGGTATGCGACGCCTGTCCAGAAGGTCCGCATGTGGCCTTTTTTCATTGACCCCTGGCGTAGATACTATATGAGTTCAGCACACGAGAAGAGATGATATCAAATCAAGTATGATCATGACTAGTAATGAATGCATCTAAGAGTGAGGCCAGGGGGGCGCTCAGTCAATGAGATGCAGCATGGAATCCCATCCCCCGCCCGATATAGGTGGGTCTGCAGATCTATTAAGGCTTCTGAAGTATGCACTAAGACTAATTATGCAGAGATATGAAAGTTCTGCAATGAAACGTGTCCAGCATCATTTCCTTGGTCGTCATTGGATATGGGAATCTTCTCATCACCTAAGCGCTTGGGTACCTCCGGAAGAGCTTTCCGAGACTCATGGTACGAAGAAATCTGCATTCAACTTATCATTCAATGAGAACTAATAATTCATACATGGAGGGAATGTTGCATGCATCTGAAATCTGTGCATGTCCGCCCCGCCAAATAGACAACACCACGTCGATTTCAGGAACCCCACCGGCGGCGATCAATGCCGGCGTCTCCGGTAGAATAGGATATGAGAACCAGTAATCGTACTGCAGCCTCATTTGGCTCTTGGCATTGTTAGGTAAACCTTCCTAAAATATGGTCAGATTAGAAAGTACGTTTTATACTATCCAACCATAGTTCTTCCCACCTATCCGAAGTTGACTGTAGATCAATATCACCCCTACCTAGAATCTTCACCATTCCTCATTCTAAGATCCATCTTATAAATTAATTTATATTATAGGCCGGACACTTACAGTAAGATTTAGCCTACCGCAATTACTAAGAGGTTATAAAGTACTTCGAAGAAAAGGTGCATTGGTAGGGCCCAATACAACTTCCCCCGAATATCAAAGTACCATTGTGTCATAGGGTGCTCGCCAGTCCTACATTTCGTTAACTACGTTAGTGACCGCAATTGCGCCCCGGCGAAGAATCCCGAACATGGTTCTGAAGATCCTTCTTCATCGGAGTCTAGATATATCTGTACAGCTGATGCCTAGATACGAAATCAAAAATCAAACGTTAAGTCCAGCGTAGCACAGCCTTTAGTACCGAGCTTTGACAGATCAGTACCACCGGGATGTGGCCGTAAGACAGGAAAGTATAGACGGCAGCCAGTACAGGAAAGTCGCAGTGTGATGTTCCTCGAGATTAAAACGGCGAATTCCGCAGAGATCATAGTACATATGTCGTCAACCTGCGATTCAACCTATAAATTACCCTATAGAGGCGACTATGGTGTCCGGGCATTTTTGAGTGGTTGAATGGTATGATCTTTCGTTTGTCAAGATATATTGGTTTACTGGTATTAACTGATGACGTAATATTTGCTGGCTTGGAGGGTTTAGAGAGCATTATATCAGTCAAATATAATCAACACCTTCGTGCTTGTTCCGTAGTGTACCAGTATATAGAGCATCGGCTCAGTGTCGACCGATGAGGGACAAATCCCGTCGGAGGAGAACGGTCCGCATACAAGGCTCCCATCTAGAAGGCGGGGCAACAAATGCATTGCCGTAACGGCGTAGCTCCGACCGACATTGATCTACAATAAAAGCCATTCATGTACATCCGACAGCGCCTATACATACACTTCCATATATGACCTTCTTTTTGGAATTCAAGATTTGCATCTTCGCATCCATCCCAGCCGCACAATGACAGCCCCCAAGGATATATCGAGCCGTGATGAGCTCACTAAACGAGCGGTTCCCAGTATGGTCTTAAGTGACGGCAGCCCTTCATCCATGACCCCACCACCAGCAACAAACACCGAGAGCGACCCTACCACAGCGGCGCAAAAGAGGTTTACAGTGCAAGGAAATGCGGTTGTTACTGGCGGTGCCGGTACCTTGGGATTGCAGTCGTGTAATGCGCTTCTCGAGCACGGCCTAAACGGTCTTATGATTATGGACATGGACCCAACGATTTCGCAGAAAGAAATCGAAGAGCTGCGGGTGAAGTACCCCAAAGCCAAGATTGCTACACTGAAAGTCGACGTCACCGACGAGGTCGCCGTGGAGTCAGCATTTGTGGAGACCACAAAAGTGCTGGGATCAGTGGATGCGCTGCTCTGTTTCGTAGGTGTAGTCGGATGTGTCAACTCATTGGAGATGCCTATCCCGCAGTGGCGAAAGATCATGGATATCAACACCACAGGCTCTTTTATCTGCGCACAAGCGGCTGCCAAGCGCATGGTGGCTCAAGGAACGGGCGGCTCCATTACCTTCGTTGCATCGATTTCCGGCCACCGTGTGAACTTTCCGCAGCCGCAGGCTGCATACAATGTCAGCAAAGCGGCAATTCTGATGCTAAAGAGTTGTCTTGCGGCGGAGTGGGCTCGTTATGGTATCCGGACGAACAGTGTCAGTCCGGGGTATATGGATACGATTCTGAATGCAGGTGATGGCATTGCCGAGCACCGCCGGATTTGGGCCGAGCGCAACCCTAGTGGACGAATGGGCAGTCCATCTGAGCTGACGGGCGCCATAGTATTATTGGCGAGCAGCGCCAGCACATATATTAATGGTGCTGATGTTGTTGTCGATGGGGGACAGATTCTGTTCTGATGGTAAATACAGTACCGAGACTTTCGAACAACAAGTTGGTACCAGTATTTCCTTGGAGCAGACAGCATCTTTGCCGCATTGCAGATATTTCTTGAAAACGCCACACGAGACGCGAATCCATTTGAGGGAATCGAGGGGATTTCGGGGACACAGGAGCTCGGACTCCTCGATTATATGTCCTTAAGCGCCGATGGCCTATGTGATAATGTGGGAAGTCCAATGCTATTTAACTCCTACAGCTTATTTCCCTTGAAATTAGAGCTGGGCATTACATCGAACTTATTGCTTCATATCCTCTTGAACGGATATTACAACGATTAGTATTGATAATAGAGTTCGTGACTCAATGTTTTACTCACAAGTGTGATCTTGGATACCTCTCTTTTTAGCGTAGAAAGATTGCTACCTTTCGACTTATAAATGTGACTGAAGCCCTTTTCCCTCTCTCTCTAGCTCTTCCAGTTTAACTGTTTTTTACTGCTATCTTTCACGTTGCTGAATACATCGGCGCACCGTCATCCGATGCTCCAAAATGCTGCCAAAAATATCCACTGTGGACGGATAGCTGAACATTCTGTGGCGAAAATGATAATAATAATAAGACGAAGACAAGCAACGCTACTATAGGCCAATCTTCGGCAGCAAACCAAGAGTCCACTTCTAAAGAGCCTTTAGACTCCTATACACGTGGGCGAGGATCATAGGGCCAATGGCATATATTGTCTATGCGAGAGAAAGATTACACAAAGTAATTTCCAATTTCGGATGCCCTGAGTCCCGTTTCGCATGAGGACAAATACTCTTCTTCATTGCGTATCTCACATGCATAAAAGAGGACAGTTTAGTCATGGACCAGTCTAAAGATTTGACCTTCAATAAAGTATCCGCCAGCCTGTCCGGGGATTGGTTGCAAGAGGAAGGTCGAGGAAAACTTCAAAGGCTTGTCATATGCATCGTCGACCTATTTATTTTCAGGACCATACGTCAGCAATTGCCACGATTAAGACATGATCATAAGTAGAGGGCCTCTTACAACAAGACTTCCAGTCACAACTACCAGTACACCGGAGTTAGAAGTTGGTACAGGATCAGTCGTAGTGACCCGTGTCTTCACATTATTCAAACTAGTTTGCTAAAGACAAAGTTAGGAATATCGCATGAATAGCCTATTATGGATCCCATGAGTGGTACAGCACTTACGCTTAAGGCTGCCATGATACTTTCCGGACCTTGGTATGGCTGACCCTCCCATACTAGGTAGGATTCCTGACGCTATGATCATATCAGTTTATTCCATAGGATTATCCATACACCAGCAATGGATAGCGTTAATCTTGAAGTAAACGTACATAGAGACTGCTCAGGGTAGACCTTGCATTTGCATTATCGAACACGCCATAGTAATGGCTAACGAAGGACCCTAAGCGTAGTTAGCAATCACTAATCGAGTAGACCCAGGGACGTGACACCGATTGGAAACGCTTAGTGGAGAAATTAGAGCTGCATACTGGCAATTGATCCGTAATCTGACATTATTGCAATTCACTAGGCAGTTTATGTTAGCAACGCTGGGTAGGTCTATAGCTGGGCTCATCGCATACGAGATTGGCAAAACATACATTAGATAGAGAGACCAATTCAGCAAAGGGTTAGTAGGGAAATATTTTCGATGGACAGCTGGGGGAGATGGAAACTCCTTAAATCGGAGCAGCTGGGTACCCCTCCTCATGAATTTCTCTCATACTGCGTTGGCAATGCATGAAGTTGCAGAATAGCCTTGTAAAGGCCAATTACTAGCATCATTCTCATGGGCCCACATCAACATTTATGACTAGATCGCCATCCGCACGGTCTGAGAGACTTTTCTTAATAGTAGAATCAATTGAAGATCTTTCCGCATCCAGACTAGTGAGACCTTTAGTGAAGGTTTAAAGGAACATTGATCTGGGCGTTCATTTTGAGTCGGCGGTGATTAAGATCACACATCTTGACGTCCAAGTGGGGTAGAAATAGGAGCGGTGTAGATAGTTTATTATCTATCATTTGATACGAAAGGATGGGAAGAATTTCATTCTAGTATTCTCTATCGAATATATCATAGAAAAGTTGCGTAATCATAGTATAATATTGTCTGTGATTATGCGCTTTCCAATCCTGTTTATTCGTATATTATAAGTAAATTCCTTTTTGAAATCAATATGTTATATTACTATGCCCCTGTTACCGAGTATTGGCCAAGCTGAGTAAATTACTTGATCGTCAGCACAATCAAACTTTAAGTTATATTTAACTTAGATAGCGGACTGGTTGTAGAGTTCTTGGACGATGCCCTGTGTTTAAAATATACTTTCTAAAGAACTTCTATTTTGGCGCAATTTATACTCAGGATTGTCATGAAAAGGTCAAACGAAGAAAGTAGAGAACGTCAATCTGATTCAGAGTTGCTGAGAAAGTTATTGTACTCATAGCCTACAGGGCCTCCATCTGCCTGGCTCTTTCTGTGATATGAACATCTCTTCCCCTAATTTCTTTATCATCTAAGGTAAGCGTATGCAATAGTGCACACCATCAGTACATAGATACAACTGTCCAGAAACGAGTGCAACGACAGAAGACGGGATGGTTTCTGACAACATAATTACGGTATCATGCTAATCCTGCGTTAGAGTAGCAAAGGACTAGACTAAGTTAGATTTAACGGTTATTTATCCATAAGCCAAAATCACCGCCAAGGGTATATATATCCAGCCAAGTGGAGGATTAGCCAATCAATCGAGGTTACCATTAACAGTGTAGAAAGGAAAGCGTTGGGCACCGGAAGTGAATTTTAAACGGTCTACGTGTCACTTACCTTGGGATTGATAATGTCTCCAGTGAAGCTATAATAGGGAAATACTAGCTTCATTAAAAGCGTATACTGGAGAAATCTTCGATCCGTAGGGTACACTAAATGCTACGACCAAATCCCTATCTATTGTATGAAAGTCATCCAACTATGCCATATTCCGCTGAGCCTGCTCTGTCTTTGTAATGCTCAGACCTTCGCTCCTAAAGTCTCCATACCCCCCAAAGGCCACCAAGTCCATCCGCTGTACTGACGAATCCTGCGTGAAACTGAAATTCGCGCAGGAACCATTCATCCGCCGTTGTCTTCTTCCCATCATTTCCAACAAATACAGCATCTTCTGCAGCTCGTAAGTACGCTGTCGAGTACCGATCATAAAGGTGGGCGCTATCCTTATCCGTAAGTGGTAAAACACGGTGCAAAGCTGACTGGAGCCGCTCTCCTGACCGGAATCGTAAAGTGCCCCCAGCATTGGCAATGCTGTCTCCTTCGCGTGTATGTACCCACTCCCACTCGCTCGTTGTCGGTGAGAGCACCTGCAGCCCCGGCTGTTGTGCGAACAGCAGAGTCAATATGCCTGCGTCTGTATGAATATTCTGACCCAGACCTTGGGATCCTGGGGACTTCGGTGGGTGGTGCAAGAAGGACAGAGCTGATCACGACTGCTTGTCGTCGGGGGGTCTTGAGGAAGGTTTCCAAGTTGCCATCACTCTATGTTGCGTCTGACAATATGGAGAGAATTGTCTTCATCACAAGATGTGAGCCGAAGTGTAAATCATCAGATGCTTAGAGGCTTTGTCTGACCGCTTCTGGTGGTGGATCGCGCGAGAGCTGGGCACCACATGAGAGCTAGAGGTACAGGGATGGATTGAATATAATAATGAACACGCTGGTGAAGATGTTGCGTATCTGTTTTCAAGGTAAAGTCTTTGTACATTTACTGTAGAATTCCCTGCGGCACATTCCGAGATCACATCATTGTGCTCCCCGATTCATCATATGCAAGCTCTTCCATACCTAGATTGGGCCTTCTAGCCACCCAGGACGCGGCCTGTGCTTCATGCGGTACATATATGCATTGCCTCCTATGGAAGGAAAAGATGAATGAGCAGATACCAGGGACCCTATCGCAGTGAAAGGAAATGTAAGGATACACGTCGGCCACGAAAGTAGGGTTGCATTCCCGATTGCAACCAATGATGGTTAGCTAAGAGGGAACATGAGCAGGGATCATTAGTTAACTAGACATGGAAGGCATTAATAATCAGGATCGAGATTAAAACACATCCTTTGTTCTCTTTGCTCAATATTCGGCCACGACCGTTTTTACGAGATACTCAATCTGAACTTCATAACTAGACCGAACATATTATTCTCTCCTTCCATCTGATGGTCTGCTAAACACCGTTGTACCATGACGCAGCTCAGAGCACATTCATCTGATCAATCAATCACCTCGCACCGACCAGATGGAGGGAGATCAGCTTGGGTATTCCTTGCTTCAGTCTCTGTTATGCTCCAGCTGGCCTGGGGTATGCGCAGCTTTGATCACCCGGCATCGTGGCTCAGCGGTCTCCTCTGCGGGTGAAGATCAAAGCCTGCACAAAGGGATTTATGGTGCAGGCCAATGGCTTCCGTTGATTCTTACCGTTGGGATTCTTACTGGAGTCTCTTGCATTGGTGCACTAGGCTTCCTGCGGGAAGGCAAGCAAGAGAGGAGTGTGGACAACCGGAGTCAGCAAGATCATGGAGATTCGTAACATGCTTGTGGGATTTCCATAATAGCTTGGAATGCACTTATACAACTCTAGAAACGATTCTCCGTGGCTCTACTGTAAGGTGCAAGACCTTTCATTTTCTATTATCTCATTTTTCTCATTGAATGGGAAGGTGATATTTCGACTCAACTTACATAGAATACCAACTTCCAATGACCCTCCAGCAACGCTAGAAGCTATAGACTAGGGATTTAAAATAACAGAACAATCAAATAGCTGCAACGAAGCAAGCTATTCCCGTTTACTGGTGCAGGGTGGCTGATAGCATTAGCTTGCTGAACAGTTGTGGTCAGTTATAGATACTCATATACTAGGGCAAATTTACTTGACATAAGATTTGTTTATATGCAACATTCGCTCATTTGTGGCTATAATCTTTCCATCTCATCCTCAAACCTGATATCCTGCATGTGGACATGTCTAGTTTAACTAGCAGAATATGTCACACAAGAATATAATTCGTTTAATTTGTTGTAATAAGAATACGCATCGTAACGTGGCCATCGAGACTCTCACGTGGTCCTACGTCATGGGCCGCTCCACCGACGTCACAGCCCTATGGAGTAATCTATCTATATCAAGTTCTATACTTACTGATCTAGACTGCCAAAATCTACTTCACAGCTTCCTTAGCCTTCCTCTTAACGAAGCTTTTACATTATATCAAGTGCAACAGCTATACTTTGTTCTACCAAATAACATACAAAATATACACGATGACCTCGCTCAACCCCATCTCTCAGCCTCAAGAAGAGGAAGAAAAGAAACAGCAGCAATCGTACTCGGACTGGCTTCGTGAACAATACAACATTCAATACGAAAAATGGTATCCTTGGATCGAAGATCAGTATTTGAAGTGGTTTGGAAAGGGCGATAACAAAGCTTCTTATGCTACGAAGGGTAAGTACATACACCTCGTATCTGTTCATACATGCATTTGAAGAAGTGATGGGACGGCTAACTAGAGGATCTGGATATAGATACTCTGAACGAATCTAAGGTCGCTGGTATCAACCAGGTTGATCAACTACAAGACGACGTGCACAATCTAGCCGGAAATCAGCTCGGCGATAACGGATTGCTGTCGCCTGTTGGTAATCTGGTTTCGAAGGAGGGGATTAATAGGGCGGAGAGGAAAGGGAAGGATGAGGAGGGGAGATATGGGTTTGGAGGTTCTGGTATTACAGGGAAATGATTCCCGACTTGGGGATGGCAGATGGTGTTGAGGGAAATTGTATGATATGTTTTGTGTGGGCTATACCTCGGTTTTGTCTTTGCCTAGCTTATGGGTGTACCGTGTTCTCGATGTTGTGCAATTGTATTCATAATACCTCTTTTGTTCACTGTGTGACAGTATTATACAATCCATCTGCATTGTCGCTTAAAACAAAAGACGAATTCTGCTGGGTTGGAGTTGCACTGTCTTTCGTCTTTCATTAGTTGGAAATCATAGGGAAATGGTTAGAGAGCAATGCTGACTTCAGTCCTTGTCTATCTATAGCAGTGATATCTCGTATATTCCACCCTCCACGCTCGAAATCTCCTCTGTATACACACTCCCATTCACACCAAACTGCTGTCCATCTTGTACACGTATCGCCAACTTTCCCCCGGTTCTGGCCGTGATTGTCGCCCAAGTCAGCTTCCCATCTGACCACTCCATATCCACCACAAAGTTGCCCCTCGCCACTAACCCAGACACCTTCCCATGTGGCACAGCAGACGGCAAAGCCGGGAGCAAATGTACCACCCCAGCATGACTCTGCAGCAGCATCTCAGCAATGCCCGCCGTGAATCCAAAGTTACCATCAATCTGGAAGGCCGACCCAGGCCCAGAGTCTGTATTCCACAGATTCGCACTCGGGTATGTCTTCAGAAATACCTGCGTGTGGTTCCACGCGGCGTCTCCATCGAACAACCGAGAGTAAAGACTTATGGTCCACGCTCGCGACCAACCTGTACTACCGCTGCCATGGGCGATGCGATGGTCTAGAAGTACCGTTGCGGCGGCGGCTAATGTTGAGTTTACGAGGGGTGTCATCTGTGAACCTGGATAGAGGCCAAAGATGGGACTCATGTGTCGATGGCCTGGCTCTGTTTCTTGGTATTCGTGACGCCATTCGAGGATTTGGCCGTAGGATCCGATTTGGGGGAGTTTAATAAGTGGGAGGGAGGACGCTGCTTTGGTGGTATCTGTGTTGTTGATACCGAGGACCTTGCCCGTCTCGATGATAGAGTGGAAGAGCTCTGACAGCAGTGTATTGTCCATCGTTGGAGCGATGTCGATACCCTCCTCGTTGCCACTTTCGCTCATGTCGTTCGGTACGACAAACGCATTTTCCGGTGAAGATGAAGGTCCTGTGCTCAGATACCCATTGAAAGAGAATACGTAGCAGTGGTAGAATTGAGCAGCGGACCGCAAGAGTGGCCAGATGCGCTCTTTCAGGAGATTTGTATCCTGCGTGAAACGATAGTATTCCATTAGATTTGCTGATAGCCAAGCACCACCCATCGGCCACATCGTCCATTTAGTTCCGTTGTTTACTGGAACTGCATCTCCCCAAATATCCGTATTGTGATGTAAGACATAGCCCCCATTATCGCAGTTGTACATACGCCGCGCGATATCTTGCCCCCTGGGCTTCACTGTTTCAAGAAGAAATATCAGTGGCCCTAACGTTTCTGCCAAGTTCGTTACGCCGGCTGGCCAGTAGTTCATCTCCAGGTTAATGTTAACCGTGTACCGCCCTCCCCATGCAGGCTCGTAGTCCTCGTTCCAGAGCCCTTGGAGATTAGGGGGTAATGGCGAAGTGCCAGTCTTACGCGATGACGCGATGAGAGAATACCGACCAAATTGGAACATCAGGGTCACTAGTTCGGGGTCCGCGTCAGGATGGGTCTTGTATCTTTCAAGTCGGACATCGGTCGGCAAATTGCCCGCAGCACCAGACGACGCGAGATCGAGATGCACGCGGCCTGCGAGCGCTTCATGATCAGCTGTGGCTGCTTGTTCGATCGCAGGAAAACCGGCCCTCATGGCTGCGTCTAGCTTGCGCTCTATCTCAGCCTCCCATGCTTCCTGAGTTTCAAAGCGATAAGACGTCTCTGCATCAATGAAGATGTCCACAGTTGTTGCGTTTTGAATTACTACCGAGCTCGCGCTGCGCGATACCCAACCTTCTATGGTCAGTGGTTATGCGTAGTGAGTCTGAGGGCACTCACCTCCATGAGTGACAATCCGGGCCGCTGCCGAAAAGGAGATGTCGTCTGACTCGGCCGTTGACGCGCGCAGTTTGAGTGATCCAGTATCGTTTCCTGCGGTCGCGGTATTTTCTGTGACATACCGACCGCGAGAAAGCGAAGCAGCGACATTTAACCGACCAGCCTCGCTAGCTGTAAGCCGAGCTGCAATTACTCCAGCTGGATGGCTTGCAATGTACTCGCGCCTACCTAAAATTAGTTTATGTTGACCGCTACCGCGAAGAATCTCACATACCTAAATTCAACACCATGGTACCCATAGTGCACGACCGCGCGGCCTTTAAGCAAATCCAACGACCGGGTATAGTTCTCCACCTGTGAATCCTCATGCCCAAAGTCCAAGACCAACGAACCAAGGGGATGATAAGCCCGAGGCTCATCTGGACTGCCGACCATATGTTCCAGCGTCGTCTGTCCAGCCGCTGTCATGTTTCCTTCTTTGAGCATATACCGTACGGGGTCTAAAGCGCTGTATGAGTCCGGGTTGACTCTGTCCATGAACTGGCCACTCCATATGGAATTCTCGTTCAGGGTTATATTTTCTACCGTAGAGCCCCATACTGCTGCGCCGAGTCGGCCATTTCCTAGTGGCAGCGTTGAAGTGAAGTTGCTGGCTGGTGACGTGTACCATGTGAAGTGGGATGGGTCGAAGCTAGCGTGGGCAATCGTGGCCCCGATGGCTAGATGTATGAGGGGAATCAGTAACATCTTTTCAGTGACTGTGTGTGCAAATTTTGAACCCTAGCATCTGTGGAAGAGACTCTTTATAAGTTGCGACCGGTAGTTATGGCAAGATGCATGCATCAATTGATTGTTTGTTCTTGGTAATTCCACGAATCAGCTGGCAGGAGATGGTGCACCTGCATGCAAATAGATTAAACCCATTCAAAGTGCCCATGTCGATCTATGTAGAGGTCAATTTAGCCGGTTAAATATACCCTGTACTCCTCATCTTGCTTTATGGAAAAGCTCTGATATACTCCATGGCCTTTCTTGGTAGGCTACTGTAAGGGTATGCCATCGTAACTCAGTTGTTACTGTTAATAGGGTCGGCTTAAATATATATCGCATTCTCTGTATGCGCCAACAATGCTGTATAGATTACAAGGGTGTTTCATAGCACAATTCCGTATTTTTTTAATGTCGCCTCGTAGCCTCGAAACTCTGCATGTTTGGCTGGTGAGCTCCGACGCCCTCTTGCTTCACAGGAGCTGCTATATGGACCATAGACAGGCCAACCTGCTCGCTCTACAACACGGAAATAACTGGAGAATCACGGGACGGCCCGGGTTCTATGGATCAAGCGGGTCAATAAGTATCGCACGAAGGCTCAACTATCCACTGCTTTAATAAGTAAACGCGTTAGTTAAAATTACATATTCTTCCAGATTTCGGGTACATAATAAGTGAAGTTATAGGGCACAGCATCAAACAAAGTGTAATGAAGCCCACTCACCCTTGTCTGTAGACATTGGGACTGTACGGATTCGGAACTTCACGATGTTCCAAGAAAATTAAAAATCCATCGCCTATTCTGTAGCTACTCCATGATGTAGTACCATTAAGTGTCACGTCTCAGACAGCGTAGTCATCGTAGCTCGGAGATTTTGATGTGTCCTGCTTGTCGATAAGGGAGAGAGAGCTAAAATGCGATAAGATGATAGTCACGTGCCGATCAATCACCAGACCCACTTAACCTAAATGGGGAAGTTCTCACATCATCCATGATGGGCCTGGGGATCGCGTGTGCTGCAATATCAACGGGTGTATCATTTAGGTAAGGGTAGGCTAGGTGATTTACCCGGTAAAGGAGAGAAATATGTGTATCTTTGATCTGTGTGGGTTATGTTCGATAACATAGTAGTCCATCTAATCGCCCCACTTCTCCACAATATATATCTGTAAGCAAAGGCAGCATCTCTAGTAACAGGAGCGAATCATGAACAATAGAAGATGTGGACAAACTTGGCCTAATGTGTGTTAGTAGGTTCAGAGAGGCGACCTTGCCGGTCTCCCAGTAAAGATAGATCACATGACGGGGAAGCACACGAAAGCCATTCTGTCTAGGATTTAGAGCCTTTTCTACGGGAAAGGAAACTGCGAAATTAATGGGGGGAGGTGCCAGTGAAGGGATGTGGTGATGCGAAGTTATGCAATACAAAGATCCGTTCTCTGATGGTAGGGTTTACTGTGAGATGATAGAGTTGCACGATCGCTAGACACGGCTGGAGAGTAGCTGGAAGTGTTGATCATGACGCGATGACATGGAGTGGCGGTCGGAATGGTCAGAATACTGGCAGTGAGTACATCCAGAATCTGAGGGGGTTGTAAACCTTGCGCAGCTTCTGCTTCTATGGTCTTGTCTACCATGGCTAGTACTCTTGACTATTGAATTCCTATATGTAAGGCTTCAGATACGACTCGATACACTATTTCGCGCAATCATGATTCCTCATAACCACCATATGGGTTGCTTACTTGATGAAAATCTGAGTGCTATTCTTGGTGTAACTTTGGGCTCACACAATACCATGGGGGCGGCATATCGGGCCAAGGGCAACCACCCTGACGACACATACGAGACGTAGGAGCATCCCACCAATACTCATGCGATCATGACCTGCAACAGCAACACGATTGCTACGACCAACCTATCATGATGACGCGTTTAGCATTTGGTGGCAATCAACTCCTTGAAGCTTGCAAAGCTAGTCGAGCAACGGCGGAGTTTGATTGGCATGACCACAGCAATCCAGGGGGCGCTGTGCAGCAGACCGGATCGACGGCCACACGACATCCAATCGCTTCCCTCCATGATGATCATGGTGAAGGGACTCGACAGGTCGATGGACTGGAAGTATGCCGATGTCTCGTGACTCTACCCCGCGTTGTCATGTATTGATACGGCCGAGGGCTGGATATAAAGGAGCCCAATCCTGTCCTACCTACTCTCGTATTCCTTTGGTCCTCATCGAGTCACTCTGGAGTGACAAGAGCTGGAACAGAACCTCATCGTGACTAGCTGATACTTCTCATTCCACACTTCTTTTCTCAACTATCTACCAATTTATCCAAGCAAAATGTCTGCACCAGTTGTTCAGGGCCTCTCCTCCTTGGGCTCTCAGGCCGGACAGTATGCCAGGCGTCAGGCCAACACATGGAGGGACAGACTCTTGACTACAGGTATGTAATCACACGTCAGACCCTTTGTAACATGGACTCCCTTGGACGTGAACCTAACGCAGAAAAGACAAATCGCGCCGTAGGGCACAGATTGTTCAGACCTCGTTCGCAGTCCACCGCCCCGTCTGGGTTACGGCTGGCGGTGCTGCATACACGACTGCAGCGGCAGCACTTCTCACACTGCGATACATGAAACGACTAAGATGAATGGTTGAAAGGAGGGGTAACGAGATCCTTGATGGATGGTGACAGGGATGTTTCTGGCAAACATACACATACAGCGGGGGACTGGTCCACGACTGCATTTTCATTTCCTTTGTGATTTTTTTTTTTTTTATTTTTGACTTGTGATATGTGGGAAATACTTATTTTTGGTTATTGGGACAGGTGATTTGTCTATAGCCACCCTGATGGCAGGGATGGAGTTACAGAGTTGTTACATCCAGGAAACTCAATGAAATGATAATCAATATGAATGAGTCTACGTAGGATTGGTGGCTGTAATTGAGAGGAGGTATGGTATTGTCAGAAAGTATGGGGAGAATGCACATCAATGCAAGAACAAAGATTCGACCGGGGTCATCACACCACACCCGTCATGCCACATCGACAGACTGGAGGTACATCGATGTACCTCCGTTGGTTTCCAAAGTCTCTACACGAAACACACTACGAATCCTGGGAATAAAAGCCCACTGACCTCATCTAAAAGCTTCATCAACACTATCCACGGCAGAGCGGGTCAATATAGACCCTGGGGGTACATCAAAACAGAGTGGAGGTACCTCAGAGGTACCTCCTAGAACATCCAGGTCCAAGGTAACTCCCCCCACAGATCCACCAGAGCTGAAGCGAGATACTCTAAATTACCGGCGACTCCACCGCCCGTTGATCGAATTGTCAGCATACGTATCCGTACTTTGTAATGGATGGGGTCGATTGGATGAGACGTGCAGCGAGACTTTCGACCCCGCTCGATGGCGTCCAATGGTGACGGTTGGGCTTGCAGGATACCCCGGATCCAATCTCAAGGCAACCCCGCACTCGGCACCACTTAGGATTATCCACTTGCCGAAACTAGGACGGCCAGTAGTTTCAGGTCTAGTGTCTGCTGAGACATTACCGTTTTCTCTCACTGTCTGTCAGACAGGGCAAGCAAATCTGTGGTCTCTCCGATGTAGTTGGATGGTCACAAAATATTTATAATTAGGGATGGAACATCAGCTTAATCGAGATGACCCCTAACTTCGATCCCAGACACTAGTCGTGTATGCGCTTCATGGATGCTAGGAGATCATGTAACTCTAGACCAGCCACAGATGCAAGCTGATATCACCAGTGCCCAGAAGGTTTGGATAACCCATTGTCCTTCCACATTCGTTCGGGCCATTAGGGCACGTCGCCTTTGCCAGTAGTTGTCATATGACGTCCACAGCCCTAGCGCGGAGATTCCATTTTAGGCCATCCACGCGATGCATGATTCTCTCAGCCTATCATCCGCATCAATTCATTGTTTACGTTTGCTGGAGATGACAAAGACGATTCCGCCTCTAACTTCGGTTTCTTCTCATAGCTTTTGGCGATTGAAAGGCTGTGTGGCTGTGTTTATATTGGTCTGTTCATATCAAAGAGATTTCCATTTTTTTTGTTAGGTATTAGATCAAGAACTAAATAAAACTGGTTATAACTTGTGATTTTCTGATCGTCCCAAAGAGGGTAATTTCTATAGGTTATGGAGGCTGTCGCTGTAAGACTGCGTATTGACGACCTTCGTACACGCTACTAATGCGCACAAAATGGCGCCACACTGGCCAAGTAGGCCTTATTGGTTTATCCCTGTAAGCCTTTGTGTCTGTCTACCTTGTGGGGAGGTCACTCCTGTTTCATGCCTCCAATCTCAAAGATCATATCCATACAGCAACAGCAACAGTTAAGAGCTTCTATGTTGGATAGAATGTAAAAACTACTTAAGAAAACCGCAGGACTTATTTATCGCATCGAAAATAGGTAGGATATGCAGTTGATACGCCTTGTTTTACATTTCTTCCCTCAAAAGGCACTTTACTTGTTGAGCTCACTGAGTATAAAGGGTTCACGAAAAAAATATCCAATATAGGTTAATAGCTAGCCGATATTAGAACTGACATAAATTTACTTGATCAAGAGGGGTATCTATCCCAGGAGGATCTCAATACTGCAGAAGTGCTAGCAACTTCTGTCTCCTCGACCGTGTCTTGTGTTATGCCAAGCAACCAACCTATTTTGAGTCGCTCACATCATGCTTATCTCACCACCATGTATCTAGGCATGGTGTTTTACCCCTTTACTTTAATATTCAGAGCTCACCAACAACTCGAACGGCTACTAATGAATATGTCACACATTCTTGAATGAGAGGATATTGATACAACTGAACATTTTGAATTGTTATATATCCCCATCATGAAAGATGGAGTATCTTTAAAATGACTATTCACTTTAACGTTGACCTGCAAAGACGCCTACTAAAAGACAACATTATCACCCAAGACCGGATTACCTTATTCTTCCTGGTAAGACTTTCTAGCTACCCCTCGGGAAACCTCCTAATATCGCCCTCACTGCATCCACTCCGAAATCGATGTTAGGGGAGCTATTCAATTACCATACAATACTCTAGTCAGGACGACCTAAGACGACAAGCTTCAATAACTCTTGGACGTCAATATTAGATTGTTTAAAACTTCGAATATCTTATTTTGTGAATGTGGATCACGTTCGTTCAAGACATCCAAAACCAACTTACTCTCCTTATATAGAATTAGAAGTTGCTCCTCACATACGTTACAGCTAAGCTCTGACGCATTATCGGAAGCCTTCTTATAATATTCTGAAGAGCAGTTCTCATAGCCTCTAGATTGCTCACGGCTCTCGAAAGCTAATTCCCTCCGGAGAATGGATTATGACTTATATCGGTCCACTTCGTTCATATTGTAGTGGAAGAAGGCAGCCCTTTTATTTTTCATGGAATTCTCAATCATGACCCGATAATCGTGTATGACGGTAGATGTGAGGTGAGTTTTGCCAGTCCCAGCTAGTCATAGTCAGCCTTTGGATAAGCTGGTTACTAAACGTTCAAGGGGAAAGGAAAAGTACGATTACATACCATCGATGATCGATTCTACTGTCAGAAATAAGAATTTTACTCACGCTACATTATGCACTGGCCGCCATGCATTCAATAAATACTTAAAATCATTCGAGACTTTGGAACTGAAAATATGTACAACAAGAAAGGTAAATATGGCTGAATATCAAAAAGACCTGCCTTCAACCCTTCCATAGATATTCAAATCCAACAGAAAACACATGATCAGATTAACACATTTACCGTTAAAGACCGTCGATAATAACCATTACAACGCACAAGTACCCCTGACTAACACCCGATAGCCCAATATCTATCTTCAACCTTCTACAGCCTCCCGTCAGTATGAAACGCATCTCAAACAGGTCCAGCCCGAGCAAGACACAAGTCACGATACTCCGTTCTTTGGTTACTCAACCTTACCCCAGGCACCAAGGCTTCCGTACACTCAGCACCCACACAAAGCGACCACTCTCCTCCCAATTCGACCAGCAACGCACCCACAACCAAGGCAATAGCCCTAGGCCCAAACGCAGCCTGCGCCGGACATACAAAAGGCTTACTACCGAATGGAAAAAAAGCGAGTTTCTGCTGCGGCGTCAAGGCACCCCAACGTCCTGGGGCAAATACTTCTGCATCGGAGCCCCAGATATGAGTTGCGGTTTGAGCCTTCTCAATGTCTGCATTCAGGACTTCGACTGTATCTGACCCCACTGGGAGAAATGCACGATACACACGTTTCGTGGGTGGATAGAGACGCAGTGCCTCGTTGACTAGCATCTCTGCTGAGAGGTTTTGCTTGCCGTTCCGTCGCTCGAACTCGTCTTTGGTTGGGGCAATTGCGAAGGTAGTCATTATCCCCCGCCATTCGGGGTGGTAGAGTCCTGAAGTGTAGCTTATCTCGATGAAAAGGCGCAGGACAATCCGCCACATCGTCTCGAAGCCTGGGATGACCAGATTCAGTGGGTTTCCTTGCGGATCCAGACAGTTCAAATGAGGGAACACTGTCTTCAAGGAATTCTGGAGAGAAATATTGTCTTGAAAGGATACGAGGTGCGTCTTGTCTTTGGATGAAGTCCAAGCATCGTTAATCGCTTCCGCGAGACGGAGTAGATCGTGGTCTGGGACCTCAAGGGCCTCGGTTTCCATCCGGAATAGAACACTTAAGACCACCCGCAAGACTAGCACTTGTACCAGGTTTGTGAGCATGACGCGTGGTTTGTCCGGGCTGTTTGCCATTGCGCCGTCAATACTACGCCGTGCGGCGCTGCGCACGAGGCCCGATAAGGACTCCCAGGATGTGGGGGACAGGTTAATCAACCCTTTGACTTGTCTAAGGAAGCGTTTCGCGTGGATTTCATTGTCGGTCGTCAAGGCGTTTTCGATCCCAAATACCGCGCGCAGTCGTTTGTTTGGGATGGCTCTGGACTGACGTGCATTAAGCTGATTATGTACTTCCTGGTAAAGTCCTTTTCCCTCTATTATGCGACGGTATGTTTCTGGGTCGATATTGGGGGATACTGGTTTCTTTAGTCCTATGTGGACTAGACGGTGCAGAGGAGAGGAGAGGAAAAGAAGCAAGACCACCACTATCACAAGAAATAACGACATGGCCCGGCTTGAAGGTCTAGTGGATCATATGGCTAATATGTAAGTTAAATAAGACGGAGCTGAACCTGGAAGTCTTCTCATTGATTTGGAGTGCTAATTGATATAAGACAGATTAGAGAAAAGAGAGAGCTATATAATCCGTTATATGTACGATCGCAGAGGACTTGCTGTCATTCACCCATTAGAGCTATTCACTAAACATGTAGGCTACAGATATGCGTGCAGCCTGGCTCAGCCCAACCTTCCTAGTTAGGTTAGTAGGATAGATATCCGTGCGTCTCTCTAATTTTGCTAGACTACTTCATTCACTAATTTGATGTGATGTTTTAAAAGCACGAGAGCCCTCAAACGTGGGATGGTGGCCCCCCAAGGCAAGTAATCTATAGAAAGGGTGAGTTTTATTACCGAGCTGTTTTTCTGCTCCAAAATGCCCTTTCTAAGCTAATCTATAAAGGTATATCAGTCAAGCAGATAAAGATGTACTCAGCTGAGGTTCTGCCCAAAAATTGTGTCTGGGCCCAATCTCTGGGCAGCGATTTCGCTTACAGATCGTGAGTGGATCTATTAGAACCACTGTGGCAAAGCTGACCCTCTAGTATTTGGTATACTATGTACAGCTGGCAAATTCGTAAAGGAAATGATATGTAAAATAGACCTATAGAGATCAGCGCAATCTTTCACACGAACCGATGGTCTCGCGGGCTGTACGCAGATCGTAGTTCATCAAATTATGGTGGGGCTGAAAGCTTCTTTCCGAGAATACTGCCATTGCAACGTAGGAAGAAAGAGAATGGTATAAGGTGCTAAATGTGTTTCGATTGTGTTTCCATTGCATTTCGATACGGGCTCCATTCAACTGTGTCCCTAGTCTTTCAATTTCTTTTCATTTTCCTTGAATCCTACGCGATGAGACGCACAATGTCAAACAGGTAAGAACACTCCTTGTTTGCTAGTTGAGTCCCTCGCTATTTTAGAGTGAGAGGACACTCTTCCCGCCGTCGGACGTCAGTCGTGCTCGAACTTCAGGAATTCATAACCCGAATCACAAGGGAAATTCGCATTGAAATGATCAATCAAAATGGCATCCGAAGTCAGGTCAAGGTGATACTAGTCCAGACAGTTCCAAAAGTAGAAGTTTCGACCCCACAGAATTTTAATCACCGGAATAGGGATAGTGGTAGGAGTACCAGTGCATACAAGGTGACGAGCTCTAGACCTGGCCAACATGATTTCAATACGAAGTAATGACACGGGAGGTTGCCCCGAGGTTAATTGATACCTTTACCGGAGTCTCTACCCCAATGAGAAAGCAGATAGTGATAAATGATCAGGTGACCGGATCCGCTTTCTCTGCACGACGATATCAATACCACAAAATGCATGTCGTTCCGGAGATAAGCGCTGATAATGATATAATGGTATAGTATTAATGCTCATTTTAATTCGACAAAACGCCTCCAGGTGTATCATTTCTCGTACAACCGGTGTTTTAAGAAAATGTTATCACAGGAATTATTTGTTCGGAGATTGCAAACGCCGAGCTTCCTACTTATGCGTTTCCCTTCCCCCTGAGTGACAAATGAAGGGCTTATGGCTTTAGTACACATCGTTATACTAAAGGCTTTAGATATGACTTTTGTACTCTATGATTCCGAACATTTTCAGAGTTGTAGTATAATCGGAATTTCTGACAAGAATGTAATAATCGTATACCCAATCACGAACCTAATGACTATAGAGAGAAACAGGTGGAGTCAGCTTAGAAGTGAGGCCTACACTGGGGCTTTATACAGCTACATTTGCTTTTCACTCCATTTGCGGGCCTACACTCTGTAGAAGAGATAATCAAGTGAGCACTACAGCATGATCTGTGCCCTGATATGTGGAGTATGATAATAGATAAAAGGGCAGCGACAGCAAAACAATGAACATACACATAGTTGGTCTCAGGTGGAGTTCGAATTGTCAGCGCAAGACCATGCCGGGGTCCCTCCTGACTGAGTGTAAGAATCAACAATGCTCACAATGGAGCCATACGTTCCCACGATTGTCAAAAAGGTACCAGCCACAAAGATGAAAATACACCATCCAACCATCGAATACCAGCTGAGAGTTCGTTCACGGTTCTTACAATTGTCGTATAACCACATACCAGCATATGGATGGAAAGTCAAGAAGGTCCCTAGTAAAGCACCGATCAAGGAGACAAGACCAGAAAATACGGGAATTGCACTGGCGACAATGTACGCGATCAAGGCGACGCTAGACGTTGAACCGAGCCATGTAACCCAGTGAATAACACTATTGGCTGTGAGGTGATTGGACCCTCGTAATATTCGGACGAAAGTATGCTTCGCCGGAAGCTAGACGCACTAAGTTAGTAGCTCTTCGCAAGAAAGCCCTGCTTGATATCTTACATGGACAAAGAGAACGCAAGAGACTATAAGGCCCGGTAACGAAATGCCGTATGCCACTTTTTTTATGGTCACGCCAGCGGACCCAAGAGCTGGTGAGGCGACATAAGACCCGCAGTAATAGTATATGATGGTGCCGACTATAACGTATACCATGGTCACAGTGGTCTGGCAAACTGCAAGTGCTCGAGTGTAGAGGAGTGGTTGACGCATTTCGGCAGCAATATTAAAAAAGGCCGGCGTACCAGCATAGGTAAAGACAAGTGTAGAAATTGCTGAGACGGCGTCGGTGAAACTTGGATTATTGACAATCTTATAGTCGGACTTCCATATACCAGTTGAAGGTGCTGCTGAAGGACGGTCCTGGAGACCGACCGCGATAGTCACAATAAATACTAGCCGGCAAATGATTAGGATTTACTTGCACCCAAGTCATACTAGATACTTGCCGGCAATGATGATTGAAATTGCACCAATCCAAGCCAGAACTCCAATGCGGTCAAGGGTTCGAATACTGCCGAAAGCAAACCCAATCACAGCTGCAACAGCCACAAAAGCCGCAGTACAGACAGCATGAGAGGAAAGTGCGTTGAGGGCCGTCGAGATACTCAGCATGGCCGATCCAGCGGCTACAGTATAGACTAGAGCGGAGTTAGCACCATAACCACTATCTAAAAAAACAAACACCCACAGAGTGCATATGCAGCACCGAAGAGCTCGCAGCCGATTTGGCCAAAGAACATCCGTCCCACATCGTCAATGCCATATACTTCGGGATGACGGAGCTTGAAGACTCCGATCATATAATTTGACCAAGTCGTAATACCGGCGATAGTCAACAGGAGAATATTCCCCGGAATAAGACCCAAGGTACCAAAGACGAGGGGCATAGAAAGAACCCCAAGTCCAATCTGGGTTTTCATCATCAAGGCAGTTGTGCCTATCCAGCCAACCTTCAGTGGAAGTGTTAGCACGGTTGTATGGCCTCATCCGGTGGGGGAAATAATCACGATCTTCTACATACATTACGGTAATTAGGCCCGTCTTCCGTGACATTTCCGAAGACAGCATCAGTCTCAACAATCATTCCGACTATGCCATGAGCTGGATGTATGGGATCAATTTGCGCCGAATCGGATTCTATCTTGGATTTCTGTAACATGATGTTGAGAGTGTGCGAGATGGTAAGGGTCAGAGAAGGGGCGCCATAGATCCAGTTCATCATGGTGAAGCAAGATATAAATATCCCCAGACGACTCCACTCTACTAGTTTGCGAATATCATGATACTGCGAGGGTCTCGAATGATACGAGCTATCTCTTCATCCTGGAGAGCTACATGTTCCGACTACCAACTGTCCCCTCCGGAACAGCTTGCCTCGTTACCTTGAGACAGCCAAAGGCATTGGAAGATTAATAACTAGTATATAGAACCACATCCACGCCAAGGTGAAGCTGTTTGCTCAAGCTTGATCACTTCTCTATTCTATCAGAAGCTTATCCTACAGTCTTCACACACTGTCAACTGTGTGTATTATGACTGCTTGCATGGAGGCGCACTGGATAAGGGCGCATTATGTTATACACACTCACACGGTTGACAGAGAAGTTAGTTGTGCATATACAAGAGCCAGGTTACTATCAAAGATAGATAAGGCTTGGAAGGTCTTGATAGGTTGGAAGACTGCGAAGTAGACAAGGAAATGTGCAAGTGGTTCCGAAACCAAACCGTCCCCTCAACTCCGTTGACCGAGGCTTTGCGAACTCCCTAATTGCCTTTATAGCACAGTAGATTATATCTTTTTTTTAGAAATCGCCCATTGGGAGGGCGGTGTTCCGTATTACACACATAGCAGAAACTGAATATACACTATTGTACCCACTCTTTATCCACACTATTAGTACTCTCGTAGGACGCTCGCTCAATCTGTCATCTCAGGGTAATTCAACTATCAAAATGGATGTGACAATCATCGGTTCTAGTGTTATTAGTCTTCTCTCCGCTCTTGTCCTTACCCATGCGCAATATAAAGTGACCATCATTGCCTCTGACCTTCCGGGAGATCAAAATCAAGATTGGGCAAGTCCTTGGTATGCCTACCTCACCCGAACGCGCCGCTTTATTCGGAAGCAGGTTCATTCGATTGAGGAAGCTAAGCACATTGTGAAGCGTGACATGCCTGTGCATGCATCGGGACTAGGTGCCGCACAGCTCGCAGGTGACAAGGATGTGCTGCCCGTCCGTGGACAAACAATGTACCTGGAAACTGACTTCGATGAGCTTGCGACGTTCCAAGGCTCTCACCAAGGGCTCAACAAAAGACATTGTTGCATTTCGGCCAGGGAGGAAAGGAGGTTACCGTATTGAGGCCGAAGGTAATGTTGTCCATGCATATGGATTTGGCAGTCTGGTGTATGTCTACAGCTATGCAGCCTTGAAAGTGCGAGAGTTAGTAGACACTATGCTAAGTGGTGTGGGCCAAAAGCTCGATTATAAAATAGAGCATGGTCCCAGTAATTCCAGCGTTGAAGGGACATGCATTCGAGAAGCCTTTATCTTCCGC
Source organism: Aspergillus oryzae RIB40 (assembly GCF_000184455.2). Classification (NCBI taxonomy): domain Eukaryota; kingdom Fungi; phylum Ascomycota; class Eurotiomycetes; order Eurotiales; family Aspergillaceae; genus Aspergillus; species Aspergillus oryzae. The sequence goes on along the minus strand of NC_036435.1, from coordinate 235,965 downwards.
TTGTTGTTTATCTCCCACACGGGATATTCAAGACCCACATAATCAACACGTGACCATGGTCTTATCTCAAGTCCCGAAGCGATTTTCCGCTTTTCCACCGCCCAATATGTCGAATGCAAGAACGCATACCAAAATCGCAGGGACTCCGGACTACGACGACCCGATTTTCTGGGATACGAAATTTGCGACCGGCCAAGATGTGGGCGAATGGTTGAATCCTGGGGAGAATCTCGTCCAGGCTGTTCTGTCACATTTAGACAACCGATCATCTGTCCAAGAACGTTCCCCTCGCGTGTTGCATCTGGGACCCGGGATCTCGAAACTAGGGACGAAGCTTCGCGAGGCATTCGTGGACCGCGACTGGAAAGGCTCTGGCATCGTGGTGAGTTTGCTCACTCTTGTTGGAACTGAATCTCTGCTGACGCGCAACTGTCATAGAATGTTGATTTTTCGGCCGAAGCCGTCCGCCTGGGCCAAGAAATCGAGAGCAAACAAAACCCGTCGCATGCAATGCACTGGCTGTGTGCTGATCTTCGATCATGGAACGATATGTCGAGCTTGGCCCCGCTGGCGCCTTTTGATATAATCATCGATAAAAGCACGAGCGACGCCATCGCAACCTCCCCATCCACGACGCTCTCGCCCACCTCCATCTCACAAGACACCTGCCCCGTGGTGCGCGACGTTGCGAATACCCAAGGACAAACGACTCTATCCCCAGTCGAGCTGTTGGCGCTACATCTCGTCCCGTTGACCATCGAAGGGACGATGTGGTTTTCCCTTTCCTACTCAACTATGCGATTTGATAACCTTCCACGGCTAGCGAATCATTGGGATCTCGTTTCCCGTACCCCGCTCAAGGCGCCCCAGGGTCAAACTTCCTCATTTGCGCATGCCCCTGAGGTTTTCCATTGGCTATATATACTGAGGCGGAAATGACCAGTTCTTCGTCGCGCCGAGATAACTACATAACAGACATAGGACTAGCGTGAATTGAACGGGATACAATCAAAGGTAATTTCGACCCCCTACGCTTGTTGCACCTTACGCCAATTATGGAGAATGCCGCCCTGGCAACAATCACAGATTGATTGGCTGTGACGACAACTTCGTCTCTCTCAGCCGAGAATTACTGCTGCGGCACCAACAGCGCAAATGTATGGCTGCTAGGTCAAGCTTTCACTGGCTGTTAACTGGGGTGTCCTGGAACATCTTCTTGCCCAGTAGCGGCCGACTGAACTGATAAAAATGCGGTTGTTGCTATGCTGCATTCACAGTGACGCGTCTGGGAGCCAAAACCCTCGGGATTCCTTCTTAATTAGGGATCGGAAACCCCGTGGCGCATAATGGCTGCTTTGCAATGCCAAAGCGCCGTAGTGACCGGCCTCCGAGACTTTGTAAACCTTGTAGTTTATTTCTGTGGTAATAAATAAATAGACGTATGGTATGAATTAGGGAGAGCGAGAATCTTATCATCCGGGGTACATCCCCGCTAGTTCTAGCTTCCTGGGGTTACCAACAGCCGTCAATTTCTGACGGTAAGGCTCGTCGGCGTTGCGTCCGGAGTAGTATGATTTTCTATGGCGGTCATTGATCTCGAAATTAAATAGTACACAGGAGACGATGCATCAGAATAGTCCATACTGAATGTTTATCGATCGCAAGTGCGAACTTAACCGACATGGCTATTTTCGGGTGGTCTATAACGCCCAAATACATATAATGTTCTACCTCAGAACAGCACACTTTTGCCTTCTCGAAATCCCGTACCAAATTTATCTTATGCTTACCACGATTAGTTGAAACTCATTATATATTTAAAATTTAGTTGATCTATCATCACATTTCCATTTACTTCGAGATATACGTTGATTATAATATTGTACTAAGACTTCTAGGTTCCAAGCCATCTGAAGTTGAGACTCTCCGGGGAAATTTTGTTCAAGCCGCAGGCATGACTCGTGTGACCTACTCTTGCATCAACCTACAACAGATCTTCCATAATCCATGCCGAGCTTTTAGGTATAGAGAAGGATCAGTGGTGGTAGGTCGCCGAACCGGTAGATGTGGATGAATTTGGCGTGATACGAAGTCCTGCGTGTCGCTGAACGACTGGGTAGTCCCGGTTACAACTTCTCTGTGACCTTCAATCCTCATAGTCCAGATGGCGTCCTGCGAGATGCGAGCTGCTCTGTGTTTTGCTCTGTGTGGAATTCGGTGGCCGGGAATCCCGCCACGACTCTTCACACGTCCTCGGTGCCACCCAACTATTGTCGCCCGCATAGGTAGTCAATGTGGTCAATGCCGGCTTGAGAATGGCATTCGTGTCAACGAGTGACTTTTATCAGGGGTACGGAGTAATCCTCCCCCAATAGCGCCTGCTAGAGAAGCGTGCAAGGTGGATATCATTAAAGCGGGGAGTAGCGATTTCGACCATGGTTCAACGGCATTGTTGTCCGACCGCGGCGAACGGAAATCCAGACGACCGATCAAGGGACGGTGGTTGGTGCTCAGTCATAGCCGTCAGATTGTAGGTAGTTGTAACTTCAGAGTTCGAGGGCCGATGGTGGTATTTCTGCATTGTTAGTTCTGGCAGCTATTCTCGGGCGTATCTTCATATCATTGCAGTTACCCCTGGATGCAACCTTCATTTGAAGGCAACTTAATTGACAAGGCTGAATACGGTGGCGCCGCTAACTGGATTGACGTAGAAGCCGAGGGGATTTGATTCGCTAAGTTCTGAATGGATCAGTGCGCACGGGGATGGCCCGAGCCCCTTTGGAACGTTGGCTAATTTGGCAGATATTGATTGATCTACGCGGGACTAACGCGGATGGGATTCCATTATTGGAACGATAGGACGATAGTTGCTCTGTAGATTGGACTCAGCGAGTGTCCTTTCCGTCAGGACTATCTGTCTGATTTGCGTGTTATTTTCCTAGCCTCTTCTCATTTGGTGGTAGTAGAGTACGTAGGTACTGCCAGGCACGTACGTGTACCAAGTATGGTATGCGCATTCTTTGCACTGTACTGTCTTCCCTGGGCGGAAATGTTTTCCCGAAAATTGGGTGAAGTAAATTTAATGTTTCACTCATTTGCTTCGGGTGCTGGTCTAGGGCGGATCATTTTGAAACTGAAGAAATAGTCCGATCGGAATATACAGGCGCCTCACATCGTTTTCCTGCCGGTGGGTCAGGGTTCCCCGATCTAGAGGTTGAAAAAGAAAAACACCGTTGGAAAAGAGAGGAGAGTTTGCTCAGTTTGCGTGCCTGTCACGGGAATTGAACCGTGGATCCCGCTGTGGAGATTGTCAAGGCCAGCGTTCCGGGCGGTGAGGGGGGATTCTGCCAGGGGTGGAAAAGCAGACGCCCCCAGACCCATAGACCATTTCTTTTCTCCTTTGCGGGGGGAAATATTGCCTGATCCTTCATTCTTTCTCTGTGGGCTAAAAAGTCATGTCCATGCTTCCGTCCCTTTCTCCGAGCTTATTGCCAATCTCCGTGCTACTCGCATATGCTGGCTTTCTCGGTCACTGCAGGCGCAGTAGAATGTGATAGTGTCGCCACTGCTCCTCAAATCTAATTTTCATTCAGAATGGTTGGCGTTCCTCGCAGCAAAGGCTGTTCGCTCTGTCGCAAGAGACGTATCAGGGTCGGTTATCACACCCCCTTCCCCTCCCCTTTACTCTTATAGTAGATATCTTCCTTTTATAGTTTAATATTTTCTTTTTGAATCAATCGTTGACTTCGATGGGAGTGATTAGTGTGATCAAAGCCGACCGCATTGCTCGCAGTGTCGCAAGTATGGCGCCGTATGTCCCGGCTACAAGCGCTCTCTGAAGTTCCAGGATGAGGGACCCCGTCTGCATGGACTGTATCTCATTACCTCCCCAGACACGGATGGGAGCGACGAGGGATCGAGTCCAATTTCGGACTCGCTTCCCGTAAAAGCCCAGCTGCAGATGCGTTGCTTTACAAATGCCTCCCTCGACGAGCAGATTTGTCCGTCCCTGGCATTCAAGTCTTTCTTGGGTCAGCAGCCACGCCTTTTCAAAGAATTTGTCTGTGCCTCGTTTCCGACCATGTATTACCATAATGAATTTCGGTTTGGACCCGGTTTTACCTTCCCGGACAACGTTATCAAAAAGTTCGGTTCCAAGCCTTACTACGATGCTACCGTTATGTGCCTCTCCCTAGCCTGGCTTGCACATCTGACAAAAGACCCCAACCTACAATATGCCAGTCGAGCAAAATACACAGAAGCCTTGAGCGGTATCCAATATGCCCTGACATCGGATGATATCGGGTCGGACGCCCTGTTAATGGCCGTCATACTGCTGGCCTTCTACGAGATGAACGTACGCACCTCCGATGATGCTTGGATCTTCCACGCCAACGCAGTGAAGATGCTGATGAAGACGCGTGGCATGAGAGCTCATTTGACGGGCCCTGGGCGTGTTTGCCACTTTGCCTTCAGACCGTTTCTGATTGGTGCTGCCCTTCAAAAGGGTGAATCATGTTTCTTAGATGAGGAGCCATGGCAAAACTTGGCATCATCCTTACGGACCGAGGATTCCCAGAAGCAAGACGAGTGGGCTTTTTATATCGACGTCTATGAGACCATCTTCATGGAGCTTGTGAAATGCCCCGGCTATATCAAGGAAGCCCGTGCAATCGTTTCGGTGACCTCACCAGAGGCCAGATCTCTGGCTTATCGTATCCGTACAACATGTGATCGACTGCGAAGGCTAAGCAAAGAAATGCGAACCTTACTCAGTGCACATAACCAGCGAAAGCAGGGCATCACTCTCCGCTTCGTCGGACCGGAGCCCCAACTCTTCCCGGAAACAAGCCCGTCCCTTCTCCTTCGTGCCGGAGTTGACGCCGTTCGTATCCTCGAACAAATATTACATCGAATTACCGTTCCTACACCTGCCGTGGAACAAACCTTGATAATCCGTGATGGAGCGCTAACACCCGTGTCAAGCCCAGAAAGTTCTGGAGATGCGGAGAGTCCACCGCTCCTCTCCTTTGATTTGTCCTGCGACCTCGGAAACGGCCCACAAGCTTCGGTCGGTAATGATGACCAGCGCGCATTGACCTGGTTGGACCGGGTCGCCGGAGCAATGGGGCTATTAGGAGCGGAAATCACGTATGGCATGAAACCGGAAGTACAAACGGATCTTGCTCTGCGAACGGTTCGCACGTTAACGCCTGTGGATGATGACCTCCCGGAACCTCGTAGGTCGTCGGACTGAGACAACGGAGACCGACAGGCTGTATTGAGTCACCTGCCTAAGTCAAATTCGATTATTACCGACGCAACGCGTGCATTTGAGACTTGGAGTAGCCCCCGCTTCGTCAGCGTTGGACGGCTAGTTTCTCCGCGATGTCCACCTATTACAACTAGAATATAGGGACCTGTGAAATCGACGCCGAAAATGACAGGCCCTGGCGCCAGAAACAGCCTCTTTCCATCCGTAACCTTGACCGCCCGCTGCTCTGTAACGCCCTCTTTTCTGCAACCAGCGAGGACTGTTAGTCATCCTCTTCTCACCTTATTGTTGTCGTTCAACTTCAACGATTCTTCCCCTCGCTTCTACTAGCGCCCGAAATGATACCGAAAATGGCTCCTCTCGGCATCCAAACGCAGCTCCCTATTCCCTTTCGCCTACTCGTCGAGCGCTTATAAGATGCTGCATCCGCCCTCTCTTCCGTGTCTTTCAACGCCCCCCTCTTCTCATCTCAATTGTACTACCTCGATCGAGCTTGATATACTTGATTCCCAGGCCTCATATCACAGAATCCAAGCCTTGGTATCTATCTCCGTGTTCTTCTCGTGGCGTCTGTGTCCATACCTCCAGCTCAAGTTGGTGGACACCTGCACTGGACCCATCCTATCCTTTGCGAGGAAATTCGACCCAGACTGAGTTATTTCCATAGCCATGGATGGCTCCCTTCAAACTTTAAGCTAAGAACGCTGTTAGGGATTGTCGTGGTTGAACGGTACTGGCGGGAAAGTGGGTTTACCCTTGATGAAATGTGGCTGGAGAATAACACGGAAATAGATATTGTATTTAATTGAACCACAACCACGGGGATTGGCTTTCCCTGGAAGATTAGGAGTACAGTCTTTTAATAATATATTTCTGGCTGAATGTAAAATTTTTGGACGAATGAACGATAAGAATACTTCAGATGTGGATGTCGTTTGTGTGACCTATTACTAGGTCTATTTGCGGTTTTTCTGTCACGGATCATATAGTTTCGAAACTGGAAAGGTCGACCGGAAGGTGCTGATGGGTAAGCGTCCACGTGTTTATGACCTTGAATCCTGCAGTACTTGATCCACTACTACTGACTATTCCTGCCAGAACCAAACTTTATATGCACGGTGCCTAACAATTGATATATTGTCCGATCACTCAAATGTTCTCGGGTATAGGGGCCGCACTTGCAGCCCGGGATAGTGCGTAGGTAGAAAATGCACCTTCGGGCAAGGCCACAACTCGTTGGCCGACCGTGAAACTAGAGACGTTCTTGCCGACAGAGGAGATTACACCACTGCACTCAATACCTAGCCATGGCTGAGCGAGCTGGCACATTGCGACAACGATATCTTTGAAATTGAGACCAGTCGCCTTGACTTCAATCTCGATCTCGTCGTCGCCCAGCATACCAACATTATCATCTGCAAAGTACAGCGTATCGAGCGAACCCGGGCTGGCAATCTCAAGCTTGAAACGGCGGCCTGACTGGTAAAATGGCTGAACTGAGATGGTCTTCTCATGGGTCTCTTTATGAACAAATGCATTGGCAACGGTATCGTTCGTGACACGAGGAACGACAAGGTCGGAGCCGCAAGCGCGGAAATCAAGTTCTTTACAGGACCTCTCGCCATCTACCGGCCACAGTGCGTCCATAGCAGCTAAGATAGCAGGGGTTGGCTTCTCAATATCCTTGGCTTCGAGTCCTAATGTGGCGATCCTGCCAAAGCCCTCAGAACGCAGACTGCGGGTAAGACCAACGATCATCTGGGCATCAGGGCTGTCCAGATGGTAAACCCAGAGCAGGTGGGAAGCATTGAGTAGGGTCCTCTTGGCCTTATCGAAGACGTCGACTGTAAGGTCTCGCAGAGACGTGATGCCCGTCTGGAGGACGACAACATGCTTGCTACAGGAGTAGATTTCCCCCAAAGGGTAAATTGATGGTTTCCAATTGGTAGTCTCGGTGGAGATGGCCTCGCTCAGCCATTTAGCACTGCCGTCGGGCGTGCCATACTGCATGATCAACAGGTCTTTGGTGTGGATGCCATTGACACTATCGACGATTCCATTGCCATTAACGTGCCCTCCCCCCCCCCCCCCCCCCCCTGGCCTATGTGATCGCTAGCACGGCGGTTGATAAGCCCGCCATTGACGACGCATCCATCGGGGAGCTTTCCATTTTCCATTGGTAGTATGGCCATTGGTAAGGACATTGGGCTCCATAGCGTGACGTTTATATAATCGATAGGCTCTTGGCGTTCTTCCTCAGCAATAGCCTTATCGTCGTGCAGAGGTTGCCATTCGATTTTGTAGCACAGTTCGGCGACGTCTCCACCACTGTCTGCATTGGGATCCTTCATGGGAGTCAAAATTAGACCCTCCATGTTAATCAGGACCTCAGTCGAGTCTTGGGACGTCGCCCATAAGTCAAACTTGGTGGGCTGGGGAGTAGACAGACTGGGGCCACCAACACACCACGCTTTAACAAAGTCCCCCGGGATAGTAGAAAGGTTGGCGCTGATAATCAGGCTCCTGATCATGGTAGGCATGTAAAGAGCCTCGAGCTCCATGCGACCTCTGCTAGAATGGGCCAGGCAAGGTGCAGCAGCGCATCCAGAAAGACGGGGTGGATACTAAGGGGAGCTTCATACTCCTTATACATGACCTTTTTCGTGTCACGGAGATACAGGTCTGCACGTGAGTGGTGCGGGTTAGAGAAGTAGTTCTCTAGGCCCTGAAAGCATGGTCCGTAGCCGGCTCCGACCCCAGAAAGAACCCGGTACATGTTCTGTGTGTCTATCCTATAGGTAGCCGCTGTCATCACCTTCTTCGTCTGGATACTCATGTGCTTTAGCCCGGTCTCGGCGACGTTGGAGACTAAGGTCTGCTGCTTCCCATTGATGCGGACTCGAACGTGTCCCGTGCAGTGCTCGGTCCAGGCACGCTTGGTGTTCCATGAGCAAATACGAAACTCATCCCAGATATCAGAATTGCCACGGGTACCCTCAGTGTATGGCCGGAGGGTGATGACTGCCTCTGTGTCGACATCGTCGGTCAACACGAGGGCTGCACCCACTTTCAACTCACGGAACTCGAATCGGGAGAATATCGCCTCGTGCTGCTGCGCGCGTCTTTCTGCTGCTTCTATGGCCATAGCCAAGTAGCCAGCCATTGGATACACGCTCATACCTTGGATCCTCTGCTCCCGAAGCCAGGGCACATCGTCAAGGCGGACTATGTTGCGCCATGTAGGCTCCAAGTTATTCGAGAACAGAGCCATGGTCCCCAGAATATCGTCGCGTTTGCCGTCCCTGTGACAGTGTTTATCGGCGATGCAGGATTGATGCCAATAACGGGTGCCATGCTGCCAGGGTGGCGAGGCAAGTCACGCAAGAAGGAGCGGTTCTTGGCCTTGCTCTTGGGGAAGTTGATCTCAGTCATATCGAGGACCGCGCCGCGCACATACGCAGCTCCTGCAGCATTCAGAAGAGAGTGCGAAGGCTCTGAATTGCGAACGACCGTGCGAGCGTAGGCAATCTTAGCGGTGGGAGGGCCAATACCCTTCAGAGTGTCCCGGATAGGGCCCTTTAGGGCAGAGTGCGGCCCCAGCTCAATGAGCATGTTTGGCCGCGACTCGCCGTCGGCACACATCTTACCAAGCGCATTAGTGAATAAGACGGTAGAGGTCAGGTTCTGCACCCAGTAGGCAGGACCCAGATCGGCCGGCGCAGCGATCCCACCAGTAACTGACGAGAAAAAGATAGCTATTGCAGTAGTAGCAGGTTTGATGGTTTTGATGGCCTTGAAATAAGCTTCAACCACATTCTTCATATGATTGGAATGGTAAGCCACGTCGAGCTTGAGATGCCGGTGAAAGATCGATTTCTCATTCAGAACAGCCTCTAGCTCGGAAATGGCATCAACATCCCCAGAGACTGTAACACTGGAGGGACTATTCACACAAGCAATTGTAGCATACGCCTTGAGCGAATGAGGTACGCAGCAGAGACGTCATCGAGAATTGTGCATTTTCAATCGGTTAAAACTTAAAACTTAGATAGTCCAATAGTCTGCTTGTTAAGCTTCTTCAGGCATGTGGTCCCCAACGTACGGCGATGGGTGGGTCAATTCGATCTACGATAAGCGAGTAAAACCTTCTTTCCGAAATAGGGTTTGAAAAGGTTGTGGAGTAGCTCGCTTAAAGACCGTTAGTGGGACTAGGTAGTACTTAGTCCTATCCTTAAAAGAGGAATTGATATACGGGCACCCCCCCGCCGCCCCCCCACCCCCCCAACTGGGCTCCGAACGACCTTTTTGCACCCTACCTCGTCCTAGGTAAGATAAAGTAAAATAAACTATATGCAAGACCCTATTTCGCTTGCAGTTCCTTCAGGGTTTCAGCAACGTTGTCCACACCCGGCAACATGACGCCATTGCCCCCGTTGTTGACCTTTCGGGGTTGTCTCAATGGTTCTTTTTGATTATCTGTGGAAACAGTAAGGTGTCTCTATCGATCTCGTCGGCCGAGAGAATAATTCAGGTGTCCTTTTCACTCGCATATACTCGGAGACAATAGCTGGCTCGGAGAGTACCGTCGTTCTACCGACTCCTCCCAGTCGTTCCCTCTTAATGCCCTGCACATCTCAACGGTAGCATCATCTATGTCGAAGCCATGTCCGATAACTTTAGTGAGCATCGTGAATACTAGGTTCCGACTTCCGCTGCTCACTGGATCAGGAGGTGTCTACCTCCAGAATATGGCACTTGCAGCGTATGCATTCCTCTCCGCTCAGCTTGCCAGGGGACCTATTGGACCTAATGCTCTCAGTCATCGAACGTCATCTTGTCGAACAGGGCACGGAGCAGCAGACCCTCGGTCTACTGAAGATCGTCCGCCAGGATATCAAGTCTGCTGGAAGCCCGAGCCTCTTCTATGGAGATCCGAACGCTTCTATCCTCTTTGTCAATGACCTGACTAAGATGGGATTAATCAAAGCTGCAAACTTCGGCCCAGCGCTCCTAAGCCAAGGTGACAAAAGAAAGTCGAGGAGCAATCCTCCAGGCAGTATGGTGACATTCCTAATTTATATACACCCAAACTCGGGGAGGGCAAATAGCTTGTTTATAGCTGGTAAAGACAACGACGGAAATTATTGGCTCAAAGGAGACCTTCCCGCCACAGGCGTGGGAAATTACCGACAAAGAATTGAGGGATATGTAATGATCTGCTTTAAGGATACTCGCGCTTTATATGGCTTTCCCTTTTTTTACCCGTCTCCCTTTTACCCAAAAATGTCAATTATACAAGTGGCGTATACTTTACTTGCCAAAGCTCTTAATAATCGTTGAATAGGGCTTAACTAAACGGTAGCAATATCTGAATTACTCACATTCCTATGCAAGGGAGGGAAGAATCCTCTCCAGATAATTCTTATCCCAGTGATTTCTCTAAATATGCATACAGGATCTACACTAATAGATAGAATACCTGCCCCACCCTCCAGCTGTTTCTGCGTCACGTTACGGTCGCGTGACATGCATTTGTAAAGCATTGACGACCATCGCCTCGTCTTGTTTACCTCCCAGAAATTACTTATGCGCCTGAAGACTCTCTGGAACACAATCGATCAAACCATCTTTCATATTCTTCACTATTGGGTTCTGTCTCCGCAATCTGAGGTTTCTGAGTATCCATACTAGAGGTCCACCCTCATAATCATAATAAAACTTTCATTATTCGCTTCAGCAAAACTACTGTTTTCCCAACTCTTGGATCTCATCGGGGCCCAGCAAGCCCAAAGCCTGTCTTCGGGTCGGGGCGTTGGGGTCGAAGAAAGGCTTCTCCGCGAGGGCCGTGACTCGAGTGCCATGTCTGGGCTCCGAGCCTTCGTAATCCCAACTGGCATTGTGAATGGTAATTCTGCCCAGGGTTAGTTCCCCATAGAAGGAAGATGGTAAACCAAAGGACGTTCACTAACCTGTTATCCCACAAAGCACTAGTCCGAGGTGTCCACTTGAAGCGCACCTGAATGTCAATATTCTTTTCGTATACATCGAATAGGTACCCTAGAATAACATCACTCTCCGCCTTGTCGAGTCCGACAATCCGATCAGTCATCGCACGGTTTACCCACAGCGCCTTCCAACCCGTCGCCGGATGGACTCGGACAATCGGGTGCTCTCGTTCAATATATTTCGGACCGGCTTCGGGGTCCTTGCGGTCTAGATACGGATGTGCAGATCGATAGATGGCTGTTCTTCCATCGATGATTTTACGGAACTCCGGGGACAACTTCTCGTATGCAGCATACCCGCTGGCCCAGAGAGTATCTCCGCCGATGGTCGGGACGGCGTCATTGTGAAGATGTGTCACCCCTGCCGGTTGGCGCTCATGAACTAGGTCAGTGTGCCAACGAGAAGCTCCACCCGGTCGACGATAACTAGCTGCTCGTTCTGTGGCTTGGAGAGCGGGCCATAAAACCGAGACGCCCGGTAGACCCGGTACCTGGGGTACTTGAGGCTACGATGATATATTAGAAAAGGGACTCGAGTATGTGACACGAAAGGTGAAAACGAACATGGACTTCGACCTCTCCAAAGTATTCACCAAGGGCCTTCTGTTGCTGGGGCGAGAGGTCCTGATCCCGGAAGAAGACAACACTTCGTTCTGCAATCAGTAGGCCCAGCTCATCCTTCTGTTGGTCAGTCAAGTCTTTAAGCTGCAGTCCCACGATCTCGGTTCCGATGTGCCTGGTTAGGTGAATCACTTCTTTTGCTGCGGACAACAACGCCTTCTTCTCGGGGTCGGCACGAGTGCCCGGATCTACATGTGGGCGATCATAGTTTCGGATGTTGTAAACATCGTCCGAGTACAGAGGTCGGGAAGGCCGATATGGATACCCATTGGAAAGATCAATTTCCGCTTTTACAAGCCGTTCGCGGCTGGCTGCTGGAAGGGCAAGTGTGTCCTTCTGGGGCTCGGCGACGTCAACGATCCGCGGATCGATAGGAGCTGGTGCCATAGTGCAATGGATATTTAATCTATTCTTTTTAAGCGATCTATCAATTTCGCGACAGTCTTGGACAAGAATCAACATAATACTTGTATTATATTCGTTCTATGGGCACTTGATTGATAATCTTGATTAAGTCACCCGCGGCGACGGGATCACATCATCGCCATTAACCATTACGCCTTCTACATCTCATTCGTCACATATGTGAAGGATCCCGTACATATTCCCACAGTTGCAACCCCTCATCTCTCCGCAAATCCCCTGCTTCTAGAGTGTCTTATCTCTGTCCACTCTGGAGCTTGAACTCAGTCACCCGCAGCCCCTCCGATATCACCATACAAGGATGTGATGGCGACTCAAATTGTCTGATTTCCAATCGGTCCGCACTACGTCCTTTGATCGAATATTGGTCCACCACATTCCATTAACACTCTAGACGGCACACCCTTCCGAGAAGATTAAGCTTGAACAACATGCTGGTTGTGGTGGTGCGTTGATTACTACCGAGGCTTGAGCCATGACACCACTCTAGCCTGGCATAACGTGAGCTGCGACGGTACTAGTGTCCTTACCACCATCACAATCATAAAGGTGTCCCAATTCACACATGGAAATTGTCTCGACAGACAAGCAAATACACAACAGTAACATTATGACTCGCACCCAAATCCATAAGGTGGCGGTCATTGGTGCCGGGATCAGTGGTGTTGTTTCCGCGGGACACCTGCTGGCGGCCGGATTTGATGTCACTGTCTTCGAGAGAAATAAGGTTGCAGGAGGAGTGTGGTATGTATCATGTGGCATCTTCGGTATGGCTCAGAAATTAACCGAAGACAGGCTGTACGATGAACGGCAGCCGATCGAGCCGCAGTATCCTGCCACGAAGCCGTCGGAAACAGATCAACCGGCGAAAGATCGACACCAGAAGGAGAGATTCGTGCTCGAACATGCGCCGCCTGGGTAAGCACTTCTGTTATGGGGTATTCTGCTTCCTGCTGACAGTGTAGCCCTTGCTATGAGAGTTTGAGGAATAACGTTCCCACGCCTTTGATACGGGTGAAGCTTAATGCGTGGCCAGAAGGGACTCCAGACTTTGTCAGCCACGATGTAATAAAAGAGTATATTCAAGATACATCTCGGAAAGCACGAGTTGATGATGTCACAATCTACGGAGCGCGAGTCAAAGACCTTCGCAAACGTGGTGATAAATGGGAGGTTTTCTGGTCGACAGTTGGCGAAAACGACCAGTCGGACATGGTGGTCGAATTGGAAGAAATTTCGGTAAGCGACATCGCTCTACAGAGTCATATGGTGTTGGTATTGACGAATGGTTCGGCAGGTATTTGATGCGATAATTGTCGCATCAGGGCATTATCATGCGCCTCGCATTCCAGATATACCTGGCTTGTCGGAAGCGAAGACTCATTGGGCGTCTCGAATTATGCATTCGAAGGGGTTTCGAAAGTCGCAAGGCTTTGAGAACAAGGTCCGATCGCTCCCTTTTATGAATAGTCACATACTGACCAATTCTAGAATGTCCTCCTCATTGGCGGTGGAGTATCATCCGCAGATATTGCGAAGGAAATTGGTCCCGTCGCCAAAACTGTCTACCAAAGCACAAGGAACGGCGACTTCGATCTTCCCGCGAGCTTGCTCCCTGATAACGGGGTGAGGATTGGCGAAGTATCGCACTTTGAGATCGACAGGTCCCAGGACACAGTTTCCGACGACGAGCCTTTACCTTTAACCATACATCTGAAGTCGGGGCAGAAACTATGCGGAATCGATAGGGTTATCATCTGCACTGGTTATCACATCACGCTACCTTTCCTGCGAGATTATCACAGCGACCACACGCCTGCTGAACTTGCTGATGAGAAGATTCTGGTCACCGACGGGACTCAAGTGCATAACCTGCATAAAGATATATTCTACATTCCAGATCCCACACTAGCCTTTATCGGGGTTCCCTACTACACAGCCACATTTACTCTGTTCGAATTCCAGGCGATCGTGGCAACGCAGGTCTTTGCCGGAATTGCCCAGATACCCCCGGCGGATGTTATGAGACTGGAGTACTTGGCCAAGATCAAGGAAGTTGGCAGTGGGAAGAAGTTTCACTCGTTGAAAGATAAGGAAGAGTTTTACGTGAGGGATATATTACAATGGGTGAATGAGGATAGGGCTACATACGGGCTCGGTCCGCTGGAAGGACATTCCACTCAGTGGCTTGAAGCCAAGGAAGAACATAGAAAAAGGATTGAAGGGCTTTGGCAGAGCACAGGTCGGAGGGACAGTGGTGTCGGCGAGCTTCCGGTGTTGGCAGTGTGTAGTTAACTTGCTTGAACCCACTCTAGATCGGACACTATCTCGAAGTAGGAATAATATTCTGTCGGCTTTACGATGAACCTCTAGTAACCTTCGCTTACAGAGATTTAAATGATCTAGTTAGTACAAGTATTGGCCAAGCTCGTCAAACGTTAAGTTTGTGAGGATCCCGCCATTGATAGGGCTCGGCACATCATCCATCCTCGCGATGACGAGCTCAGCGACAACAACGAATCTTTAGCTCCAGTCACGTCACAGCTTCCCTATAGAAACTGTCGAATGGATTATCTCTATACTGTCTTTATTGGCTAGACATCCCCCAACATGACTCGGAGAACTAATGTAAACTTTCCCCGCACTAAGCTGTTATGACAATTCAATATATCCGCGCCAACTGCCGATGCAAGAATTGCGCAAACACCACTATTATGAGCAATTGGGACTCTTATCCAGTAGCCAAGTCCCTGACACTAGATCTGTGGAGCCACTCTTATCTATCCTTTCTTGAAAATAATACACATTAGTCGAACAACATGTTGGGGGATTTTTAGCGTAGCTGCTCGGATATAATGATTGTTGAGCCCTGCTCCCATTCTCTTCTCTCCCAGTATAGTCAAACACTGCTGGAGCCCTACCACCGCAGGAAGATATCTTCCTTTATCCAAGACAGACAACATGGCTCCTTCAACAGCCATCGCAGAAGAACGGGCCGTCGATTCAGCAAGCGACATCGTGCAGAAAGCCCCGAAGCGCAAATGGGTCAGTTATATCTGGGATACATTCGATAAGTCGCCTGAGGAGCGGAGGTTGATGTTTAAATTGGATTCGGCGATTTTGACGTTCGCGTCTCTGGGTGGGCTTTCTTTTGTTTTATTTTATGATCGGGTGAAGATTGACGGTGATATAGGATATTTCATCAAGTACCTGGATCAGATCAATATTAACAATGCCTTTGTTTCTGGGATGTAAGTATCTTCCACCTCCAATCGTGGGACGGTCAATTGACACATACTCAGGAAAGAAGATCTCGGCATGTACGGCAACGAGCTGAATTATATGCAGGCTTGCTGGACGGTCGGCTATGTGATTGGGGAGATTCCGAGTAATATCCTTCTTACGAGGATTAGACCTAGATATTGGATTCCGGCGATGGAGGTATGTCTCCGGTCTATGGGAGTGTTCGGCATTGCTAACGAATGCAGTTACTCTGGACTGTGTTAACCTTCGCTATGTCGCGATGTCACACGTCCACTCAGTTCTACGTCCTCAGGTTCTTTATCGGTAGGAACATGCATAATCCACCCATTTATACATATACCCTGACAAACAAGGCCTCGCGGAAAGTACCTTCTATCCCGGAATGCAATATATCATCGGCTCGTGGTACCGGAAAGACGAACTCGCGAAACGATCGTGTATCTTCCATACGAGCAGTGGTATCGCGAGTATGTTTTCGGGATATTTGATGGCTGCCGTGTATAACCTTGAGGGACGGGGTGGGTTTCGAGGATGGCAGTGGTATGGTTTCCATCTGTCCATGTGCGAATGGCATTGTGGCATTGGCTAAGAGGTGCTAGGCTGTTTATTGTGGATGGTATCATTTCGCTGCCCGTCGCGTTGAGCGGGTTTGTTATTCTGCCTGATGTGCCTGAGATTTCGAATCCGTGGTATTTGACTAAGGATGTGAGTTTTGCTGGATATTTTCGGGGTGTATCTGCTAACGTAGAGTTTAGGAAGTGGCACTTTCGCAAAAGCGAATGCAGCTGGAAGGACGCAAGAATAGGGAGCCGTATACGAGAAGCAAGTTGAAGAAGATCTTTACGTCTTGGCATATTTATCTTCTTACTGTCCTGTATATGTGAGTCTATCGTTACCAAATAGCCTGGTCTAGATTGACTAACCGGAGCAGAACATTCAACAACGGCGCTGCTGGATCTCAGCCTGTGTTCCAACAGTGAGTAGACTACCTACCCAGTCAGCTAGTGGAGCATGGCTAACAAATACAGATGGCTCAAACACTCAACAGACCCCAAATACTCCGTCGGCCAGATCAACGCCTACCCAACGACCACGGCTGCAGTCCAGGTCGTGACTACGCTTGCCTATGCCTGTACATACCTCTCCCCAAGCTGCCATTGACCAGAGGCTGATATGTAATAGGGTCCTCGGACACATTCCTCAACGGAAAACGTTGGCCACCCATCATCTTCGGCGCGGTAAGCCGCCACATTAGCCTCCTACCATTCCGAACCTAACCCAACTAACAAGTCCAGATAATAAATATAATATGCTACGTCTCCCTCGCCGTCTGGGATATACCAGACGGCTGGAAATGGACCTGTTATATCCTCGCCGGTGCAGGATATGGTCTAAGCGGGCTTTGCATGGCGTATGTCTTCATTCTCCCCTACTCTCACCATTAATCTTCATCTACCTTGATAAACCTCCCCATGTTTCCCCCAGAGGTTGGCTAAGTGAGAATAGATGGGCCCACGAAATCTGCTCCTCCGACAACGAAGAGCGCTCTCTAGTAATCGGCAGCATGAATGAAATGGCCTACGTCTTCCAAGCCTGGTTGCCCCAGGTCGTCTGGCAGCAGGTTGATGCGCCGCAGTATAGGAAGGGCTTTATCACTGTTTCGATTTTGTCTGTTATATTGATCGCTACGACGCTGTGGATTAGGCAGTTGGATTTGAAGGAGAGGAGGGTTAGCTGAGTTCTTTTCTTTCTTTTGGTTGTGTGGGTTGGGTTGGATTGGGTTGCTGACTGTTTTGGTGTTAGGGCTAAGACGCCGGTGGAGAGTGAGGAGAGTAGTATTGAGGGGGTGGAGAATGGGGGACTTGCTGAGCAGACAGTGGCGAAGATTTAATTTCAAATGATGTTCAGTGAGGATATGAGTTCAAATGGCGATAAAAAGAACTATTCGAATTGCAGGTAACGGAGACCTCAGATGAGACGTACTGAATGTATATCTAAGTTTCGCCATCTTAGAAAAGGGCTCAGAAGTTATCGACTATTTGACTACTACTTGTATAGACGGACCAATTAACTCCCACGCAAAGGCAACTACAAAACCATATTCCACTTCACCCTCTTCTCCTTCATCATCGACAAAATCCCGACAGGCAGAAACCGCTTTTCCACAAGAGTCATCCCCCCAAACCGTTTCAGCACGTCGTCCGAATAAAGCTGCAATATCCATTTCATTTCGGGATTCTTATCAGACAATTGGAATTGCCCACAGACCGCATTAAGAGCATCGCGGCACTCCCGCGTTGACTGGATAGTCTTTGTATACGGGACCAACATCAGATCCTCGTATAAGACTCGCAGGTTGTTGCTTCGTGACTCCCGATATCGGGTGAATTCCTCGAAAGACATGAAGGTGTGCATCTCCGCCTCGGTGATAACCAAGGGTTCCCCTGACTTGGGCCGGGGGTTGACGGTTTCGGCGCGACGGCGGCGTGTTTTCTCAGGCGTTTCTTCGAAGGTCTTTTTTGCGAAGGCGTACCTGCCGTGCTCTCCTTTCTTGAAGCGATCGATACGTTCGACCGGGGATAGGTCCACTGAATCCCGCACCAGGAGAACAGAGATGAAGGGGTTGCGCAGGCCTAAACCGCCCAGCTCGGCGGGGAGGAAGAAGAATGCATCTGGGATATCGGAGACTCCGAATTGAGATTCGATCTTTCTTCGTAGATACTCTGTTACCGTGTTACCACTATGCCCCCCTTCTACGTTGAACAATGTGTTTTGCATCTTCTCGTATATAGAGAGAATGGCATCCATATGTGCGCGCCCGAAGCAGTGCGCGGGCTGTCCGAACGTGTTCTTGAAGAAGCGTCCGATGCAGCTGTTCCATGTTCGCACCCAGGAAATCACACTATCGCATCTGCTGAGCTGTTTCTGGAGCTGCGCAACGTGTGCGTCTACTTGTGACTGATCGATCTCCCATGTTTCCGACTCTGCGTTGAGTGTTAAAAATCCGAATGTAACCTGGCCTGTAGGAAGGCGAGCTGTGATCTGAGGGTCCGGGGTGTCGGTGAGGTATACTGAGCCTGTCTTGCCCCGGTTAAACTCTAGTCCGGTAACTTTGGCATAATCTTGCATGACCTCCCATGCTCTAGCACATTTCTCTGGCTTCCCGCAGACCCACAGGTCGTCGTGGATGCGGTACAGCAGTAAACCTGTTTCCCGGTTGACGGCCAGATCCATAGGAAAGAGAACCAGCTCTCCGGTCAACTTCTCCATCGCGTGTGAAATGGGAACACCTCGCCTCCGGATACGAGGCCCAGTCTGCATCCGTCCTTCGGCAGAATGATCCAAGTTCAGTGGTGCTGCGAGGTACTTTCGAAAGAAAGCGAGCCATTCATCCGGAAAGCCGAAGAACTTCATAACGGCGAGGATGGTGCTATGCGGCAGCGCAGTGGCGTACCATTTCATGTCGGACTGGACCACCACCGCCTGGCCATAGATTTGTCGCTCAAGCAGGACCTGGGATGCGACCTTCCGTAGAAGCTGCTGCTTGATATTCGACGGTCCATTGATGCCTCTATCTGAGCCGTCCTCGTTGTTCTCGTCATCGTACAACATGCCACGTTCCGATAAAGATGATTCGGTCAGAGGCATGTGGAATAGGAAATCAGACTCCAGATAGTCCTTCTTCCGGCTCGTTTCGATACTACTCTTAATGTCGTAATCGCTTAGGTAGTACTGTCGACGCAGGCTGTCCCGCCCCGTCATTCGCGGGCTTGGATGCCAATTCCAGACCGATTTCTTCTCGATAAACTCTTTCAGTATGGTTTTGACAATTGAGCACAGACGGACAGCAATGTACTGAGTGAAAATAGTCTGAAGAACGTCGTCGTCGATCCAGATCCGGTATTTGCCGTTCAATTGTTGGCGAGGTAAAACCGGGATCCCGTCCTCGGCATGCCAGTCCCAGTTCTTGAGGTCTGCATATCGCATGTTCAGCACGTCCGTGATTTCAGTCAATGCGACGGTATTATCCAGGCAGTATTTGAGGATCTCCTGTTTTTCCTCGCTGAGAAGGTCCTCTGTCAGGAGTCCACGGATACAGGGCCGGATGGAGTATATGTTGAATGGATCCGTTTTGTGCCAGAGCTCAGAGCATTCATGAGCAACTTTCTTCCGAAGATTATCCAGAGCCACCCTGCTATCCTCGCTGGGAAAGAGATCGTCAATAAACCCATGGATCTCATTCTCATCAGTCTCCAATGGCTCAAACACCACCTTCTCAAACTGGTCACACAATTGCTGCAACCTTTGCTTCTGCCGCTCCTCGACTACCAAATAACCTTCCTCCTCATCAGAGATATGATCGGACACAGAAGAAGGCTCCATCCACTCCGTAAGAAGCCGCGAATACAAATCTGCAATATTCAACCTCATACTCTGAGCATCCAGCGTAGCAATCAAATGCTCCTGAAACGAATCCAACTTCTCCTGCGGGATGGACGAGTCATACCGCGCCTGGTCCAGCCATCGCTCGATATTGGCTATTTTGGAATCCTTCAAGTTGTCGTTCTCAGAGCGGATTGCTTTTATGCCCTGCAGGATACATGCTACTCTATCTCGGGGGTCCGATTGTTGAGCTGCGGAGGCGAGGATTTGGGATTTCTGGGATTCGTATGCTATGCGTTGTTTTTTTAGTTCGTGGATCTTGCTTTGGGTTAGGGATTGGAGGGTTTTGGAGAATGATGCTGTTGTTGTGGCCATTGTGACTCGTGAGAGGACTTGGGATGGGATAGGACAACTTATGAAGAAATAATAGGGTCGGTAATCCGTATTAGTTGTTTATATTGAATGACTGGTTGCGTATTTTTATCCTTTTTTATATATCATGAGTGGGCTTAGGCAGCCACGGCTGCCTAAGATGATCGGCGTAATGCCTCGCATTCCTACAATAGTCATAGCGGTGAGCGCCAAGTTTGGAATGCACCAGAGGAATGAACCCTGAAAAATGCATTGTTTAGTGTAGTGTTGAGCAATGCACTTCAACACCTGGTCGCACAACCCTCACTGAATCCAATTATATATAATATTGTGTCGGAAATAAATCTCTCGCCAACATTGCCTATTTTATAATTTATGTTGGGCTAGCCCCTGCAGTAGTATTCAAACATTTGCTGTCAATACATAATGGCATAGACGTGTTGCAAGTGGTTGGCAAGCGAAGAAGTGGTCGGGGAATCACTACCACAACATAGATCTAGCGTCGGTTGCATAACTAGGGGCTGTGTGGAATGGGTGAAACTTGTTCTTAGGGTGGAGTTTTGAGTATGGTCGTAATTCACGAGGGTCTATATAACAATGTGAAGTTGGTTCTACTTAATCTTTGGTTAAGGCAGTATTCTTTGAGGTAAGGAATAGTATAATGGTATAACTTGACTGGAATTATAGAGTAAATGGTTGGAGACCTGCTTTGCAAAACATACACTCTGCTCAAGCAATGTAAATGTGTATATGCCATTACGCCTGATTTCCTCCAATGTAGGGCAGTCTGTGATCGAACCCTAAGTACAGCTACTCATGGACACTAATGGGGAAAGGCTCAAAGTGGAGACCCCAGCTTCCCCGCCCTTTCCAAATTCTTGCCCAAACCCCTTTAAGTCTTAACCTCACAAATGTATGGATACGCCGGATGTAAGACATAGAAACGACAACGCAATCGTGTCCAAACATGGACCGACCAGCATCAATCGTCGGCAGTCTCACCCGCCCAAAGCAAGTCACGGCAAAAGATCAACTCGCCTGTGATCAGTGTGGCGCCCGATTTAGAAGACTACAACATCTAATGCTCCATGCCCGCCGTCATTAAATCTGCAAGGCCGGCCACATAAGTGCCCATTTTGTTCGAAGAGCTTCCAAAGAGAGTAAGTAGATCGGATCCAATGCAACGCCCTAATGAGCAGCGCAAAGTTTGACCTGTTCAGGGATTTTTAAAAGGACACGTGGGCATCCATGGAAAGGAGGCCTCCAGTATACATGCCACTCGTGCGACGGCGGAATCCACCCGCGCAGCTCACGCATGTAAGGAGTGCAGTACCTCGAAGAAGCGTTGTGACGGGCTGGATCCATGCTCGCAGTGCGCGAGAAAGGGCCAGAGCTGTACCTACGATCGCCGAAATGATACGCGGACTGCTATCCACCGTGCAGACGCACGAGTCCACCCAGGGGGAGCCCCGGAGGGAGGCGAGACGGGGAACTATGCATCCTGGCTTCCAGATATGTCTGCAGCTGACCGCCCGAGGGATGTCGAAGGGAGTATCACTACCCCTTCAGTAGATATTACCCAGCCAGCAAACACCAGCTATGATGGGGTTGTCGATGCCGCTGTCAATTCGTCTGGGACTTATAACAACTCAGAGCTGAACCGTCTCAGCAGATGGTCACAGCAAGACCCAGCTTTCGATTTTATGTTCGACCCATTCATTTTCTGGAGCTCGCAGGAGACAGCTGGGTTGTTGGATAATCCACTGCCAAATGACAGTGCTGAGGTTGCTGCACATACAACCGATAGTGAGGAACTAGTGCTCCTCCCTCATTCACCCCATTCAGGCGACTCGGATCAGGGCGACAGATCACTATGAACATGTCAGATCTCAGCGTCGGTTGCCCAATTGCCTGGGAAAGGTACAGAGGCAGCCCGGACTGACACTGCTGGGCAAATGCGAGAACAGGAGAGTTCGGTCGTAGCACTTGCCGACCTTATGGTCAATGACTGTGATTACTTGTTTCAGAGCAATATTACCATGTGCCTCCCATATCTGAAGGCGCCTACAACAACATCTACACATTTCACCTTCAACACCCGCACCCGTCACAGTTGCAGGCGTTTCCAGATGCCGAAATTCTGAACACATTCATGCAGATGTATTTCGAATTCTGTCGCGAAGAGCTGCCGCTATTTCACCTCCCTACCTTTGCCCCCTCCCCCGAATCGTGGATAGTTGTCGCCGCTATCGTTGCAGTGGGATGTAATTATTCGGTGTCCCGCTACCGTGAGGAAGTGTCTGAGACCATGTTGATGCTCCACCGCGTAATGCCTCAAAAGGTCGGCTTGTATCTGTGACCTGCGCTATCCTTCTTTAAACGTACTGATACGGCTCAGATAACTGATAATAGCCTTCTGAACGGAGACCTCCCCTTGGCTCAAGGCATTTTTCTCCTCAACTTATGCCAGATGTTTCATGGTACAAGAGAGGAATTCTTGAAGCTCCAGTACCAGAGGAACATTCTCACCACACTCTGCCGCCTCCACATGGCTCAGACCAGCTCGATATTCAATGCGAGGTCTGGCCTCGATGACGACAGTTGCAGAGATACGTGGAAGGCTTGGGTTAAGCAAGAGTCTTGGCGGCGGTTGGTGTATTCAACATGGAGTGAGTAGCGCTCAAGCCACTATTGCCTAAATATTGGACAGTTAGCTCACAGTTACGAAAAAATAGTGCTTGAATGTTTCCAGTGGATATTGTTTGACACACAGCCTATACTAGCTGCCTGGGAGTTGCGGCTTCGTCTCCCCTCCCATGAAGATATCTGGAAATGCGCGAGTCAAAGCCAATGAAGCTGGTAGAAGAAGAGAAGAAGTTGATCTAGTAGTTTTTATAGATCCTATCGACAACAAATCGGTATTTCTCGTACACCAAGGTGGCGGGCATTAAACGATTGGATGAGGGTTTGAATTCTTTGAACTATCTGCAATCTTTCCGTGCTTTGGTTGCTTCATCTGAGTCTTCTAAACACACAATCCTCCTACTAACTTAAGTATCTTGCATATAACCAGAGTTATGATCGTCAGGAGCGATGGCTGAATCATCCGGATCTTTTTATTGAAGTACTTTTGAACGGCCACTGTACATGTAAACACATAAGAATGATGAACCTGAGGTCACTGTAATCAACAACCAATCTCGAAGGTACAGCATTCCTAATTCCCCAGGGGTTGATCCGAAGATAACCAGCAGCATATCCAGTACTCTATTGCCCAGCTCTAGATTAAGCAAACTCCTAGAAGGGCACACACCCTACTGGGGTCTACCTGTTCAGCCATTATAGAGATCAACTCATTGGTGTGCTGTTCAACAAATTCATCGCCTTTTGATCTCTCCTTCCCCGGAACAAACTTGCAAACGTTTTCCAGAGCTTGTATGATAGGCTCCTCAGCACGGTTGCCTTTAAATTCCCTATTGGCTACCCCAATCACACGTTTGCAGAGATCACACTCAAGATCCCGTCGTAGCAAGGGCTTTTCGGCACCGGCCATAGCTGAAGATTTCGCAAAGACTTTTGTTAGCATTGATTATAGACGGGAACATATTTGTGTCGCATGTCAAAAGGGTAAGAAACACGTAACGCACAATTAGCCTCTAGGGCAAAGATGAGAGAGTAAATGCTTAAAGGGATAATGATGTTCACCATACTTTTGACTGCTTTGAACGGAATAGTTAATGGTATATAGGAAGGGAGAACGGGCTTCCCGGAGAAACCTACTATAGCTCTGGGATGGGGACAGAATTTATAAGACAAAGCGGCCACCAAACATGATTCATTGGATCAAAGCGCTTCAAGGGTCTACAGCAAGTAGTTAAGTTTTGGGTACTATCGACCAAGCCACTGAGGCAGATTTGGACTATGCGCGGGTCGATCTCTTGATCAATCGATAGATGATAACAATCTACAAGTGCTCTATTTGACCACAAAGATCGCAGTGAAGGGACTTTCTATTCTTAGGGATGCAGATTTACGGATTAATTGAGTAGCTTGTATTATATCCAAGCGTAATCACTGAGATACAAACATAAAAATAATACTCTCTGCTCCTTCACCAGGCGTGGAAGTTATTTAAGCTCCAATGCTTAGTAGTCTGATGGGTTCACAGTAGCTATGACATATACGGCTTGATCAGGTAGCTTTATGCGGTAAGATATGTCTAGAACCAGAGTAAAAGCTTGTCCACTGGCGGTCAGAGACGAGGCATGTGTGGAATTTGGGTGCAGTATACAGTATGGGTACGTCCGTCGTAAACGGGTATGGTCAAGAAATGAGTAATCTTGGTCGTCGCTAAATGCACTTCACAAGGCTGGGTGGGGTTGGGACGCTGAAACTGTAACCGATTTACGGAGACATAGGAATATTACAGAGGTATGGTTTAATAATCTGTACAATAATGATTTACAGAATTATAGTCACGGAGTAATTATGTGAAATACCTCTATATGCCTATACTTACTAACAACACGGTACTATTATCTCTATAAACGTTTAAAACACCAGCCTCATGGTGCTCGTTTGGTACTGTTCTTATATACAGGATTACAAAGATCCGGCGCTTCACACCATACCCATCGCCCTCTGTCGTGCAAAGTGGCGTATTTCGCGGAATTTCCTTGCGGCTTGTTTTCGAGGTAGTTGGCTTTGAGTCTCCTAGTGATAGATCGACCCAGCTTCCCGGCCATCTGTGCCTTGTTAATGAGCGTGAGAGTTACAGCAATGTCAAACAGCTCGTCAGAAGCAGTTCCTGGTTTTAATACGCATTAGTGACAACAGATACCCTTGCGCAAAATGTAGGCGAGGAAGCTAGTGAGCCTTACCAAGGTATAGCTGTCTTAGACCCACGATCACATCGGTCGACATCTCCTCCATCTCGTATAGAAGTAATATCAATCAACTCTCGACCAAAAGTTATAGTAGACCTTGAGCAGCTCGGGAACAGGCTTGAGTCCTATAATATCTGGGTGATCAGTCATCGCTCGGCGGAGGTTCTCCGTGCTATAAGCAGCCATATACTCCCAATCATCCCACCAAATCCTGTGCCCGGCGAGTCTCTCCGCCAGAATGGAACTGGACACTTTAATCAGTGAGTCTCGTTTCTTGGTTAGCCTTTTAATAAATTCGGCGGTAGGAATGGAAACGAGAGGAGTAGGGGAATAGTTGTTCAAGATAGTGTAGACCTCTCCGAGGGTTATGACCTTGTCTTGGTCTGGCTGGGTGATATTGAAAGCATGGCCAAAGCTAGACCTGTTTAATGAGATCCGGGATACCGCCGAACAAGCAAAGTCTACCGGAATAAAGTGGAACCGCTGCTGGGGTGGATGAGGATAACACCCAAGCCGAATACAGTTAGACAGAAGTCTGTTAATTATATCCTCCTTCTTACATACGCCTGTACGACTGTGCCCAGTAACAAGTGATGGTCGGTATATGGCTATGGCGAAACCATTCTCAATGGCGTCCCAGACAATACTTTCTGCGACAAACTTGCTTTGCGTATAGCCAATACTTTGTGCCACATTCTGAGACTCGGGGCGAGGTCGGACATCCTCTGGGACGGGGCCAATGAGGTTTTCGCTGATACCGCACGCGGAGATACTAGAGCAATAATGGATAGGCTTCAATCGCTCGGTATTGGCAAGCCGAAGGGTCTCGAGGAGCCCAAGGACATTTGGGCCCCTGTGAACAGAGTAAGGCAAGGTGTAATTGGCATACCCTGCAAAATGAAAGATCACACTCGACCACTGCGCCAGGTGACTGAAGGTTTCTGGCCGTAGACCGAGATTTCTTTTGGTCACATCGCCAGGAATTGCGATAACCTTGGATCTAAAGTCGACTGGAAGCCCGTAATTGGCAAAGGTTTGTTTAATCCTTGTATGGCCCATGTCGGATGTATTTGCCCGAACCAAGCATGCAATTTGCTTGATGTGTGGTAGGGCGATAAGTTCCGACAGCAGGAAGGCACCAAGGAAGCCAGTTGCACCAGTAAAGAAGACATTTCCCTCAGACTCAGAGGTCCAATCCGGAATGTTATTAGAAATGGGTCGCATTGTTTTAGCAAGCGTTAAGTCATCATGGTAACTCGGCTCTTTCTCAGATCCGTCAGAGTCACCATCCTGGCTTTCACTGCCTTTGTGACCCTTGCACGTGTGCTTGTCGCGCAGCTTCTGAACAGCGATCTTACCCAGCCCACCGACAGTCCCTGAGTTTGAGACCTCTACTAACGTAATCTCAATTCCTGCATGGCGGCGAAACCAAGTGCGAATCTCGAATGTCATCAATGAATCGATTGGAATATTGGACAATTCCTCTATAGTCATATCTTCCGGTCGCGATGTGTAGGACGCGATTAATCTTCCAAGTTCAATAACAATCCGTTCCTCCGTCTCCGGCCGATCTAGAAGTGACGGGTTGTTCTTGATCGCTTCCATATGTTCCCTGAGCTCATCAGCTCTGGAGGCCTCTGCGGGTTGTTCCATGGTGGCAATTATGTTCTTCCAAATACCGAACCTGGCCTCTTTTATCCAGTTCGATGCAAAGTCTGCGGAAGATAGAGTCCTGGTAGTTCCGAGCCCGACAACGACCTGATTTGGGCATTGAAATCGTTGCGCTAATACCGCAACCTCGACTGCCCAAAGGAATTGCCGCTCGTCAAGCACTCGTAACGAATTGGATTGCGACGCTTCTAAAGTCGGCACGAGGGAGGCCTCTGAAGCGTAGCCAATGTCCCCCATGAGGCCGAGGTCAATCGCATGAGCTGGCAGGTGCAGCGATTGTCGATATTTTACAAAAGCGTCTAAAAAGGCATTCGCTGCGCCATAGTTGGCTTGGCCAGGCCATCCAATGATACCAGCCATTGAACCCATTAGAAGGAAGAAGTCCAATGGCTTATCCTTCAGCACGTGATGAAGGTTCCATGTTCCTTTAACCTTGGGATACAACGCTGCTACCCATTCTTCGTGAACCATATTGTGCAAACTTTGATCCTGTGGGATAGAAATCATCAGTCAATCTG
Organism: Aspergillus oryzae RIB40; assembly: GCF_000184455.2. NCBI lineage: Eukaryota > Fungi > Ascomycota > Eurotiomycetes > Eurotiales > Aspergillaceae > Aspergillus > Aspergillus oryzae. Next base: position 208,547 of record NC_036435.1, on the reverse strand, counting down.
TAGTCTAATGCAGTCAATTTGAGATACCTTTAAAACCATCGACAGTTGAATGACCCCTGCAATTGGCGTTTTGGCCGCGGAAACTGCACGCTGAACGTCATCAATATATCCTACGTTGCCCACAACAGTAATTGCATCGCAGCCCTGGCATTCCAAGGTCTTTATAAAAGAGCTACTTTCGAAAGTATTTGCACCAGTTCTTGAAAGGAAGACTAAATGCCGGGCTCCCTTCTCAACCATCCAGGTAGCAACGGCACGACCGAGGCCTCCAAGACCACCGACAAGAAGGTACGACGCGTTTGCGGGGAAATATGCGGCCATTTCGTGAACGCGGGCAACCGGAAGAGCCAAAGGGAGGTCTGGCATTTTGACGATAATCTTCCCCATGTGCTGTCCGCTTTGCATATACCGGAAAGCCTTTACTACATTGGCAGCATCGAACACAGTAACTGGGTTGATGGGACCCGCCTTTCCTTCTTGGAAGTATTCCATGACACATCCAATCATTTCTTGCAGGACACCAATATTCTCATCGAGAACCTGGAGGAGGTCAATTCCAATGAATGACCGATTATCAAGGAACCTGTCCATCTCCAAGAGGCCATGTCCCAGAAAGTCTCTTTTCCCCAGTTCGAGCATTTTACCGAGCTTCGCAACACATTGCCAAGATGCATGGAGTAGGTCACCGGATAGAGAGTTGAGCACTAAATCGACACCGCGCCCATCGGTCTTCCGCAATACACCTTGAAGGAAAGACGAACTTCTAGAGTCAAATATATGATCAGCGGGGATCTTGAAGTTGTCTACAAGATGCCGAGCCTTGTCTTCACTTCCAACTGTCGCGTAGATCACAGCTCCGATTAGCTGACATAGCTGTACCGCAGCCAGACCCACCCCACCACACGCAGAATGGATCAGAACCGATTGCCCTCGTTTGAGGCCGCCGACGGTTATGAGAGAGTAGACCACAGTTGCATAGACACAAGGTATTGTGGCAGCATCCTCCAGTGAAATGTTGTCAGGAATTTGGACGCATCGTTCTGTCCGTACAACCGTTCGGGTACACATGAGGCCAAGATGAGAGATCATGATCCTGTCGCCGGGTGAAAACTGGTGGACAGCGGATCCCACTCGTCGCACAATTCCACTAGCTTCCAAGCCGACCTGGGCCATATCCCCCATGAGGCCCATCACAACCATCAGATCCTATCAATGTTAGATTGATTACTATATGCACGAGTTTCATAGCACGTAATTCTCACCCTAAAGTTCAGACCAACATATTTTATGTCAACTTCAACTTCCTCCTTCTCCAGGTCATTTGACGTCATATCTGCACAGGTCCACGTTAGCGAATCAAGCATCGCGTAGGCCTCAATATCCAGCATTCTCGGGCCTTGGCTCTCTCCTGCCCCGACTTGTTCCTCAAACGAATTAAACTGGAACCGCGGAGTGTGTACACTCCCCTCTCGGACAGCGAATTCATATTCTGGTGCCGCACCAGGATCATCCAGCTGAGACAGAAGTCGCTCAAATACCTGAACCACAGGTTGGAGGGAGGCCCTCTCCACTTGGTCGATCTCGATGGTAGCAAACTGAGGCATAATCTCATGTCGAATAGTCCGAGCTAAGCCTAACACTAACGCGTATCTAGGATCGTCACACTCCATTTGAACAAACCGCGTAACCCATAGCAGATGACGATCTGCCAAGCGCGAAACATACGATTGGAAGCTTTCGAAGTCGGCTGGCGAGAGTTCATGAAAAAAGGGACCCTCAAGGTCAATTACTGAGATTATGTTTGCACCAGATGACGGAACTTGCTTTAATGTGCACCAGTGGACTGAGTACCCCGCCTTTTCAAGGTCTCTCGCGAGCTCTCGGGCCCAGTCGTGAATCTCAGTGAGATAGAGAAGGGAGACCTCTCCTTTTTCGGGTGACTTGGCACTAGGCACCCTTGACAGGATTTGTGCATTCAGATGATACGGCGGTTCGTTATCATACCTAAAAGCCTCCACGCCCGTAAATCCAGCGTCCAACAGCTTGTCATGCCATTTGTCCACGGACATATACGGCCGCTCTTCTCGCCCATCGCCCTCACCCAGCCACCAACCCGGCAGGATACCCATGATATAGTCGATAATTGGGATGGTACAGGCCAGTTCGATCAGTAAAAGACGACCACCGGGCACAAGCAACCTGCGGACATTTCGCAGCGTTTCCGATATTCTCGGGGTTGCATGTATCACGTTGGCCGCAATAATCAAATCATAGCTTTCAGGCTCGAAACCTTGCTCAACAGGATCGCGGCTGATATCGAGGGTAGCGTATTCCATGGCCGGATAAGACTTATACCTTTCCTTTGCTTCTAGAAGGAATCCAGGAGATATATCTGTAAATGTATATGTGGAATATAGCCTATTGCTGTGGTCCATTGTGAAACCCTTCAAGGCAATCAGGGTATCCCCCCCAGTACCACCTCCTACTTCTAGCACTCGTAGTTGTGGATAGGAATGCCCAAGCAAGGAGGCAAATTCGTGCCAGGATCCGTTCAGGGCGGATTGCTCGTAGAAATATTTGAGCGCACCATCCTCTACCAGAAGATCAATAGGTTCCAGCTGCCCCCCCAAAAGCTTGTGGATTGAACCGAGAATCCGACTGCACAAGACATAAAATGGATAGCCGAAATCCTGTGGCTGCATGGATTTAAGACCCTCGATCTCCGCAGCGCGTTCCGCCGGGCTCAGGGAACAGATGTCTCTCAGCTCCGGCACTAGCACAGGTGCGTTGTCACGCATGTATTTATAGTTAGACGTTATCCAGGATAGCCATTTACTCAAATGTGCCTGTGTGGGCTGGGAGGACCTTGTCTGATAATAGTATTCCACGCCATAAAGGCCAACTAGCCTGACGACTCTACGGCGACCCTCCAAGAAGTTCTGTGATGAAGAAAACAATTTTTCAGCAGGTACAAAATCGATGTGAGGACCCCAGTGAATTGTCGCAGCTACTGGAAGCTGGGGATTGCCTATATCAGGGTCTTGAATGCTGAAAAAAATGCCATGATGCAGGGAGAGTACCACTTGGTCGTCGGAAACAAGCACCGCATTTCCACGCATCATGCCTCCCGAGGTGTCACAGGAGACATTGAGTGACATTGTTCCTCTTCCGTTGCCTACATAAAGCTCTTCAATAGCCGTCGGAATTGCCAAACGGGTCATTCGGCGAGGGATACCATGGGTTGCCGCCACGCTGAGCAGTTGAAGGCTCTCGTCTATGATAATCGGGTGTAGTGAATAGTGACTCACGTACAAGCTTTCATCATCCTGCAACGTGGCGGCAGCTTGATAACTTGACGGACTGGCCGAGATTTGCTCGAGTCCTCTGAACTGGGGACCGTATTCTAACCCACGTTTTTCTAAGGCGTTGTACCACTTCTCAGATCTGACCAGTCTAGGGTATGGTGTGATCCTTTTTGCCTTGAATGTCTGGTCCGACGTAGGCCTCACTTGACCAATACAGTGCTTTTTCCACGTGGAGTTCTGATAGGCGGATATTGTAAAGTCATACCATACAGAATCAATATTATCGGCAAGCCTCGCTGGTCGGAGACTTGTAATAATCTCCGTTGCAATTGATGTCTCTAGTGTTAATGCAGCGCGCATAAACACATTTCTCACTGAGTATTCAGTTAACTCGGTTATCTGGCGAATTGCTTCGCCCACCATTGCAACATAACCTGCACAGGGGAAAACCACATCCTTGCCAATTTTATGGTCTCCAAGCCAAGGCACCTGGTCTATATGCAGGATATTCCTCCATGACGGTTCAACACTGGATGACTCAAGCACCCGAGAGCCCAAAAGCTCATGGTGAGGTTCTTGCCGTAGTCTCCAATGGTTTGCCAGACGTGACTCATTCCAAAATCTCTCACCATGCTTCCAGAAATAAGGGGGGAGGTCACGTAGAGCCGCGCCATTAGGAATAATGTTGCTAAGGTCTATAGGAATGCTATGCGTAAACATATGGCCGGCTGTCGCCAGTAGGCTTTGCCACTCTTCAGTTCCTCTGCATAATGTAGGAACATATAAGGCAGCTCTGTTCTTGCTAGTTTGTGCTTGGAATATTTGCCTCAGGGGACCAGCAAGGGTAGAGTGCGGACCAATCTCGAGAAATAACTTTACCGGCCCGTTGTCATCCAGGAGACCCTGCACTGCGGTCCTAAACAAAACGGGAGATGACAAGTTCTGGGACCAATACATGGTATCAAGTCTGCTCGGTTCAGTAATAGGCGTTGAGATTACACTCGAATAAAGCGGGACCATGGAGCTATTGTGACAAACATATGGTGATATCAGTGACTCGTAAGTTTGTCTGGTCCGCAGCATATGGTGTGAATGGTAGGCAACATCCACCCGAAGACGCTTGCACATTGCATTCTCATCATCCTTGCGAATTCTGTTGAGAACACGGTCCAAGGCTTCCTTGTCCCCTGATAGTGTGACGCTAACTGGACTATTTTCACATGCAACAGTGACGCCCTCTTCCAAGAACGCGCGAGCAGTGTCTGGGCTAATACCAACAGCAGCCATTGCACCGGCATGACTGGTGGACAAAAACTTTACCGCTTGGCCGCGAAAATATGACAGTATAATGGCTACACGAGCAGATATAGCCCCAGACGCATATGCTGCAGCTATTTCACCACTTGAATGGCCCACCACCGCGTATGGAACGATACCCCACTCCCGTAGCATATTGACGAGAGCAATCTGAATCGCTGTGCAGAGGGGTTGGGCAAATTCAGCATGTCCCACTCGACTAACCGCCTCATCTTTAGAGAGTTCCTCTGGCCTTGGTCAGTGGGAATGAGGGTTCGCAGTTTAAAATACCGGGAATGGCATACCTTCAATACTCCAAGGAGGCGCTTCCCTGAGCTCCGTCAAGATCTTGTCCATCTGGTGAATATCTTCGCGGAATTTTGGGAATCTACCCATAAGGCCCATTCCCATAGTGGGCCACTGGGCCCCTTGGCCAGTGAATACGAATACTGGGCATGGAACCGTGGATTGCGCCTTTTGAAATGTCGGAAGAGATCCATCCTTGTCAGTTACAGCAAAAGCTCTGTAAGGCAGGTGATCTCGTCTTCGCGCAAGGGTGAAAGCCAAATCATTCAAACATGATGTATTAGCTTCGATATACCTCGTTATCCTTTCGATTTGCCCATCTAACGACTTCTTTTCCTTTGCCGAGAGAACCAAGAGCTGATAGTCTGGCTCAGAGGCCAATCGTGCTTCTGGACTTATTTTGCGCAGTACGGAAGATGCAGAATCTAGTATAACCTGACAGATTTAGTATGCCAGATCTCTGATGCAACATTCCCAGGTATGCATGCGTACATGAGCGTTGGTTCCCCCAATGCCGAATGAATTGACGCTGATCCTCTCCTTCCTATCGGCCGGCCACGGTGTTGGCTCCACAGGCACTTGCAGCTTGGCACTCTCGAAGGGAACTATATATCAAGAACCCAACGAGTGAGTATAATGCATATCCGTCCAGAGAACGCCATGTAGCACCCACTCTTAGGATTCGGTGTCTGAAAGTGCACGTTGGGAGGAATGATCTTATTCTCTAGTGCCAAGACGCACTTGATGATGCTCGTGATTCCCGACGCGCCTTCTGAATGACCGACATTGGGCTTAACCTGTTTGGGATTAGCAGCGGTCGCGGTCTTCAAAACAATCAAAGAACCTGAACTGAATTAAAACAGCAACAATAACGTACGGCTCCGATGTATATTCCCTTCTCACCAAATATGTTGGCCACGCCGGTTGTTTCTGCGGTATCTCCAGCTATGGTACCTGTTCCATGACATTCGAAAAACGCTGTCTTCAGAATATCATCACCTTCGATGTGGGCCTTTTTATACGCTCGTCTAATCAATCTCTCTTGCGCTTTGGAACCGGGGGTGGTAATGCTGGGTGTTTTACCGTCACAGTTGACCGCCGTTGACCGTATAATGGCACGTATTGGGTCAGCATTGGCTAGTGCATCATCCAGTGGCTTGATATATACTGCATTAATTGCTTCGCCTCTTCCGTACCCATCAGCTGCAGCATCAAATGTTCTGCAGATTCCGCTGGACGAGAGAACTAAGTTTTCTGACATTGTTGTCGTCATGGTCGGGCTCATGATAAGACTTGTCCCAGCAACAATGGCAGATGAGCAATCCCCGGTGTAAATTGCTTGGCACGCTTCGTGTAAACCAACCATGGACGACGAGCAACCTGTTCGAACTGTGACGCTGGGTCCTGTCAAGTCATATTCGTATGAAAGCCGGTTCGACAACGCAAAATCACCAGCGCTCATGACCCGATATCTATCGTGTTGCTGTGTATCCTTGCTCAAGAGATCCAACCAATCTTCCCCAAAGACGCCAACGAAGCATCCAATATTCGTACCCTGCCAGTTCGTCTGGCCGGCATTTTCCATGCATTCCCAGACTACTTCCAGCAGTAGTCGCTGTTGGGGATCAAGCTTTTCCGCTTCAAGTTTACTTATACCGAAGAACCCGACGTCTACTTGCGCAATATCTTGCTCTAAGAAGTAGCCATGTTTCGTCCGGACGGCACCTTCGCGGGCCTCGTCGTAGAATGCATCGACGTTGTACCTCGTTTCGGGGACCCTACATAGGCCATCGCGCTTGTTGACAAGAAAATCCCAGAATTCTCTTCCAGAGCTTACTCCACCAGGAAGCCTCATTCCCATCCCCACAATGGCGATAGGGAAGGGGACCGGGTCTTCCCTGACATTGTCGGCAACGTACTCCGTCACTTTGTCCCTGTTCAACCGGACTGGAGCCGGCCTGCGGACTGAGTTGGGTTCTTTAACTTCTGCGGCTTCTGGAAATGCTAAATTGCTACAGCATTGTTCCATACTTGCAGAAGTATCTAGACAAAAAAGGCTGACTCTTCTGGGAGTTATTTACCAACGGTTACTGAAACAGAACAATCGTAGAGAGGCGAAGCTATAACAAAAGAGGGGTATATTCCCTTAACTAATAGGTCATAGGTACTTTATACTATGTAAATGAGCAATTTCGATACAACCTCTCATCAGCCCCATCACGTCATACATATTAGAAGACGTGCGGTATATTCTCTATGCGTGGAAGCCTCCATATATTGTGGTTGGTTCTCGGCGGATGTTCCGCCCAGCTTCTCCAGCTGTTACCTGGTGCCTTCATGCTACAACCCGCAAATATGCTTTTTCCTCCATTAATCCACACACACAATCTAGATGCCATGCCTTATAGATAGGCCGTGCAACAAATATGCACGAGAGCAGGGAGTGCAACTCCTATGTAGACCAGGATACAACGTCGGTCTTCCAAGCACCTGCAATATACCTATTATCCTATCTGACTGGGCGGGTCTGGCCAGAATAGCCATGGCTTAGCCTCAGAGATTATCGCATATGCTTAATCCCCCGAGAAACCCTTCAATCCCCGGTCATCTTACTTTAAGTGCCGGTGACTACGTCGGGATATTTCGACCTCCTGGTACGGCTACTTTCTATCGAAAGGATATACCGTTCTCGTGGCACGAGCACAGGTACTACAACACACAGAATTATATGTGGTCACTGAGTAACGTTCAATGGAACCGGATACATCTGAATTTATCTGGACATTACGAAAGCAATCTACACTCCGCTTCGACAAGGTGGACAAGGGTGGGTTGTATACCCTTTGCATGCATCGTAGCATGCCCTTGAAGTATGTGCTGTATCCCTACTCAATATACATGATACTCGGAGGTGTGTTTGAGATCACTTGTCTTGTTCCTCCTAACATACTGAGTATATCTGGACCTCCCTTGGTAGCCATTATGTTGGTAAGTTATATCACTCTCGGCTAAGGCTACTGTCTTAAATCTACGAAATTTAGTACATATAACCTGTATATGAAGGTTAAGAGCCTATACTAAACGGGACATGTGGCGCACTTCGTAATAGGTATTTCCAAATAAGTAACCACTACGAACATTTTGCACAAAAGTTGCAAAGAAGCCTTCACGATATGCACTGCATTATTGACTAGACACACGGGTAATTTAATTCTCGCATGAAAAGCCAGAGAACACATCCATCAAATTCAGCAGTTCATCTCAACGTGGATCTTTCTGGATTTCAATGTTGCCATCCGGCGTCATGACCTTATACTCGTCACATTCCTTCGTGCCGTAGGAGTGGTCATTGTCTCCGTTGACGAAAGCAACCAAATCGTGAATCCAATTGTCCATTAGCTGCCGCTCAGCAGGATTCGGGCCATGCATCACTGAGTAACTAGATAAATAACGTTTAGAAAAATGTGCGTCTGGAAACGAAGACCGGGGGATCTGTTATGCCTTATACTCACTTCCATATTGGTCTATCCATGGCGTGGCTCACTCCAAACGCAGCAGGGGCTACCTTTTCGGTAATGAACGACATGCGGTATGCAATAAGATACCGCCACACATCCTTAATATCCACCCCATGTTGTAGTAAGTTATGGACCAAGAACCGCGACGGAGCCCGGACCTGACCATCGGAGATGATTCGTCCAAACACACCTTCCCAATCTTCCTTTCGGTCGGAGTCAGGAAGAGGGTAATGCTGCAGCAATCGAGATGTCGTCGATGGTGAATAATAATTGGAAACCTGGAGCTCCAGCGACTCTCTGTTGGCCTGTGGGCCATTAGTCACGGCGTATAATGTTTCCTCGTTCAGCACCTCTCCGATCAATAAACGCAGGTGACGTCTCTTGAACTCATTTGCGAATGATCCATCCCGATAGTATTCAAAGATGCCAGGGTGGATGAAAACACCATCAGTAACAGGTCGGAACGTGTGATGCTTCAGTTTCATGACCGCATCGCACAACTCCTCGGCATCAATCTGGCGCAGCCTCTGGAGCTTTTCGGGCCCTGGTATTTCTGGTGATATCTTAAAGTGCTCGCACAACTCGTCAAACTGGGGTTGACAGTCTTCCGGCGTTTTGGGTTGAGTCGGGATCGCGTTAGAATACATCACAAGCCGTCGGAAATGACTTCGAGCCGACTCGTCCATCGATCCCCGAAAATCATACAAGGTCTGTGCCTGAACGGCGTATGCGCCCGCGCTGCGTCCCGACAAAGTAATGTTTTCTGGGTCCCCGCCAAAGGCTGAGATGTTTTTATAGACCCACTCCATTGCGAGTCGCTGATCCCAAAGGCCGTAATTGCCCACTTCTTGTCCGCCGGATTCTTCTCTCAATACTTCACCCGCCAGGAATCCAAACACATTCAGACGGTAACCCACCGCGACAAAGACAGCATTCAACTGACCTGTGGAGATAAGTTCGGTCGGGTCCATCGACTCTTCCTGACTAGGGTCACCGATCTGGAACCATCCGCCATGGAACCAGATCATCACCGGCCATTTCGGATTCGTCTCGTTGGGCTTTCCGACCGGAGTCCATATATTCAGGCGCAAGCAGTCCTCTCCAAAGATATGTTGCGGAAGTTGTTTCTTCACAGAGGCGGAGTAACTGGATTGTAAGCAGACCTTTCCGAACTTTGTCGCATCGTATGGGGTTCCATCCGGAGACGAGTATGAGAAAGACTCTGGCAATGGTCGTGGTTTTCGCCAACGATAATCACCAGTCGGTGGTAAAGCGTAAGGAATGTCAGCGTATCGTCGAGATTTGCTGTCAAATTGGAGGCCGCGAATTTTTCCGGCATTGTTGAACAATTCGACTTCGCATTCAGCTGACTGGTAACCCGAAAGTACATTTCCCATGATGCTTTTAGTGGTCTTTTGAGGTTTTTTCCGCGAATGGTAGATGCGGGATCTCAAAATATATTATTGACGTATACTACAAATCGAACTGGAGTGATGAAATCTTAATATTGAGGTACATAAGACATTAACGAAAATAACGGAAAGTATATATAATAGCGAATGGAAACTCTGAGAAATAAATAAAAATAAATGATAGGGCAAAAGATCAAGTCTTCGTTCAACTAATGGAAAAAGATCTCGCGACTCGTTGCGCTGCGGTAAGGTGTGATAGGTGACGAGGAGGTGATATGATTGGTCCGTTTAATCGACCGGCACGGGGGAGATAAAATATGTGGAGGGCGGTTTTAAGAATTAATCAAAATACCTGCATGGCGAGTCACTCCTTATCTCCTCCACCCAATAACGATAAGAGCTTCAACGGAAGTTAAACAATACCAGTATGCAGAGTAGAATATCTTCCTAGGCTCAATGGATCAGCGTGATGCCGTTCGACCCCGTCGGAAACGCGTAGAGCGCGGCAAACGCTCGAAGGATGGTGAGCAATCAATACTTTCCGTGATGGAGACCAGCACTTTCTTTTTAGAAATACTGACATGATTCCTACGATGAGGCTGCCGAACCTGTGTTGGTAAGAGAGTCAAGTGTGATGAACAGCGTCCTATCTGCGGTCGATGTGTGCGTCTTCAGTTGGAGTGCGAATGGGCTCCCCCACGACCTCCTTTGTCTTCGAGACGGAGGGGGTTTGGCCCAATAAAACATAGGGATAGCGAGTTATGGACTCCTCCACCTATCTTACCGAACTCAAAGCTACCTTGTCAGCCAGGGGAGATGTCTAGCATTAGTCCGGCCTCCCTAGAAAGCGGCGGGCTGGGTTCATCGAAGACAAACGAAGACAGACATGAAGCGAGAAGTACTAGTGTACACTCTAGGGAACAGGTATTCGCGCCAGAAATGAGTATTTCCTCGTCTTTGTCGTCTCTCAGTTATAGAGACTCTTCCATCATTGGGCCGGTGGTAAGCCCTTCGCCGTTACTCACACCAGAACAACAAGTCGATGAAGAGTCAACACCAAGTCCTCCGAATACTAGATTGGGGCGCCAAGCTGGTCTCCAAGAAGAATACCGCGTGCTACACTATTGCCCTCCAATCAACCTGTTGGACCCTATGCCTCTGCTATTGATGAACTACACGCATGGCATCCCAACACATGACGTCGATGATATGCATGCATTGTCTTTCCATCGGACTATATTTGGGCCACTGAAGTCAACACGTACCCCTGCCCAATCTGCCCAATCTCTTTTTGTTGACTATGTTGTCGACAAGAAAATGGCGCTCCACTTCCTCCTCGCCGTCGCTCATAGTGAATTATCACTGTACTATGACAATGGGCTCGTTCTACCCCAAAAGTCTTATCTGCACTTCGACCAAGGTACAAAGTTGCTTCGGTATGCTTCAACTCCGCGGGGGCCTACTGACCACGTGAACATGATGCTCTCCTTTTTGTATATGTATATGTTCTGGATGCGGCGCGACCAACCCGCCCCACAAAAGCTGCGAGAACTAAGTCGAACAGTAGTGGACTATGTGAGGACTTATAAGGTTGATGAGTTGTGTACTAATGATGACGTGAATGTCTTCTCGGAGACTTTCGCTGCTGGATTGTTAATTCCAGATCAAGTCCTTCTCGCGCGCATCTTCACATACCTATACGATCGCGATGGCTTCTGCTCCTTCTTCGGATGCGGTGGCTCCTTCGCTACATTTGTTAATGATGACTACTCGAAGAGGCGTAAAATCTGGAGGCTCTCGCGGACCGCATTTCTTTTGTTTCCCGAAGAGAACGGGCTTACTAGTGACAGCTTGCCAGAGGTCCACGAAGCAGCTATATTGGAGCTTTATTTCATGCTCATTACCATCCACCATGAAATCAATATTTACAGCCAAACCGGGAATCTACACCGGTATGGTGACGAACGAAGGTTAAAGCAACACCTAGATGAGCTGAAAAAGGTACATACGGTCGCGCATACAAATTTTGTGTCGTAGGATTTGACTGATCCAAAATAGGAATACTCTTGTATCTTTTCGCTGGTCGCAAATAGCGAACCACTGAGCACTTGTCCTGTGTCTTTAATGGAGTGTGTTACTGTGACGTTTTTTTATGCTCTGCAAATCTACCTTCACCGGAGCTGTGAATCGGCCTTCGGCACTGACCCTGTTCCGGAAGAAGTCAGCTGCGCTCTCAGCTCATTGGTCACTGCTGCATACAGTGCAGTGGCCCTCGGGCCCATCCAATTGCTGGAAAGGTTTCAGTGGTCTCTGTTCATCGGGGGAGTTGAGACACGCGATCCTGTGCATCGAGGGTGGATCATAACCCATCTTTCAGACCCCGCACTTAGAAGAATTTTTCAGCTCGTGCAGGAAGCAAAGAGACACTCTCCAGTTACCATGCACGCCGTCCGACGAATAGTTGATGGTGAACTGGGATAAGACTGTTTGGCTGCAGCGGTTTGCCTTTTCCTTTCCCGCCTTTCTCCTGGCATCCCTGCAGTCTTGGCGTCCTCAATGAACGTATCCCTCGTATGGTTGGCTAATGCCGTTCGATTGACACTCGGTAGTCTGTCACGAGAGGTCTTTTCGACTGGAAAGATCTCTTTGTGGTGAAGGTCAACAAGCTGGGGGTTGCCCGCAATTTGCGGGGGTGGAGACAGTCTTTTAAAAGCCGGAGTCGGGAGGTCCGCCACTGACGCTTCGCCCCGACCTCGGCCCTCTCCCGTCGATTAAACAAGCCAATCATCTCGTCCTGATTATCAGTGTAGGGCATCATCTCCACACCGAAAGCAAGGGGCTGTCGATTACCGGCAACGAACCTCCCAACCTAATGGCCACGCTTGAACCGAGTTCCTTCGCCTGTCACTTCTTATCCACGACATCTTAGGTTCAATGTATCTGTTCTTATCGACTCTCTTGTATAAAATCGGGGTGCCCGACCCGGTATCTTAACTCTTCTATCTCTCGCCCATCTTGACCTTGACTTTGGTTTGCAGTCAATTTCACACCTTAGCAATCGCGAACAAGGGATCACTAGACTAGGTCTCAGCCGTTGTCGTTTGTCATGGCGGAAAAGCCTCGATCTTGTATTGACCGGGAAACAAAATGTACCGCGCCTTCGGACACTGTCGACGGACAGAAAGAACGTGGATCGGTTGATGTACTTGGCCCGGAAGAGGAAAAGAGACTGGTGAGGAAGATCGATCTTCAGTGAGTTAACTTCGTGATTTAATGGTGGACCTTCCTGACTCACATCATTAGTTTGATGCCACTCCTCATTATTAGTTACGGCCTTCAGTTCCTGGACAGTCAGTACAGCATTATCCACTTAATTCAGTTGGCGTGCGACGCTTATAATCTCCACAGAGACAAGTCTATCCTACAGTGCAATTCTAGGCTTAAAGGAGGATCTGGTATGTTATTACTGCTCCCCTTGACGGTTAAATATTGGCAGTTATACTGACCACCGAAAGAACCTTGTCGGGCAAGAATACAGTTGGGCATCGAGTATCTTTTACATAGGCTATCTCGCGGCTTCGTATCCAATTTCACTTGGATTCGTCAAGTTCCCTCTGGGGAAATACCTTAGCTTACTCATGTGGGTTGAACTTGTTCGATGATGAATTCATCTCGCTGAGAAGCTCTAGTTTCCTCTGGGGCGCTATCTTGACTCTCCACGCTGTTGCTAACAATTATGCCGGGCTGATGGTCTTACGAACCTTCTTGGGTGTGTTTGAGAGCGCTATCAGCCCAGGCTTCTCATTGATAACTGGAATGTGGTACACACCACCAGAGCACGTCTCTCGTCACACATTTTGGTTCGCAGGAAATGCCAGTTTCAGCATCATCGGGTCGCTGATTGCTTACGGTATTGCGCATTATCAGGACCACTTCTCACAATGGAAGGTTTGCCTACCCTTCCGCCCGAATCTATCCGTAAATGAGCTTATCAACTATGTAGATGCTGTTTCTTATTTTTGGCCTAATAACCGTGGCATGGTCGGTTGTATTGTGGTTTTACCTGCCAGACTCTCCATCAAATGCACACTTCCTCTCTTCTTCTGAACGTGAATTTGCTTCACTGCGACCGAAGAAGTTTCAACGAACAACCCAGACTAGGAAATGGGACCGCGATCAATTCATTGAATCCTTTACGGATCCTAAAACATGGTGGTTACTTATTTTCTCATTCGTCATCTGTGTTCCAAATGGCGGCACGACTAGCGTATGTATATCCCAGGCTTGGATTCAACCCCTGTTTTCTACTACAGATGCTTATCATCAGGCTCGTGCTTCAAACGATAAGCTGACAACTAGAAGTTTCAATCTCTCCTGATCGCTGGTTTTGGCTACGATAAATACCAAACCATTCTTATGGGTCTTCCCGCTTCGGCATTTCAATTGGTAGTCGTCTTACTAGCGACCATATTCTGCACGAACGTCCGCAAGTCCCGCCTAGTTGCAATTATCATGATATTTGCTATGGCCCTCGCGGGTATCCTGATGGTCAAATTGCTTCCATCGGAACAGAAGCTGTCCCGGCTCGCCGGTTACTGGATGTCTTCGGCGATCGCGCCAGTTTTCCCCCTCATGCTTTCCCTCCACGCGAGTAACACGGCCGGATTCACCAAAAAGTCGACCGTTGCGGCATTGATCTTCGTGGGGTACTGTGTTGGAAACTTGATCGGCCCCCAGTTTTTCAAGGACTCGGAAGCACCGTACTATCCTGTACGTACTAAGTCATAATCGGGCCCACTCTCGATGGGATGAAAGAAATGCTGACGCGGCGCTCTATATATAGACTGCCTACACCACCATCGTGATTTGTTATGCTATAGCCATGGCCTCGGCGGTTGTGTTTCGAGTCTACTTGGGGTGGGAGAATAGGCGACGTGATAAGCAGCAGGGAGTGCATATCAATCCGGAAGAAACCCGTGAGATTGACCTGCACACCGATGAGGGCTTGGACCACGCCGATGAGACGGATATCCAAAACCGCAGCTTTAGATACATTGTGTAGGCTTTCAGCCATTGGAAGGTCAAGCAGACATGAACATCATTCACGGAAACATACATTAGATGTAGAAAAGCGGTTGTGAGAAATTGTTATATATAGGAGCGCCTACAAAAGTGGCAACGCCTATATTATATCTAAGCACAAAGGAAGGTGGGCAATTGGTAATAAGAAGAGAAAGACAATACAAAACAAAGGCTAGGAAAGAAGGGAATTGCAAGAAGTCTTGGAACATATACGAGAGAAGGACAGTCCAAGTATCATCCACACACAACAGCAACTATCAGCCTAGCAGACGGCCACGCATTTGTCCGACGTAGATAAAACTCTACGCATTGGAAGGTGCAACCGACCTCATGGAAATAGTGATGACCTCTTCATCCGAGTCCGTGACGTTCCAGTACAGATCATAGCTTCCATCCTCATCGTGCGACGAGCTTTTCTTGACAGAAAACAACGAGGTGTACTCCCCAGAGTCATTCTCCACAAGGAGGAAGTTCCCATACCAGACGAACTTGTTAGTGACTTGGTTTGAGGAAGGATCGCTTGTGAATCCCATCTCCTTGTCACTGGAGTCAGCGCTAGGAACAAAAAGCGATGCGTCCGTGAAAGCGGGAGCCGATGCAGTGCTGGTAGTGTTTGGATTTCCAATGAGCTCGTTGTCGCTATCCTTGTTGACTGAAGAGCCGGTTAGCTTGACTGGAATAGTTATAGGAGACGGCGACATACAAACGACTGGGGCTACATCGGTTCCATTTTCGGGGGTCTTTGGGCTTACGACGGCGCTACCTGTAGGTGTTGTTAGTACATTATTAACTGGATCTCACAAGACGAATAGAATCTGGTGCTGCTTACCATCAACGTAGTAAAGGGGAAGTCCTCCCACGTTCTCGCCATAGGCATATAGGCCAAACGTCTGAGCAGCTGAAGCCGTACTGACCACTGCTGCCAAAGAAACGAACCAGAGGGGCGCCTTGAAAGACAACATATTCTGGAATATGATGGAAGCCTTGTCAGAAATACGAGCCGAAACTATCGGAATTGGGTACGAATGTCTACAAAGTCGACCGGGTCCGATCCTCTTATGATAAATCGGGGCTCCTTCAGCCGGATAAACCTCCTCCATAGTTGCATCATTTTGGATGCTTCTAGCCCCAATATTTGCTTTTTAGCGGCATGAAAATACGCAAGGCTATAGTCTACATTGGCGAGCACCGGTCAAGCTGAGTCAATAGTTCGGCATATCGCCGCCGTTATACTTTCGACTATCTATGCCTGTTCCTGAAACATTGGCATTTGGTTCACCCCACAACAACCCAATCGTGATGATTAAGCGGTATACTGCTGGATGCCATGAGGAATACGTGTGCTACTAACCGGAATAGAAGATTCTATGCTGATCACCACAATCTTGGTCTGTGATGGATCGGCGTTCGAGTGGATCCGTTGGCGGGAGAATGCGCGTCGTTGACGTTTGTTCCTCAGCCACAAGAAGGATCTTGTTTTGCCCATAGGGCTGGGCAACGGTTAGCTCTATCCTATAAAGAACAAAGCAACCATTTCTCAATTATATCAGGAGCTTATAAAGGTAGATAGATCTAGCGCATCGCGGTCATGCGATAATCTACCGCATCAGGACGTAGGCGTATTGCGTAGGCCCCTGTTCATAAGTGGTTCCTCTGCAAATGTGGGGAACGACCACACCGCGGGATACGTAATTGTCCAATCAATACTGTGAAGCGTTTGTTTCTAGATAATTATAGAGTATTCTTATCGGCAATAACGTATAATTGGACGGGTAGATGGTGATCCGAGTAGTTCGCTTGATTTTCCATGTTGTCAAAGCTTGGGAGAGAGCGGATAAGCTCCACCTACCGGCGAACTACGTGTGGAATAGTAGCATTCGGTCTTTTACGGCCGATATAGGCTTGCCAAAGAGCATTCAGCCTTGCTCCACTCTGCCTGAACATGCTGTGTGGAGGCTTTTCAGCTCGTCTCGATAGGTCGCATTTTTCGTCCACGTACTTCACCGGGTCAGGTCCTAGATGTCCAATGAGATCTTGCCAATATGTGCTGATCCTTGTTAGAGAGTATGATAGTCATGCTTGGCTTGTTTGATCGCATATGGTAATACTGAGAATTCTAGGATAATGGTCTTTGTGGTTGAGAATATAAGCAGCGCTTTCCAATGTCCGAATAACCATCGGATATACCAACTCATTGTCATTCTCTTTGTTATTGTAGCCCACAACACTCTTTAGCAGTGGGAGACAACATGAAATCGTCCCTCTTTTGTATACTTTCTAGCATTGTGGCTGCTAATGCCACAAGCGTCCCCTCGTTCTTAGCTCGAGACTCCGTCTCTGCGTCACTCTCTTCATCAGCATCTCTTAGTACCTCTTCCTCTGGTGCCTGTACAGGAAACACTGCCAGCACTCGCGATCAATGGTGCAACTATGACATCAACACTGACTATACCACCACCATCCCGGAGACGGGTGTCACTCGAGAATATTGGTTTGACCTCGAGCATGTCACCGTGGCTCCAGACGGACGGTCTAGGTTCGCCCTAGCCATCAACGGTTCTATCCCTGGCCCTACCATTGAAGCAGACTGGGGTGATACCGTGGTTGTGCATGTCAACAACAAGCTTCCCAGCTCCGTCAAGAATGGTACTAGCATTCATTTCCACGGAATCCGCCAATACTACACAAACCCTTCGGATGGTGTGGTATCTATCACCCAGTGCCCGACTGCTTCGAACAGCACCATCACTTACAAGTGGAGAGCTACTCAGTACGGCTCGACCTGGTACCATTCGCACATTGGTCTCCAGGCTTGGGAGGGTGTGTTCGGTGGCATCAAGATCAACGGCCCTGCTAGTGCCAACTATGATGTAGATAAGGGGTTTATTATCCTGAATGACTGGGACATCAATACAGTGGATCAGCTGTTCGATAGCGCACAGAACGACGGACCCCCGGAACTGGACTCTGCCTTGATCAATGGAATGAATGTCTTCGGGGAAGATGGCTATGCCAATCAGACAGGAACTAGGTGGAATACATCCTTCACAGAGGGAGAGTCCTATCGATTCCGCCTGGTTAATGGAGCCTGTGACACCCATTTCAAGTTCATGATTGACAACCATACTATGACTGTCATTGCCAACGACCTGGTTCCTATAGAACCGTACAATACTAGCGTCCTCGATATTGCAATGGGTAATCCAACTTCCATAACCATCATATAGTACAGTCACTCATCATGGACACAGGACAACGCTACGACATCATCGTCCACGCAGACCAAGCCTCCATCGCCAAGAACTTCTGGCTGCGTGCCATCCCCCAGGAGGCCTGTTCCGAGAACCAGAATCCCACCAACATCAAGGGAATCGTATACTACGGCTCTTCTCCATCGACACCAACAACAACAACAGGATATTCCTACACAGATGCCTGCGATGACGAAGACATGTCCAATCTCGTACCGATCGTCAACCCCTACACAATAACTTCCAACCCGTTATACAATGAATCCGAACCAGTCAGCCTAGGCAAAAACTCCCAGAGCCTCTATCGCTGGAAGTTAAACAGTACCTCCATGCACGTGTCCTGGGACGACCCAACTCTCCTAGAGATCTACCGCAACCACACCTCCTTCTCCAATACGAGTGGTGTAGTCCAGCTCCCTCGCGCAGACGAATGGGCCTTTGTCATCATCGAGACCACCCTATCTGTGCCTCACCCCATCCATCTCCACGGGCATGACTTCGTCGTCCTCTCCCAGGGAAGCGGAACCTACAGCGCAGGCGACATCACAACCAACAATCCTCCCCGTCGTGATACAGCCATGCTCCCAGCAAACGGCCACCTAGTCATCGGCTTTGTAACCGATAACCCGGGCGCGTGGTTAATGCACTGCCATATTGGCTGGCATACGGAGGAAGGCTTCGCCATTCAGTTTGTGGAACGGTACTCTGAGATCCAGGATCTGATTGATTATGATTCGCTTCACTCGAACTGCCAGAATTGGGAGACTTATCAGAGCGGGAAGAATTTTGCTATCGAGGATGATTCGGGGGTTTAATTGTGTCGTTCTTTTATATTACCTTACTGTCTCATATGTATGTGAGCGTCCACTCTTTAATTCTAGTTGGCTACCTGCGGAAGGGGGTAGTGTTTCTTTCATTAATAATATATTTTTTGTCTTGTGGATCAAAATGGTTTGTGTGATTAGGTTAGTAGCGTGGGGTATAGGGAGTAAATTGTAGGCTAGAGTGAGTAGAGTAATACGCCACTCCGGACCAATGTTTAAACGTCAAATGCTAGTTTTGTCACTTCGAAACCTTCAATGATTATTCAATTCGTCCTCGAAAGGAGGTACCAGAATAATCCGAGACATGGTCTTTATAGGCATCTTCAGTCCTGTGAAGTGGTTGGCACTATCGCTTTGATGATAGAATATGGTTCGCACCCATAGTCAAATTTATCCCTGGAGACCTTTCCTTCATTTCATATATATAAGCTTCAAGTTTAGGTTTGTCGTTGGATTCTCACGGAATATCTCCGGTAAGTCGTCAAAGTCCTTTTGATCCGATTCCAGTCACGCAGAGATGTGCGTGTATATGTAGGTCGATCTTATTGTACCCTAAGGACAGAATGTCTGGGGCCTCTTAACAAATTGGGGCGACGTAAGTCCAGGTCTCCACACGTACGTCGTATCAGATGGGAGAACACGTCTAGAGAGGGTGGGCAAGGCGTTGTGCAGACATGTTGAATCGATGTGTGTCAGTGACGAGAGTGCCTCTTATTGTAGCAATATTCTCGGTACTCGAAGGAGCAGAGTTCAGGTGGTAAGGATGCACCCACCGACTTCTTATACCGCCCTCATGCCGTCGACGCTACGTGCTTAGTACACGAGCATCTCGGTCTGGCCAGCATCATCGCACCGATTTTCCCCCTCAACTATAAGGTCGGCATGTCTCGTCCCAACACTTTGTATAAACCTGTGGGCGGACCTAAGCGTGGTAATAAGTCAGACAGGTGATTACCCAGGCTTACGTTGCAGCACTGTCCTACCTTGCCTAGGATGCTCATTTGTGCGGCTGCTGATTAACTTTGCTTGATTGTCTCATACACCGGCTTTCATATTGGCCCCTTCAAATCTGAGCATGTAGTACAGGTCATTGTGTGACTTAGCCTTAATGCCACCAGACAGCCATTTGCCTGGAAGTTCGACGACAAAAATAGAAAGGGGAAAATGCCTCATAACTCCGCCACGTGTGACATGTAGTGATTTCTCCGACTGGTTTCATGTCGCAGTGCCGAGGAAAAGCTTGAATGTCCAAATGAGACCCACGAACAAATCCAGGCCACCTCAAAACCACGCAGAAAGGAGGGTCTGATCCCCCGTGGGATGAAACTGAACATCGTGCGCATGTTGGGGCTTTTCCTGGAACGGTTTGGCGTGGTGGGCAGCCTGCCATCACGTGCCAGGGCTACACGGGACCTCCACCAATCAGTCGTGGACATTTCCTAACTCTAGAGAATGTTACTGCCTAGAAGCGTAGAACTTCATTCAAGGTGCGGAGGCGAAGCTTTCTTCAGTGGATCCTGAAAGCTTGGCTTGCTCCTTATTCGGTGCATGATCAGCAGGCAACGGACCCGTTGCCCTCGCCAGTGTCAATGATACGAGGCTGCGCCCCGAAAGAGGTTATACTAAAGACCCTTCTCGTCATTGCAGAAGGTTTAAGCGATACCGCTTGTCAGAAATAGCCTAAGGACTCTTTGACCAGTGGGCGAGAGAGATTCTAGTCTATTAAATTAGCGCTGATGGGGCGTTGCTTAGAGTGGGTGTACACCATTCGTCTCCACCACTATGGCACCCAGGGTAGGCTACCACGTTACCGTCACAACCCAGACTGTTGCGGGTAATACTGGCGGGATCGATATGCAAATTACCTCCTAGTAGTAACGCTATGAGCTAGTCTGCCTGGGATCCAGGGTTCACTTGGGGGTTTCCCCAGGAGAACGGTGTATCTCGATCCGAGGGAGATCTCCCACGCTGGAATACTACTGTTCGTTGTCCCTTTTCTTCCCTTCTCTTTCGGCTCTCCTTTTATAGATTTGTGCAGATTCATGAAAGCTATTTGATGCGATTTGGTCGTTTCTCATTGTTTCCTTCCCGTCTACACTCCTTCTCTCTCTCATTGTTCTTGGTATACCCATCAATCCTTTATTAGGGACCATTCTAACAGCATTCCTTGTCTCTCATCACTCTCTTCCTACTTTTAATGACCGGCAGTTTATCGAGTATTCCATGATCGTTGACAACATTTGCAAGCTACAATGGGTATACATTATCACCATGACATTACTGCTCTCGAGACTCTTAAGTTACAGCCTATCTCGAGGCTCGCTCCGTTCTCCGCCCTTATTATTTCGATTGTACTCGTCGTCCTTTTCGTAATACGATATTATGTGTTGGAGGGCTTTCTCATAAAACGTCTCTATGGTTCTATCTATACGAACTTGAGTGAGGTGAACCGACGCGGGTTCATTAACCACCACATTGCCGGTCTGACGAAGATCCTAATCCTAATCGTCGCGGCATACCCATTCCTTGAGGTTGTCATTGGGAAGTCGTCCTTCCATACACCTTACGCACATGGCTCCCGTGTGACTATGGGCGACATGCTGGTCGTGGTCGCCCAGATGCTCATAGGGATGTACGCTTTTGAGTTGATCTACCGTACAAGGCTGTCGCCTATTGCTGTGTTACATCACATCGGCACGATTATTATTGGCCAATCTGCGATCGCCATCAGCCTTGATTTGGCCCGAGAGCCAGATGCCGATATCGAGTTTGTTCTGTGTACAGTATGGGGTAAGTCATACTCGACCTTTCTTTATTATCCCTTTAAGAGCGCAAAGCTAATAGTCCTCTGTCAGGTGCCTTCGACATTATCTCAGAGTTCTTCCCCCACTTGGCTATCATTCTATACCGCATCTTCCCCAACCGCCACCGTTTTCTGAAACGCCTCTTCCTCCTATCTTGCATCACCACAGCTCTTGGAACAACTTGCGAAACTATCGTTATCTTTTTCCTATTCGGCTCACTCTGGGACCGATGGCAGATTGCCTTTAAGGTTGTCACCCCACTGCTTCATATTGCCTTTTCCGCAGCCCAGGTTCACGGCAGCGTTGTCTTCTGGAAGATGTACAAGCGCCAACAGAAGCTTGAGGAAGAGATTCCCGGATTCGATATCGAGAATGGGGAGATTACTGAGATGCATGTCCATGCCGACAAGACGAAGCCTTCGTCTTCTGGATCTACGGTCGCGATTGTCTAGAGCTTTCTCTGCGAATGGTACAATACATTAGCTTGGTGTTTGGGGCGTTGTCGGACGCAGTGTGTTGTTATAATTTTAAGAGCTCTACTGTACATCATATTTTGCATTTAGACTTGTTTGTTTTCTTGTGTAGATAATTGGTATATTCGATACCCCGCAAATGTTGTCCTACTAGTGTCTGATACCTGTTGCAGACAATCTCCGCCTAGAACAATGCGAGAAGAAAGATACGTCTCTGGCTTTATATACCCTAATAGGTAGGAGGCTGTATTTTTGATCCTATCCTAAGAAGCACGTCCAGGGACTTATACTATATCCTCATATACAATACAGTTTTGTATTTTGCTGTTTATTACTTGCCTTACACGAACAAATATTGAAGCCCGGTTCT
This sequence comes from Aspergillus oryzae RIB40, assembly GCF_000184455.2. Classification (NCBI taxonomy): domain Eukaryota; kingdom Fungi; phylum Ascomycota; class Eurotiomycetes; order Eurotiales; family Aspergillaceae; genus Aspergillus; species Aspergillus oryzae. The sequence continues at coordinate 185,906 of NC_036435.1, read as the reverse complement.
CTTGTCACGATCATGCTCGCAATGCATTCTTCAAATATCTCAGTCGCTATATTATAGATGTTTTGTTGACGCTGCCTAATTAGGCCCAGCGCTGTTGTTCTTCCTAAGCGACTTCTTCCCACTGTCATGTTTATAGATTCAAGCAACAGAAAGCAACATAATCAATCTGATGTAGGAATTCAAACTACGTGACTATCTGACATGTTTTAACCGGTGTCTCCTTGCCACCTAGCTAATGCGCCTTCCCGGATGAACCAAGGACATCCATCAAGTGTTCTACTGATCTTTGATAGATTGCCACGGACTGTTCCTTCAAAGCAGTAAGCTCCAAGCGGTCAGCATTCTCGGCCACGAAGGCTGTGTATCCATCACGAGCATTCCGGTTGATATTGATCTTACGAGCCCCCGTTGCAATGGCCTTATGAAAAAGCCAGTCCGGGACGGGATGCGTTCCATGAATTACCCGAGGAATGGTAGGACCAATGGCATCAGCAATCAATTTAAGCCTATCAATGCATCAGTGGTTAATCAGATCCCAAGGTCCAGAGAGCTACATACCGATCAAGCTGCCAATATTTCTCAGAGCCACCTTCAGGGTAAGGTCCATGGATATTGCCAAATGAAGGCGCCAGAAATTGAACACCTGTTCGTCGGGTGAATTCCTCCGCGTGTTGTGGATCAGTCCAGATCTCTTCGAGGTGGCTGGCATCCGGAATCCCGTCCTCTCCGCCATTGATACGTCCCATTTCGGCCTCAACAGTGATTCCCTTTATCTTGGCTTGCTCCGTGATCTGTCTGCAATATTCGATGTTTTCCTCCGGCTCCAGCCTCGACGCATCGACCATCATGGAGTCGATGGGCAGTTTCAAGGCTTGCTCAACTTCGGCTGGATCCATACGGTGATCGAGATGGACCCCGATAGGAACTGAGGCAGCGTGGGCGGCTTCCACGATGTACTTGACGAAATGTGGGCCTTGGAAGTGCATTGTCCATGGAAAGGTTTCGATTAATGCGGGAGAGCGCTTGGCCTCGGCGGCACGAGTGACTGCCATTACACCATCATTGTTGTAGCTATTCCACGAGTTAGCGAGACAATCAATCCAAATCAATGCTATGCAAAGCATGATTCACGGGACAAACCAATCGAATGCACCCACGGCATAACGGTTAGAGGATTACGAAAGATGGCAAGCAGTGCTGAAAGAGTTGGCAAACAAAGATTTTCCCACAAAGTATGGTTCGAAGCGGATATTCCAATTATTCAGATGTACTCTTCCGATGGTGTTGGTAGTCAGCTTTTACGTCGATATATAACCTCCTTGCGTCTTGAAATGGAAATCAAATAAATAAATGCCAGAGTCGCTGGATCTCTCTCTATGAGACTAAGTGGAATTTGATCATTCAGCGGCAGAACCCTTTGCCAATGACAGTCTATGTACGACCGAGCGAAGACCAACCAACCGGCTTATGCTTCCCACTGTTATGTACATATAGCCAGGGTGCAATGCGGAATGCGTGCTACCATAGTAGAGACTTACGTTTCTTCTGAGTTGGTACGTAGAGATAAGTATAATCCAGTACAGTTGACAGAGAGCAGGTAATAACACGAATAACTCCGACGACTGTGCTACCCATATCGGACGGACATTGGTATGTTCCGTGTAGTGAGATTACCCAGATGGGAAAGACTCCTGGCGAGGTTAATATCATTACTTTTCGATATTTCATCCAAATGTTCCTAAATAATAGAGAGAGTAATCTTGGAACGGTATCTATATCGGTAACCCTCGTGCGCCGTGTGGGCGGGATGGTAGTAAAGGTGCCTCAGCCCTGGGAAACGACTAAAGAAAGTAAATGGCTGTAAGAGATATCGCCAGGGCCCGATATTCCACAAGCCCAAAAGGTCAAATAATTCTGAATCGTTGATTCAGAATGCCCTGGTCAGGCCAATATAGCTTCCCGCCGTTGCAATGGTATATCAACGACTCAAATAAATGGGGAGGAAAGGGGAGGAAGTTTCGTGGGGATACGATCTGGATCTTATCACTCCCATGAAAAGGGAAGCTGGCTAACAAACCACATTCGACTCGTGTCGCCTTGTATCGCCATACCAGAGGGAATAATCCGTCTTGGCCCTGATAATGTGAGTTCCGTCCCTGTGTGGCCATTGTAGTTTGATTTATTCTTCAAACTGCCAATAAGGGATTTAGGAAACCAGGTAAATGCAATTGAGGCAAGTTTTCCTTTTCCTTTTTCTGACATTACTGGCCAGAATCCTAGCCTTTCTTTCGAGCCAGCGTTATGAGCAATATTGCACCCACTCGAGCTCAGGTATAGAGCATTATACACCATATCTACTCACAGGTAGAACAGGTGGGATGTAGAGTACGTTTTGTTAAGGAACATCTAGTTTGCTCCTCATATCCTTGTATGATAAAAGGGTCGCGGATCGTACTCAGTACAGTCTCCATGGATTTGCCATATTCCCCGCCTTTCCATACCTAGACAGATGGCGTCAGCTTCTGTGAAGGCAAACTCTATCTTGGGACAGACATACCGAGTGCCGCAGATGCTCTCAACATAAGACGAACTTCTGGCTTGGGTTCGGAATAGATACACGAGTTTGTCGAGTCTGTAGTCGCTCTCAGTAGCCATTTTATTCCGCTGAACGGAGCTATTCATTGATTGGAAGAAGAGCCACGCCGATAACTCAGCCGTTCGACAAATCAGTCCATGCGGTCTTGAGCTACCCCGTCACTATGATGGGTGTTAACCAGGAATATGTGATGGACCTTGGTGAACCTTTGACAGATACCCTGTAGGTAGTCTCCAAAGTTAAAAGAAGGATTAAATAAAAACTGTTCCAGATGACGTGAAAGCCATGCTACATTTGAACAAAGGCCAATATTCCCTACACACATCACAGTAAGTGACAAACTAATGTGAATTATATCATTCAATATCTAGCAGTCGTGCCACAATACAACAGCACATTCCCTTAGTCTGCATTTATCACATCGGAGTCGGAGTCTTTCAATACCTTACCATTCCCCGTAGAAAGAGATGCATATCTTTTTCAGCAGCTGCGCAATATTATACTTACGCCTCCTCACCTATCTACGTCCAACTCAACTCATTGATGGTACTACATTTACATAGTATCTAGCTGGATCATTGAAGACTACCAGACCGAGCACGCAGATACAGGTTTCGATACCTACTATTTTTAATATCTAGTTACAAACCCTAAATTGCAATAGTGCATTCAGTGCCAATCATAAGGCACCCGTATTCTCTGCAGCCCTCGGGGCTGCACTTGGCCTAGGCATCATCCTAGGTATTCTTTTGGCGGTGTGGGAGGTAATCCTCCTGTGTCGCCATATACGCTATGTCCGACTCTGGCGCGAGAGACAAAGATGGCGTCAGCAAATGACAGCGTAATCAGACTAAATATGCACCGCAACTGCGTGCTAGACATACATATGACGCGAGAAACATGAACACGGTGCTCCAGTCGTCCGATCGTCGAGGGCGTATAGACCAGACAAGGACCCAGAGAATATAGCGGCTAAAAGGGGACCACACTTGCGAGTATAGAAAGGCTTCTCACACTTCTGTGCAGCTTTGCTGTCATATGCTTAAATATCGTCGCATAAGTGAGACACTTAAGTGCCTCTACTACAATGAAGAGTTTGCTAGACCTGATCTACAAGACCACTACGAGAACCAATTTTGCAAAAGACCCGGATATATTTTAATAGACTTCTACACAACACGCGTACCATGGGAAAAGCCTGGGAAGTATAGTGCAACGAGGACGCTATCACATCGGATAATGGTATCCCTTTACATAGCCCCATTAAACAGAACACGCTGGACTTCCCTAAGGTGAATCCGGCAGCTGGGTCTGCTGATCGGTTGGTGTATGTACAAGGGTGAAGTCTGGTGTCGCTATAGGCTTCTGGGGCTGTTATATTGAGCTTCGGGGCAGGTTCCTTAATGCCGTCTATAACGTGTCCAAGTTCATGTGCGATTCGTCGCTGTTTCTGAGCCGCTCTAGTGAACATTACCGACGAAACGTAATGTGGTTCGTGATGGAACAGGATTCTGGTAGAGAGGTTCGGCGATCATTTTATTGGGCATTGTACTCTATTCTTGCAACATACGACCTGAAGCTTGCGCGTAATCCTGACGGTTCAGGTACCAACTGGCACGGTATTTCGCATTCAACGGAGGTTTCCATCAAGGCGTCACGTACAAACCACCAATATGCGAGCATCCTGCCATTACTAGTAACCCCCCTTGGACTCGGGTCAAAGGACTGGTACTTTCAGTGGTTTTCTGAACACAAGTTGAAGTCATCGTAACCATCAGTTTAGATAAGTAAGTCTGTCAGCTGGACCTATCATAGATGACCACGCATCGAGTTATTCAGGGAAAGAGGGGTCTGTTTTTTGTTCTTGATGAGTTCTTTTCTAAAGATAGAAAGGTGGAAGAGACCGGTGCTTGTTATACTCCTGTTTTACTAGCATCATTAGCCGGGATAGAAGAAATTGACCTGGTTTAAACGTGGGCAAGCTGGTTTCGCCATGACATTTTCCTTATTCCCCGCAATCTACTCCATTCTAGCAGTATTGCCATTGTGAAGCGTATGATTGGCTTTGCACGGCATGACGATCCCTGCAGTTTAATATGTATGATTATAACACGAGGGCTCGTATTTGGTAGACATTAAGTTCCAATGGTTTTATGACAGCTGTCCGAAAGACTAATTCTTTGTCCCGCAGATTCAGCCTCAAATCCCAGAGACATAATTATTTCGCCTCAACATTTCATATTCAACTTACAATTTTACCAGATACCTATACACTAAATCGAAAGAAACACAAGCACACCATGGCCTCAAAGTCCTTGACCGGAGCATGCCTGTGTGGAAAGATCACCTACCGCGTGGATCTCCCCGCCGACGCGCCATCCCCCAAGGTACCCAAGATCAGCATCGCTCCACCTATCGCCATGCTCTTGATGATTTAGATCCGCCCTAAACTAACAGTTATTCATCACTAAGGTTGCTCTCTGCCACTGCGAGGACTGCAAACGAAACACGGGTGCCCCCTTTTCGTCGAACCTGATCGTCCCCAAACCCGCCTTGACCTACACGGCCGGAACCCCCAAGATCTACGCCCATCCGTCTGGAAGTCTGGGCAATGAGCTCCAGAGGCACTTCTGCGGGGATTGTGGGTCCCCGCTTAATACGCAGCCGGGTGGGAGAGGAACTGTTACTGTAAAGACGGGCACGTTAGATGCAGAGTCTCGTGGTGACTTGGGCTTGGCTTTGGAAATCTTCTGTAAGCGGAGGGAGCAATGGGTGGATCAGATCGGGAGCGTGCCTAAGATTGAGGCCATGCCGTAGCTTATCTTGTCTGTTTTGTCTTGCAGGGAGGATTATATGTGGAGATCGCAATATTATATTCTTTTTATCCACTGCAGTATGATTACTACCAAAGTAATCAATATAGAGAACAACCTCGGGTTCTGCTCGGTAACTCTAATCAGGTTAATTACCCCGCGTTCTCCATTCTTATCAGATAAGCATTTAATCTTGATTTCCCCAACAACTGCCACTTTGTCCTTCGACCAGTCACGACAACTTCATTACATCTACCATCGTCAAACAAACAGACAGCAACATGGCGCCCTCAACTGCAACCGAGACTGCTCCCCCCATCACTCTCCAAGCCCGGGAATCCACCCAGGAGGCCGGCGCCGAGAAAGCCAAAGTAAAGATGAACATTCCCAGACCACCCGTATTCGACGACAAGATGAAAGAGCGTGAATACCTTAAAGGCCGACTGGCAGCGGCGTTCCGCATCTTTGGAAAGAATGGATACGACGAGGGTATGACCACCAGACCAGCCCCACTATATATTCATTGTCTAGGAGTTGTGATATAAATGGATAGCTTACTATATATCAACGGGACACAGGCGTGGCCGGCCACATCACCCTTCGCGACCCCGTCGACCCCAGCACATTCTGGGTTAATCCATTTGGTGTCGCCTTTTCTCAGATCAAAGCCTCTGACTTGATCCTGGTCAACCATGCCGGGGAGGTCATCGACGGTGGCCCATGCCGATTACTCAACGCCGCCGCGTTCATGATCCATTCGGCCATCCATGCTGCTCGTCCAGACGTCAACTGCGCAGCGCACAGCCACAGTCTGCACGGTCGCGCGTTTTGCAGTCTCGGTCGGCCATTGGATATTATCACTCAGGATGCGTGTGCCTTTTACAATGTCAGCATGTCCTGGACTTCTTTTACCGAGCTTCCATAACTAACGTATGGTACAGGATCATGTCGTGTACAAACAATTTAATGGCATTGTCCTCGCCGAGGAAGAAGGAAAGAATATCGCCGCAGCATTGGGCGACAGGAAGGCGGCTCTGTTGCAGAATCATGGTCTCTTGACAGTTGGAAATACGATCGAGGAGACGGTGTTTTGGTTCGTGAGCTTGGAGAAGTGCTGTTATGCACAGTTATTGGCTGATGCGGCGGCGGCGGGACGAGGAGGACAGACGATCAAGGTGGATGATGCCGATGCGGCCTTTACGTATAAATCTGTGGGGACGCCTTTGGCGGGTTATTTCAGCGCGAAACCGCTGTTTGATGTGATTCATGAAGAGACGAAGGGGAGTTATTTGAATTAGTGGGCTTGTTTTACTATCCAGGATGTCTTAATGAATGTTTCTTTCTTCTTCGAAGCGCGGTCTAGTTCCTGTGGATGTCATATAGGATGAAGCTACGTTAGTTTCCTTTTTCCTGAACAACGTAGAACATCTTTGGAGGTAAACTACTGATGCATGCCATTACATTTGAAGTGGATGAACGCATTGCACACAAGACCAGTTGGTATCGAGTAGTTGAGAGTAGGAGAGATGTTAGTGGGAGATTGCAGTCAGCTGTCCTACTCCAGCACGGGGGGAAGGGAAAGGTTGCAAACATTACGAATCAGATAGAAAGAAAGAAGAAAACAATAGTAGAAAGTTCTCATGCTCGGTATGACTAGAATCACATTAAACCTTAATGTTGGTTTCATTCCCTCATGAAGCTGCAACGCTTCCTAGCCATCAAGCATCCATCTCGTACGAGCACACAGTAGATCACAGAAACGCAAATGGCCGAGAGTTGTCACCTAGTTGCAATTCGCCACTTTCCATCTCTCGTATCCAACAGTCAAGAATTCACATCTTGCCGACAGGGCCAGCCTTTTCCCACTTTGCCAGTAACTCAACCTGTGCGTCATACCTCAAAGTGAAAAATGAAGAATCATCTCTTGCTCTCTTTTGCAATGAACTGCTCATGCCATTACAAAGTCTCTGGCTGCGTTCGTGCTCAGATAATGATGTTGAGAAATCGTCCTCCAGCATCACCAGATAGTTTGCGAAGTCTTGCACGGTTTCATCGCAGTGTTTTCGAGTGACATTCCATCGATGGCGCGCCAGCCTTGGTGTTGCCGGCCTCTCAATTTGCCGTAGTAGAAAGAAGCAGAACTCGTCCCATGTATGTGTTCGTCCGCTAGACTCTTCAAGTGTCGTCCATTCATCGAGGATAAGGCGAGATAGATGTCTCTTTGCTTCGGCAATCTTGTTCTTATCAGAAGCAAAATGCTGTTCATGTTTGCAAAAGAAACCTCGCAAGTTGCTGACCAGGGTGATATACGATGATCGATCCCGTCCACAGTACTTTTTGTTTATGGGAAGCTTTGGCACCTCTCTTCTAGATATGACATTGCCGCTAGTGTTATTATGACCAGTAACGGGTTTGGGTCTCGAGTCCGATGGCTTTGCCTTTATGCCCTTATCTGCTGGTATGGCACTACCTGCAGTAAGTCGAGTAGGTGTATGCGATGAATTGAGGGAGCGATCGCCGGTCATCATTTGTGATTCTGTCGCTTGCAGACGGTGTTGAGCGTCGGCCAACAGCTGGCTTTCGCGGGCAATCTCATTGCGTAGTTCCAGTATTTTGCGTTGGTTGCGGATGTCTGTCAATCGATTTTGCAGACGGAGGATCTCTGCAGTGGTGTTAGGCTGGTCGACTGGGATCACCGAATTCGAGGCCATGGCGTCTGTGATGCGAAAGCCACGATCACACGGTCACTGGTCAATGTTGAAGTCGGTTTGTTCGAGGCGTGGTCCCAGTGGGTACCAAGCAGGTGGGTGTAGTTCAGCATTTCCATCAGGGGCAGAAGCAGATGCCCGTCGAGAAGAAATTTGGTCTTTGTGTTAAAGGGATTGTATTCACTGCTTCCTCTTAACGCGTCCGCCCTGACGTCACGTGGTGCCTGGCGTGTGGTCGGATTGCCGTTTCGGGTTAAATGACTGCTTCGGTCTCATTGGCCAATTTGATGGCATGATGGCTGGATACCTGAGGCACCATAAATCGACACCTAGCGGTTGGGCACGTTTTCTGTTGTGATCAAAGTCAAGTCAATCAAAGGTACGGGACATGTCCATGCCCTGTGGCGGATATTTTTCCACCAAGTCGGGCATCTTCGGAGGATGTCTGATTCACTGGCACCATGCATTAGAGATGCATAAGCAAGCATTTGGGTCTCCACCTCTTCAGCACTGATCGGATGAACCTGTCCTGCGATGCGATGTTAGTGGAACTAGGCATGTATGTACTATGTGCAACCAAGAGCTGAGCTTTTGCTTAGTTGGATGTCGCTTGGAGAAAATCAAGGAAGAAGAGAAAATTTTTTCACCGTCCATCAAGAACTTGAATTAACGAGATAGGGCTAATGAGTCCGGAAACGGCAACTCTCTTGGCAAAGAAAATACTACTCTAGTCAACTGCAGCTAGTCCGACACTCGCGACGGCACTTCAAGGACTAGTTTCGAGCCGACTATCGAGGTGCCAATGATGCTGTACAATCTCCACCGCTGGCTGTGTGGGATGATCATTTAGCAGAAGATTGAACGTCGATCCGGCTGTGATCGACGGCATCAGCGACTGTCCAGCAGACTGGTCGCCAAGGGATTGGCACAACCCCTCACTGGAGAACTGTGGACAGACTGTTACTCCTACTACTAATCTGACCGTGTCGATCATTCAACCAACTAACCGACTTTGCAAACCCTGCTTGCTTTCTTCATCACTCCCCATTCATCCAAGCTTTCAAATCACCCTCTTCTTCCCCCCTCTCCATTTTTTCTTTTTTTCTTTCTTTCTCCACTTCTCCCCATCACTTACAACCCCCCCGGTTGTAACGATGAAGATACTGTTGCGCAATCAGTAGTTTTCTATTATCGATCTCCCGTCTATCACTGGTACTGCACGGGTGTACTCGTCGCCAACATGCTGGCTACTTGGAGAAGGTTTTTCCATCCGTCGGGGAACGACGATGCTTCCAATCCTTCCTCGCTGTACAACGAGAAATGCGGCGAGCTCGAAATCAACGTCATAGAATCCAGTCCACCAAAAGCGACTGGAGCGGTCAAAATCGAGGCCGTCGAAGCTGTGGGCGGCCGGAAGGGAAGATATCTGCTCTATATCGGGTATGCACTGCCAGTATCCTATACGAGTACAATCCAGCTAACTACCTCATACCGTTCAGCTTGGTCCTGGTTATGGTCATCTTGTGAGTCTTGTGGTGATCTTCAAAGCCCTCTATGTAGCTCTAACATGCGTTTAGTGAACTGGACAACTCTACCGTAGGGACTTATCGCAACTTCGCGACGTCCGACTTCAAACATCTTTCCGTGCTGGCCACGCTCAACACTGCGGCTAGCATTATCACGGCAGTAAGTAAACCGCCCATAGCCAAAGTCTCGGACGTCTTGGGGCGAGCCGAGGCATACATCTTTACCATCACATGCTACATTCTGTCCTACATTCTCTGTGCCTCGTCCAAAACGTTCAACATCTATGCGGGTGGTTACGTATTCTATTCCGTCGGCCAGGCCGGCACGGCCATCCTCAACTCCACCGTCGTGTCGGACATCTCGTCCATGCGCTGGCGGGGCTTTGTCTACAACATCCTGTACATTCCCTTCTTGATCACGCCATGGGTGTCGGCATTCATCGTCGACAGTGTCGTTAATGGCATCGGCTGGCGCTGGGGTATCGGCATGTTCGCCATCTTGATGCCCTTCTGCGCCAGTTTCATCATTGTCACCCTTCTGGTTTTCGAACGACGGGCCAAACGCTCTGGCCTCATCCTGACTGAGAGACTGAATCTCTTCACTTTCTGTTCGCGCATCGATCTTGGCGGCATCACCCTGCTGAGTGGCGGATTTGCGTTGGTCCTGATCCCCATCACCCTGGCTGCCACGACATCCGATTGCTGGAAGACTCCGTGGGTCGTCGTCTTGATAGTGCTTGGCGCCATCGCTCTGGCCTGTTTATATCCGTACGAGAAATACTTTGCCCGCCACCCGGTCGTCCCCACCCACTACTTCCGTACCTTGTCCGTTGTGGTCTCAATGGCGTTGGCATGCGTTGACAACATCGGATTTGGAACCACCCAGACCTACCTGTACGTCTGGTCCATGGTGTCCCACAACTTCTCGCCCCGTGATGCGCAGTTTCTCAACTACACCAACAGCGTCATGCAGGCGTTGGTGGGGATGGGCACCGGACTGCTCATGTATCGATTACGGTCGTACAAATGGATCGGGGTGGTGGGCGCCGCCATCCGAATGGTCGGGTACGGAGTGATGGTCCGTCTGCGCAAAAACGAGAGCTCCGTCGCGGAACTGTTCATCGTGCAGCTGATCCAGGGCGCTGGCAGCGGCATGATAGAAACGATCGTCATCGTCGCGGCACAGATTTCTGTGTCTCATGCCGAACTGGCGCAGGTTACGTCGCTCATCCTGCTGGGATCGTTCTTGGGCAATGGGATCGGCTCCGCGATCGCTGGTGCCATTTACTCCAATCAACTGCGTGACCGGCTGCGTTTGCATCTCGGACACAGTGTTGATGAGGCCACCGTCGTCCGGTTGTACAACTCCATTACGGATACGTTGCCGACTTGGGGAACGGTGGAGCGAAATGCGGTAAACCGAGCTGTACGTTCATCTTCCTTTGTTTGCTGTTTGACTTGAGCTATCTGCTAACCTTTCTTTCAGTATTCCGATGTCATGGGGTATGTCTCTCGAGGTGGTTCAATGATGCATGCTAACAATCGCAGGTACATCACCATCGCCGCGCTGGCGCTGTCCGCTCCCGTCGTGATCCTCTCTCTGTTGATACCGAACAAGAGGCTCGGGTACGCACATATCTCTCATCCTGTTTACAATGCTTGCGCTAACCAGCTACAGCGACGGACACAACCTGGTTCAAGACAACCAAAGCAACGATTCACGAACCTCCGACGAAACCCTGGTGGACGAAAAGACCTGCACCCGATAATTCTAATGCCGCGATATGTGCGACGTTGATGCTGATGACTATACATTAATGCATGTACATATGGGACTATATACTTTTGATATCAATACAGAGAAGATTACTCTCGAACTCCATTTTCACACAGACCACAATCAGATCTTTCCTGGCGACCCAATCACACAGATGAACTTCCTGTCCGGCGTGCCATCGAGAGCATTCTTGACCAGGTTCCAGACATTCAAATCATACGCCTCCCCAATATGTCCGACGGGGTCAAGGGGACAGAAGTCCTGCACGTAGATATTATTGGCGCCCTCCACCCACGACGTCTCATGCGGCGTAACCATCTCATCGTATTTCGAGACAATCACCGTCAGATTATTCCCCGACTGCAGGATAGGCTGACCATCATTCAATCGCTTCACGGCAGCCCCATCGGGACCCAACTCATCACACGCCGGACACCCAAACGTACTCAACACGTCCCCAACAACCTCCCGGGAAACATTTCCGAAAAGATAAGCCAGATTATACAGACCACCGAAATTAGTCCCGTGCGTCGGGGGCGCGATCGCCACAATCTTATCGAGGAGGCCTGAGACCCCCTGGAATTTGGGAACGTAGAGCGATTGGAACGCGCCCTCGGAATGGCCCACCAGATCGACTTTCTTGGCACCGGTTTTGTCGGCCACGTCGCGGATGTAGGCGGCGATTTCGCTGGAGGATTCGCTGATCGGGCGCAGGCCGCCGAGGAGCGGGAAGCCGTCGTATGCGCCGTAGGTTTGCGCGTAGGTGCAGTAGCCTTGCGATTGGAGCCAGTATTGGAGGAAGTTTAGGTCTTCGTAGTACGTGGCCCCGAGACCGTGGAGGAGGACAACCGGGTTCGGGTGCTCCGATGTCAGTTCACACTCGAAGTCATTGATGCCGAATATTGCCAAGGAAGGGGTGAGCAGGGCGGCCAGGGGAAGGAGGGAATGTAACTTCATTGTGGCCAATTATTGTATTCCGATTAACTTTCAAAAGAGTGTGGGTATGCAGGCGTAGTGCATGTACAAACGAAAGGAATGGGGGTATAATGAATGTATGGAAACGAGGGGAATGCAAAGAACCGCGACAAATTCAAGGGTCCATGTCGCCTTATAAGTAGGGAAAAAAAGAAAGTAAGACAGTGCACCGACCAGCATTCCTCAGCTGGAGTGGACCTCGCATGGATCGTGAAAAAAACAAAATAGATTATGGATCCGATCAGGAGAATAGCGATCGGCTTCAGGAACCATACAGATCCATTCGCTGAGGTGGAGTCTCCCAAAAGGAGCCCGATCATGGATCCTAACTCGGCACTACTGATTAGGGCCGCCGCTATTCCACACTATTGGAAATTGTTTGAGTGGTTCCCTGCATCGCATTGGCTCGAGCCTCGGCTGGGGGCTGGAAATAAGCAAGAAAGGTTACAGTGCTTTTCCTGTCAGCTGTCATGGCTTGTCTTCGTTTGTCTGTTAGGTTAATGTCAAATGATACTGATTGAAGTTTATATTAAGGCGGAAATTCAAGGCAGTTGAGTGAACATTCATCGGTCACGTTGTAGTCATCTGTCTTTAGCTGCTCCAGCGGAATATATAAACCTCCTTTTCTCTACATACACAGGTCTTCTTCATCAAGTTCTCTCACTGTACAACAATGATTTGGGTTTTCTATACTTTCCTCAGCGATGACTGTCTTGTTTTAGCTGTCTTGTGAATAAGTATATCTTTTCCCCGGTGAATCCTCGAATCTAAGTCATGGAACAATTCTTTTTATAAATTCGCCTTCCACCACCTGAGAAACGCACATTTGCCTAGTCATTAGATCTGAAACAGTGCATGATTCTGGTTCCTTAAGTATCCGGTAAGGCTCCGCAGTCGTCTTTTGACTAGATCTTTTAACGTACTAAAGAAGATGCTGGACAAACACGGCATTGACGTTCTCAATACAACAACATCTAACAGTTGTATAGTTTTTGGCTCGTTACCCGAATTGGCCTCAAAGCCTTCAAGCAGAGCAAATTGTGGGGAGGTATTGTCTCCGACGATAACAAGACCACGTGTAAGCAGGTCTCGGTTTTAGTCAATGCTGGATCATTTTCCCTAATCCGAGATGTTTTCTCACCAACACTAGACTACTATACCTCTTCACCAGAAGCGCAGGCGTGCGTGCTGAAAATCAGCAATCCGACAAACGTATCTAGAAGAGATAGTGAGAGGCAGACATACAAGCGTATCATGTATGTATTCGATCCCTTGTCCTCCTTCCACTTCCCGAGACGGTCAGTGATCAACAACCCCTTATATAAGGCATCGTGATATAAACGAAGACCTGGCTCACTCCTCAACAAGTCATGCGTCGTACTAACTTCTACGTTGCCTACCCAGACATCGGCACGCTAAGTACCATAATGAAGCACGCCAGCTTGACTGTTAGTTTCGCACTGATTCCAAGACTGCAAAATATGTTTCTCCCTCAACAATCGGCCAGGCATCGTTTCATCAGATGATATAGTTGGATGTACCCCCCACATTTAGTGTCCTCGGTTGCATCTTAACTCAACCACCTGGTGTGCACAGGTACATATTACCCCGATATCCTACAACTCCTCGGCCACAGACCACGCTAACTGACCTCCTAATACAGCCTGTACTCAGTCGCCTGGTGCTGCCTCTTCGCCTTACTAGACTCACACTCACCTGCATCGCCGCCAGATGTCTCAAAGCGATCTCTTTCTTGTCATCTACCTCGGACTCTGTCACTTCCTCTCCCGACTCCTTTTCAGATTCAGCATGCCGCTTGGACGGACAATGCTTCACCCGTACTTTGCGATTGATAGATCACCTCGAGATACGAGGACTCAATTCACGGCCATCGCGGATCAAGCAACAAAACCCTCAGGTAGATAGGTTGTTTGAGCTACTTCGCCTTAGACACTCGATCTTTCGGTATACATACCCTGCCACCTACACGTGCGGTTAGATAGTCATCCTGGCTATCTGTACTCGCTATCTAGCGCTGTATACCTTTTCTTATTTAATTTTCAGCCACTCGTCGGTTGAACCAAGATACAATTTTCACACTATACATACCTACGGTTATCAACGATCACTTTACTTAACTCGGTACTTCACCATGATGAAAAAGGCTAACAATGATGACGATGATTGTCCAATTCTAAGAGCCTTGACAGGGGACAGCATCTCTGTCTCCGGTACCTCGATAGAACATCCAAGATGAACGCACCATCCATTGAGGAACTTAGCGGGACAGGCTTCATCCAGCTGAGCCAGGAGAGAACAAAGCCTCGAGCTTCTTTCCCTAGAGCATAATTGATCATTCGTGCAAACCGAAGGTAGGTAGGAAGTGTCACCTATCAAGCGAAATACAACTCGTTAACTTTTCTTTCCCTTAGCGAAGAGCGATTACGATAGACTTACAATTTGTTCTTCGAAATGAAGCAAGCATCATGCCCGGATTCCAAACATTGCCTTGCTGTCATGCGCCCCCTACTTTCTATCATCGTGCCCACATCGGTCCTGCCATCACTACCAGAATGGGTGACGGTCTAGGCGATGACAGCGACGGCGACGCTCCCATGGCGACAATTTTGAACCTTCCACTCGGCTGGATACCGCTGAGCCTTGGACCTGAATCGAGAGCATGAAACAGACTCCTGAGCTCAACTAGCCGCTCGAAACTACTACAAATCCAGCAGATCGACCCCGAACATGGAAATACTCAAACGGAATTTTTGCCAGCCAGTACCATGCAAGGTCATAGGCTGGTTGCCTAGCTTCCCGGCTCTTTATATGAGCTAGGTCACTGGAGTGGCTTTCAAGCACGAGAATACGCGATCGAGGACTGCACCATAGCCCCCCGCCGGGATTGGGAAAACATTCTGTCTGCTGCAGGTCCTTCTTCCCTTCATCCTGTACTTGAGAGTGGGCCCACGGGGCCAGCTGAATATCACCCATTTCATGTCACAGGCGTCCGCTGAAGCAGCCCCCGATGAAGAAGATGACCTCCTTGATGATGTTTGTCCACACGGTGTTCAAGTTCTATCAAATGCCCAAGTCGTCAAGGCTTCTCTGGTCGATGGCCTTGCACGGTATGAGTATATTATCTACTATAGCGAAAATGAGGCGTGCAAGCGATCATAATCTTGAAGGAGGAGCAGCCTCGGCTACCCAATGTTAATTGAAGTGGGGGCTCGCCGTTTGCGGTTTTAATCCCAACATATGTTGCCTCCGATGATGCCTACCATGACTTCGGCCTCTTATATGTCCCGCCTACAATTGTTCGGTCACTGGTGAAGACACCACCGCGCATGTATCTACACCAACGGGTACCGGCGGGAGGATCGAATCACGGCTGGCTCCGTAATATGTATCGCTCGACAGGTCAACAGCTTGTCCGGATGGACCCAGCTTACTATTACTGGTATGTTGTGCTGCGGCCAGACCACTGCTGGCGTCTTACATCATATCCTTACTACACCAAATACGCCCGGAAAGGAGACCCTACGTTTTCCGATGGTGTTCGAAAGTGAACAGAGTAAACCTGGACTTCTCCGCCAAATCTAGAAAATTTCAAGTCCCCCTGGTGTCCATCTTAGGATTTGAGATGATCCACTCGTGCACGGTATGTGACAGTTCAATACCTGAAGTCAACAATCAATGAAGGATGACCAAGAAAGGTTACATAATTCCTAGATTATGCAACCCACTAAGGAGGGCATGGATAGAGTGCAGTTCAAGCGCATGTCACAATCCACATCGCCCATCCCACAATACTCAGAATCCTTTCCCAAAGCATCAGCAACTGTTTCAAAAGGGTCTAAGTCACGTACCTTATAGTCTGGCTATGGTGTCTCAAAGACTATCGTGGACGGGTCTCCTATGGCACAGTGGGCTCCCGAGAATCAGAATTGAGGACAGGAAGCTGTGGGACATACTCTTAGCGAACGATCTGTGTAGCAGTGCCCTGCCTGAAACCAATTATTCGAGACAATTGGTCATCGAAAGTTCCAACAGCGCTTCTCAAAAATGAGCGGTTTCAATAAGGAGCAGAAAATCGCCTTTGAGTCCCTGAGACATTTGTGCGGTGGTTTCGCCTTCATTTACGGCCCACCCGACACCGGGAAGATGTTCTGGCTTCTAAGAACCCTGTCTATCTTCCTGCACCACCCAAATTCCGAGACTGGCAAGCGTCACCAGATACTCAGCACCGCGTCGTCGAACAACGTGGTCGATAGCGCGGCATAGCAGATGAATGAGATAGCCACTGGGCGGTTGAAGACATGTGACTTTGCAATACTCATATATCTGCTCCATAATACTCGTGATTGAGGGGCGCGTCCTATGATTTATGCCTAAACTACACTCACAGCCTTTCGGATACCTCTGAAAGAACCGCTAGACCACATGACGATGCAGGTCTGGCTCTTTGAGCTGTCAAGCAAGAACGTCACCAATGCAGACCACTGAGATGGGCATGCAGGTGTGGACTTAGTGTGTAATAAGGATCACTGTCGTCACCTTCAAAATCCTCGAGGCTCTTCCTGGATGAAGGATCTTGGGGTTGATGGAAGAAAATATGAGTCTGCTTTTATCAACTTACGATATCAGCTATATGCGACTCCCTATTCGCTTTCGCGACAACTTAAGCCATCAGTATATCAGCCCGCAATCACCTAGGGATGACCACAGAAGGTAAAAGCACAGGAAGGAAAAAGGCGAAACCACCTACTTGCGGCACATCGATATCGTTACTAATGGAATGGCTATTGAGCTGATTGAGTCATCTGGCTTTGTCTTGTGATCCCCAAGGTTGTAAATAGTACAGCATGCTCTTTGAAGTGAAACCATGTTCTGAGGCGTCTCTGTGTAGATAGCCGGGCCTGCCCGCAAAGTGCATTATGCTTTTACGAGATTCAGGGGTTAGTTATTTGAATTGATGTTCACTGTTCGACTATACTATACGGTTCCTTCTATTCAGTGCCTTCCTGTACTCCTTCGATAGCTTTTAGAGTTGATGGGTATCATACAAGGCTCAGTTAATGATCGGAGAGAGACAAGAACAGAAAGATTAAGCAATCTCCCAAAACTAAGTTTGAGGTTAGCTGTCATTACAAAAAAAATGGCTTAGGAAGGCTGGCTCAGGCGGGTTGGAGCTAATTGATCCTTCGAGTCGCTTGGCATGGTCAACGGTGAAAAAATTGGGTATAAATCAAGTCGTCAGTATCCGAAAGAGCTGCGTGATTATTGTACATCATATGGATTATGCTTATGCTTAGACACGTCAAGGCTTGTGCCCCTTCGGTCTTCATCAGTAAACCTCGCTCTCGCAGGGGAGAATAAAAAGAAAAATTAACTTTTAACCAAGTTCATATCGCTCGTAACTTTGTTCCTTCAAAGCATCAGCTTTCGTGCCTGCGATCGCCAACATCTTCATCCTAGTTCTGTACAAGGGCCCCAGTTCAGGCTTTCGGCGGTGATCCGGCCCGAGGCGATAGCTCCGACATCCCACTTCCCCATAAACCGAGCGAATGGCGCTTCTCCACTAGTTTCAACACGTCGTAGATGAATCGTCGTTCAGGTCCGCCGTCGGGGAACACCTCCCAGGCCACGCGCACGGGGAAGGCAAGCCGGTTAATCATGTTGCCTGGTGCCGTTAAGATGTACCACTCGAGAGTTCGGCAGATGCCGCAGCCCAGAGCATACTGCTGCGCGGGCCCCACACGATCGTCGTCCGGTCGGGTGTCGACCGTCGACAAGATGAGCCGCGAGGTGTAATATAGGCACATCGTTTGAGCAAGACGTAAATTGGGGTAGACAAGTTTGGTCGGGGTGATGACGGCACCGGTACGGAGATCGCGACAGCGGAAGATAGGAAAGTGTTCATTGGGTTCCGCGGGCACCTCCTTGGGCGGCCCGTCGGGATAGGCATCGACCCAGTCGATCTTCCACTGGAGGAACCGGCACGTGAGGTTGGTAACCCCATTCCACAGTGCCGCCTGTTTAACGGTGATCTCATGCGCACTAGGGACCCCGGACTGTCGCGTAACTTCCAAAGCGTCGTATTCCGCCAACAGGGATGGCACCTCGACTGTTAAATCTAACAGGTAGTGGAGGATGTCTTTCTTGGTCGTTCCAGCCGACCAGGGTACATTGATCCAATCCTCCTCTGCAAGAAATGAAGGCTGACGGCGGACGAGGGCCGCCCCAACCTGGTTGGACGCGTTAGTCCATGCGTGGCTCGACATGGCATTCATTTCACCAGACAAACTTACCCAATACGGACGCAGTTCTGCGAAGAGGAGGTGCTCCACCCCGTGAATATGATTCTCAGGTCCGCGGTGTTCGATTAAACGCACAGCACCGTGCACATGCGCTTGCAGCGATGCTTGCGAGGTCCGTTCGACGCTCTTAAAAACGATGGTTAAGTAATTGAAACCGTACACTAGAAAGCAAGAGAGTTACCTCAAAGGCCATCAAGAGGATGACCGTGGCCAGAGTGGATTCAGCCTTGCTCCGTTCCGGGTCAAACAAGGCATTTTGTAGATTGCGCAGGACACGTCCATACAGCAGAGTGCCTGACTTCTCAATTCGCGGGTCCTGAATGGACCGACCGAAGAAAGTTGCTGAGACCACTTCAAATGCATCCATCAGAAGCGGAGAAAACATGCGAATTTCCGCTGCGCGTCGCAATGCTCCCGCCTGACCCGACTTGACATCCACTTCCGGGCTAAAAGCGTCCACAAACCGCTCAATGAACACGTCCAACATTGGCCTGGACGAGTTGTTTATGCTAATGATCGACGAAGATGATGAATCTTCGCTGCTTTCCGATGGGCTGCGGTTGAAATCGAAGCCCCCTGACCCGCGTGATGCACAGTAATCGTTATCTCTGCTAATATCGTCATTGTTCTCATCAGGGGAGCGTTGGTGGATAAAAGCTGCATACACCAAGCGATGTTAGCCTGGCAGCTGCCCTGCACGGTTCTGGACTGGCGCACACGCCATCGCGCACACACCTTCTGTTCCTTCCAGCTCATTCGATCCGCTGGGGCCAGTACGGATTTGAGTGATTAGTCGATCGACAAGCTCCAGCGGGGCCGAGCGTATAGTCGCAAACAGCCTTTGCAGTTGGGCCTGACGCCGCTCCGATCGGTGCCGGCGCTCTGAGGAACGACGCAATGCCAAGTCAGCGAGTCATGGTTCTATGATTCGTCATGCGGGGAGTTGGGGCCACTTACTACTGTTGTTCAGGCGGGCCGTTAAGTCGCGGATCTCCGCCCGCAGATTTCGGATCTCATCCGCTTGACTGATGGGCTGGGGATCCTCGTCTGTGCCCGGTTCATACACGCACTTGGATGGGTAGCCATGGGCGCAACATGCATGACAGGGTTTGACGCGGTCGCACTATCATGGGTAGTCAGTTTCACAACGCGTCGGGGTGGCCCGTCGGGGGAGGATTCGTTGTTTTAGAGCCGATGAGGGACGTAAATTATGATCATGAAATTATTTTCATTTCATTTTTATGGTAATTAATGGTATGGGGTCGGCCAACGGTGATGCTAAAACGAGAAGCTCAGACCACGATCGGTTCGGAACGTACCTTGACCTTGCGCAGTCGACAAACCCTACAGGATCGAACCTGACGAGGGGCCTGAGAGGGCACAACCGCGGCTCTCTTCTCCCGCGGTAATCCGGACACAGGCAACGCTCGAGAATCGTGGGTAATCATGGGAAGAATAGGGGGAGGGTCCGGTGGTCGCGTCGCGATCCCAGAGTCAGGCGGAGGGATGGGAAAGTCGGGTTCACCATGGGTTGGAGCCAACGGTACGGCAGGATCGAAGCGAGCGAGATCACAACGAACATGTCCGAGAGATTCCCTGCTTCGCTTACAGCAGCGTTCATCGCGGGCGGCCAATAACGGAACGGCATAGACGGTGCCGCGTCGACGGCGTCATCACCATGTGGGTTCAACGGTGCAACAACTCATCCATCAAAAGGGCGGTCCGACCGTTCCCCAGTCCTTTTTCCCCTGTTAATGAATAACGTTCCGGGACCGTTGGGTCCAGGACTCCAGGGCCACCCACCTTGCGATTTGCTGTCAAAGTTTGCTGTCAACGCGAGAATCTCGAACTCTTTTTCTTTTTGTTATTCTGCGGTTTGTCTCCGCCCTGTGGGGCCCGTGACCTTGCTCACCTGCCGCATCGGGTAAGCGTTGCTTTGTTGAGCCACACGTGATACCTTTATTGATGCCTGAGGTATTTCAGGCAAACCCTCATACAATCAAAGCTCACGGTGGTTGTCTGTCATGCCTCATACGAGTTGTTTCGTTGACGGTGCTGAAGGTGACACGCAGATTAAGCTCGTAGCAGCGGGTAATGACTGTGGTGGAAAAAAGCAACGACCTTGCAGAGAAAGAACAAGTCATGTGCCTGCAATGCAAGTATATATTGATTACGCTTAAGAAGTCCTGGCGGTAGTCAATGGGCCCTCTATACCATCTATCCCCGTCCATGACTGAGCAGGAAAATCATATACTCTATTCCGCAAGATATATTCACGTATTCGTTCAAGGCATTTGACGTATTGGTCTTTTAGATTATGTGAGTTACGAGTTGTGTGATGGAATAGTACTTGACAGTTGAGTCCAGTCCTTGTTCGTCAGCTTTGAATCCATCTGCGACGAATCCGCCGCCGCGCTATGAGGAAGGTGGGCACGGCAGTGTGACTTGTGCATGATGAAATTTGTTCATGACATCTGCAATAGGAGGTACGGAGTGTTCGTTTCATATAATGACTTTCCTTAAAATATTGACAGCCACGTTCAATCGTGTTTCATATACAAGTCAACTTATTATACTGTAACTAGTAGGGCTACGAGTTAGTTCCTGCGATACAGATATTCGGAGAATATTAGTATGATTGTAAAATTACATGTAGCCTCGGCGGTAGTATGTATCAAGCCAATACATACATATCGTTCACTACCGCATGGCAACCGCAGCCACCGCAACACCCACCACACTCAAAATGCCCGCCCATCGCTAACATGACAAAACACCAAGCGATCCTCCGGAACCACCTTCTTCAACCATTCAACATGCAGCTCGTAAATCTGACGATGCCTGTGCAAGGTTACTGCTGACTTTTGACTACGGTGATGACTTTCAGCCGACGATAACTTATTTCGCACACCCTAAATACGCATCCTACAATGAATGCCATGATATCAACTCAATCAGTTCTATTCACATGAAGCGCATCAGCTCATAGCTCTTCTAGCACTTGGTATATCTATCATAAATAAAAAGGCAAACACCAGAAATGCAGCGATCTATCGACAACGCTAGTCTAATCCGGCAGAATTATGTTCGGGGAATATAAAGAAGAGCAAGCAACCAAATATTATACGGACAATTAGAGAAGGGAAGGGGATGGTCTTCACCCCATCCAGTGGTTCGGCCACATTACTCTGCCTGCTTCGAGGCCTTGGTACGCAGCTTCATGAGAACGTACACAAGGGCATACGAGCTAAGGGCGAACAGGGCAACAATAGCTGCATCCCGCCATCCGTAGTAGTAATCCATCAAGTTGACGCTGAGAAGATAATCGCTACCCCTCGTATATTGACACACGCGGCAACCGGAGGTCGCGTCCGCATCCAGGAGATTCATGCGAGCGCCCATGCCCTGCATAAATTCGGTGAGGTACTCGCCGCAGGTGCTGCCATTCGGGGGATCGAAGAGGGCGTACTCAGAGTCCTTGCACTTCACATTCACATCGAAGATGGTGAAGGTCATCATGCTACCCATGAGATAGTTGAACGGGTTCATCCAGTAGATCCAGTACCTCCAGAAGGCTTGGATCTGTTGGTAGGGCACCATGACACCACAGAAAGAGGCGAGGGTTCCAATGATCACTGGGTTAATTAAGGAGGCGAAAATCGCGTTCGGTGCGTAGGCGGAGATGAATTGACCAATTCCAGTGTAGACGAACTCGTACATCAACATAACGAAGAAGACAGCGCCGGACTTATTGGAGTCAGTGGGGAAGCCAACCGTGTAGTACCAGCATGCGAAGTAAAGGACGGCACAGAGGCAGAGATAGGGAATTTCCGATACAATCAGGGCGGTCACGAAGGCAACCCACGAGTACATCTTCGATTTTTTCTCACGGGCGTCATAAATGTCTCGACGTTCAAGGAACAGCGGCTGGAGTTGATTAATGACACCGGGGGCGACGAAGATAAAGTTGAAAATGGTGAAGAGGCGGAGCTGCATCGAGTGGACAGTATCACTGATCATCCAGAAAGAGAAACCGTTAAACAAGGCAGAGCCAACATGGAGGGCCAGTTTATTGTTGACATAGTCGGTATTCCGGTACAGAGCCACACACATACGCTGGCTCACCAACTTTATCTGTGTCCAAAGGCTCGTGGCAAATTCTCGGCCGTCATCAAAGGTACCAGGGGGCTTAGACGCAGCGTCACTAATGATTCGGTCAAGCTCTTCGATAGAACGCTGGTTCTCTGGAGACTCTAGCCAGACCTTATTCCAGTCGCGACCCTGGGAGAGAGTACCAGAGACAACATCAATCATATGCTCAGCGGGGTTGACACCGGGTGGACACGCAGCACCATAACGGCCGAAATAATCCTTGACCGTCTGGCCATTGTCACCAATGTCACCAAAGTAGACCATTTTTCCACCTTTAGCCAGGAGAAGCAGGGTATCGAACTCAGCAAATAGCTGGGCAGAAGGTTGGTGAATAGTAACCAGAACAGCCTGGCCAACATCAGCCAGTTTGCGTAGGAAACGGACAGTATTATATGCAGATTGGCCATCAAGACCTGATGTCGGCTCATCCAGGAAGATCAGAATGCTCGGCTTTGAGACCAGTTCCACACCGATAGTAACACGCTTACGCTGTTCCACACTCAGTCCAGCACCAACCCGGCCAATCAGCGTGTCGGCGATATCATGTAATTCCAAAAGTTCGATGATGGTATCCACATATTTCAGTTTTTCATCATCAGGGACATCACGCGGCTGACGGAGCAAGGCAGAGAACTCAAGAGCTTCACGCACGGTTGCAAACGGTTCATGGACATCAAGCTGTTCACAGTAGCCTGCAGAGCGCTGGAATGAAACAGGCAAGGGTCGTCCATCAACCATAATAGAACCATGGATAGTTCCTTCGGTCTTTCGCTGAGCCAATACATCAAGGAGGGTAGTCTTTCCAGCGCCAGAAGAGCCCATCAGGGCACCCAACATACCAGGCTTAACCCATCCATAGACATTATCGAGGAGCACGCGGTCACCAGTAGGTGTTTTCACAGTATATGTCAAGTCTTTCCAGGTGAAAACGGACGTGTTGCGGACCAGTTGGTTGTCAAGATCGTCACCCTCCTGGGAGCTTCCGTCGTTACGCTTCTTCTCCTTCTCGTTTACCTGAGACTCTTCATCGAAGCGGGCAACCTGGCTATGCTTATCTAACCTCTCGCGCGGGATCAAAAGCGTGTTACCGCTTTCTGAAGCAGCTTTCCACCGGGACGTGGCAATGATGGTCACGGCCACGAATAAAGCCCACCAGGCCCATAGGATACCGAAGTTACGCCAGACATGGTTGTGGCTGTAGGACAATGAAGCCAGATACTGGTCTCCGGTCACATAGTTGTTGCCTTGGATAGCGCCACCAACACCAGCACAGGACTGATGATTGGGGACATTTTCATACCCAGGACCAGTAGGAATGAGGTTTGTGCCCACACAAGGAATAATCTTGTTGTGGAACTCGCTCGAAAGTAAGGCGTCAAAGCCATATGCAAGAGGATTAATCCAGTAGATCCAGCCAAACCAGGGATGCATCTGCGGCTTCGTGATCATATATCCGGTGTACATGATCAGAGCGGAAATGAGGAAACCGGAAACCTTGGACGCGCCGTCGAATGTCGTGAAGAGTGCTCCAACCGCACGGAACAATGCGGTCATAACCTATAGTGCAATTCAGTTAGCCCATGGCTGCACTTCAAACATTGTTGATTAAATACCATGGGAGAGCCTTTACCATTGTCGTAGCAAAAACCAAGACCCAATAAGTGAAGAAACCAGACGCACTCATGGTGAGGCCCACCATGAAATAGACCACAAGGGAAAAGATGCTGATCTGGAACAAGAGGACTGGGATATCGGCAGTGATCTGAGCGATACAGAAAGCAGCGGGGTGGAAAAAAGCGAAACCTTTGTGCTTGACCAGGACCGGCCGACCACTGAATGAATCGGTCACTTCAGACATAGACAACAAACTATTATAGAGCAAGGAAAAGAAAAGAGCACCGGATTTGACAAAGAGACCTCCCGAATTGTTAGGCGCATTGTAAAACAGGGATCCTGCAATCAAGGCCTGGGCCAAGGTCGACACCTGTTTGATGATAAAAGTGGCTTTATCACCCCAAAGGATCTGGTACTGACGAATGATACATGCCTTGACCTGCTGAACAAAATCGACCGTCATCGGGCTGTTCTTCGGTAGCTTCTTGCTCCTGTCGTGCGAAATTGCCATCTCGAAGTTGTCGGTGCGTTCCCGGGCGAGATCGGAGTCTGGGTAGTCGTATTCTGCCATCATTTGAGCACGGATGGGAGACTTCTCATATTCCGCTAGGAGCATGTCGGCATTGCGGGGGAATCGGTTCTCATATCCGGGTCGGATCTTGCGTTCCGTGGGAACAGTCACACCAGTCAGGAAGTCAGCGACGTTAGACCCCTCGCGGCAGACGAAACCCAGGTCCTCCATGAAGGGCCTTGCCTGGGACATGGGCCCGTAGTAAACCTGCTTGCCCTCATCCAAGACCAGTACCTTATCGAACAAGTCATAGATTCCATTGCCCGCCTGGTAAAGCGTTACAATGGTGGACAAGCCCATAACATCTGTCAAGGCCCGAATGGCTTTAGTCCACTCGAGAGCAGTGCTGGCGTCTAAACCACGTGTACTGTTATCCCAGCAGAACACTGACCCACGAGAGGCCATACATTCTATGATTGAGACACGCTTGCGCTCACCACCGGAAACACCTCGAACATACTCGTTACCGACCTTCGTATCGTTCGTGTGCGAGATTCCCATGGCTTCCAGCAAAAACTTTTTCATTTCCAGGCGATACGCTTCCGCCGACTCTACGCCTTTAGGGAGGTTGAAAGGAATCTTGAGCCGGGTTGCGAAGTCCATCGTCTGACCCACTGTCAGTGTGGGGAAGAATAGCTCTTCTTCCGTGTTCATAACAATTTGGCCATGATAACGGTTGGCTTCTTTATGAGTTAGCGACCCAAAACGGACGTCACCCTCCACCGATTTATACCCGAGTCGTCGATTCGAGAGCATTTTGAGCAGGGTTGTGCAACCTGAACCCGGCCGACCCAACACGAGAAGCATTTCCCCGGGTTTCACGCAGCCATGGCTGTTCTGAAGAATCGAGCGGAGGGGTGGTTTGTTGCGACCATCTTTGATTTTCTGGGGGATGTTGAACTGGGATAGGAAGTTTTCGTTGACGGCGGCCTCAGAACTAACCACTTCGACGTTCACATTCTTCCAGGTGACGCCGAGTTCACGACTCTTGAAACCGGACGCCACATCTCGTTCATGCTGCTGTTTAACTTGTGGCATCAAGCTCCAGTCTTCGGCGCGGCTGACATTGGCAGGGCGGGGGGTTGGCGCAGACTCATCACCCATCATCGTAGCTGTGCTGTCGGTATCATCTCTGTTGTCCGAAGGCGGCGCCTTCGCATAGTAGTCCTGGCCCTCCATGGCTTGAGGGAAGCTTGGACTGCAATTCAGGCTGCAGGAAGCGTTCTGGCGAGGTTTCACACCGACAAAGAAAATCCTCCCTCACGAGGATGGGACGGGCAACGAAGTATATAAGCACATTGCCCTTGAGTGGGTCTGGGGGCCTGAAACCAGACCGGCACCGAGTTCACATTTAAGCGACCCACCAGGGATGGATCGAGGCTCCAGCGGACTCCATAGTTTATTGGGATTTGTTAGGGGCGTCATCTTGCTTAGACGTGGCTATCAAGTCCTTGTCGCGGAAAAGGGAGTGAAAAAGGTCGATATTCCGAGCGGTGGGGCCTAAAGCCAGTGGTTATCTCCGTCAGGTTCTGCGCCGTTTCAAACCAATCAACGGATGGGAAAGGGGAAACGTTCAAGCTTACACGCAAGTCCCTTCCAGAATTTGCATGTCGAGCAGCAAACTCATTTGTCGATCAGGAATCTTAGTGTTGGATAGTTTGGGTTCGGACTCGGCCTTCGACTGACCGATCGGAGGCCAATCTCGTTTTCCCTTCCGATGACTCAGCGGTTACGGTTCAATTGGCGCTCTTGATTGGCTTCTTGGAGACTTTCAAAGTCCGAATGCTTCCGCTGAGTCAGCGGATGCTCCTTTTCTGGTTTAGCGCGGGGAGCTGTCTTCCGACGTCTTGTCAAATTTTCCATTTGATCTGATAGTAAATACAAAATTATCTTGATCGTCTCGGCTGTGGCGCAGAAATTTTCCTTTTTCCCTTTTTTTTTATTTGCCCCTTTGTTGTCTACCTAATCTTTTCAATTCTCGCGTCAGCCGATTGTTAAGCGGCTATAGTCCACGTTCATGTTCCTATCTAAATTCCGGGCAAAGTCACCACCACCACGACGGACCCCGAGAGTTTATCGAAACAGGAAACGAGAAGCGTTCCAACACTGAAATAGGTGGAGAGCGATATTATCCGTAAAATAACTCGACATGTCTACTCCCAGGTAATCATTTGCGCAAGTACCATGCGGCGTCTGCTTATGTTACATAAATCTCGACTATCAACTTCAACCAGATGAGACGGTGAACTTGCGCAAGTACGATACGACGGCGATGATTTGCTGCCATGACAAACTCTGAATCTGCTCTATCGACTCTGCATTGTGGCTCACCTTCATCCCTCACATCAAGCATGAATTCTCACACATGCCAAGACTCATCTTATTGGTAATCTATGTCGTAAAAGACCCCATACCTCGTGTTTGGTTGACACCGACGCCCGAGACTTCTATTAATATTCGGATTCTTTCCCTTTTTCCCATTTTTCTTTGTCATCCGTTGTAGTTCAGTAATTAACTAACTGGTTAGGGCATTGAAGAAAGTCGGGGCGGATGTGGGCAGCTTCCGACATTATTCCTGATAAGGTTAGACTTGCGAATAGACGGAATCGCGCCCTGCTTCTAGAACGCAATTCTTTGTCCTTATACTCATGTGAACGCAAATTAACTCAGATACAAGGTAGCAGCCAGTATGACGTTATTGTATACCCAACCGGTCATCCAGCAAAGATTGATTAGTAGTGCCTTACGAAAGCATTATCTCCGAGGCATCCTCCGAGTGCATGCTAAACCAAACGCAGATCCCATATACGACTGCCCTTGGTTTCGGAGATGTTCTGCTGCAATCAGGGCTGTCTCGTGCAATTCAACAAGCTTGTTGGGGGCATCCCGTTCTCAAGGCTTAGGAGCAACTACATGCCCCTTGATGTATAACTGTAGTCCATCAGAAAGGGTCACTGTCACGAAGTAGGGTTTCCGAGACTTTTAAGATAATCACTCGAGTGATGGAATGGTTGAAAGCACCCACCTCTCCAGTAGCTACCTAATGTAAATCTACCCCTTGCTTTTTAACTGGATGGGCATATCTGGCTATCAAGCGGATGATAAGACAAGATTAGAATCGTCGATGTCTTTAATTCTTTCTCTCGGTGTGTTTCCATGGCGATTGCTTTCTAGATTCTCTGGCCACGAGTCGGCATTTCGTTCAAGAAACTCCACAACGACATATATAAAGTCAGGCATAGCAGCATGACACAAGGGCGTTTGTCCGCTAATTGAGTAATACGAGAAATCTTCTTAAGCTGCGAGTAGAGGTGCGCTTACGGTTCGGGCATCGGCATTTACTATGAGATGGCCTAGTACCTTCCGAGTGTGGTTTGTCCTATTTCAGCCAAACACCAGGGGTATTCCTAGGGCTTTCTAAAACCACACCGCCGCCATGCCGAGCGGGGGAGTGCCGTTAAATCCGACTAGAAGATAATCAGTGGGCCTTCGTATTCGAATTGTGTTACTTCTTTCTGTTCAGCTCTTGTAACCTTATACAACGATGTGTCTCATCGATTCTCTTATGTCTGTATGTCAGTTCCATTGTGCCGCAGAAGATAGACAATATCGTCCGATCCACGCTCCGCCCTCATAAGGGTGACCAAGTCCTGCAATTAATAGTCTCCTACGCAGGAGACGTTCCGACATTAAGCAACATTTGGATCACAGATGTCTTGTTCCATGGCTACTTCGCTGATGACTACCAGGTCCAATTGGTGATACTTGAGAATATGCACATGATATCTCCATATAATACAAAGAATCTGCACGCCAATTAGCCCAGGTCAGGAATGCTGAGGTCTCTACCCGACTCCAGCTCATCCCAAATATACACAACTCTGAATAGCCATACACCACCCCAAAGGAACAACAGCACAAGTCCCCTCACAGCACAATCTCCCCTTCGCCATCAGGTCTCTCAAACCCACTAAGATACCGTTCCAGAATCTCCTCCGTTACATAAAACGCCGAGTCCCCATCCTTATCAACTCGCTCATTCCGAGCCTGAACCCTCCGTCGGAGTTCCGCAGCATCAACATCCAAAAACACCAGTACCCATCTCCCTCCTGATCCCTCGATTAATCTCTTCCACTCCTCGCGTACCTCGTGGTATGCGAACGAAAAGTCGAGTACGAGGTCTACCTGTCCTCCGGTCAATGCGGAGATAAGTTCCGCCCGTAGTGCTGCTTCGGCTTCGAGTTGGTATTCTTCGTATCGTTCTCGGGGGTAGTCGATATTCCAGAGGCCGTGGTGAGAATAGATGTAGGAGTCAATGGAGAGACGGCGGAAGGACGGGTATGCGGAGACGATTGAGTGGGCCAGTGTTGACTTTCCCGAACCTGGTATAAATTAGGTCCTTGTGGGTAGTAATGTCATGGATAAGGGGGCTCTGCCTGCAATTCCGCAGGTCATTAGAACTACGGGTCGGGGATCGGCTGCTGTGCGGCGTAGATGAGGTTGAAGTTGTGCGTGTGCGTGGTCGATTTGGGGGTTTGGTTGGCTGACAGGAGCAGATGACATGGTGGTGGTTTGGAGGAGATTAAGCTATGGTCACTGGTGGGAGATTATCATATGTGCGTGATACTTTTCTGTACATTTATCAAGGATTTAGTATTTAGTGGATGAAGCGAGTTGTTGATCAATTGTTCTAGGGTATGGGCTGCATCGTGAGTCATCGGATTGATTAATCCTATCAACTTCTAGTGTCCAGCATCTCTAACGGTAGTTCGATTTGGTGCCTCTGGATCGCTGAGTATCTCGAAGAAATTTGACTAAGAATGGATATAGAATTATTAAGGTAGTACTAGTAATACAGACATTGGTTTCCGACATGTTGTTTTTACAGGTTCAAGTTCCTTAATGTATAACACAAAGGTAGGTGGGAGAAATGCTGTATATATATTTCACCGCAAAGACACTAATATACTACTCCGAGTCCCATCGTTCAAGACCAAGCAATAGGGGCCGATTGAGGAATTATAAAACAAAAAATAAACCCTAAGCAAACCAAAAAGAAGCGGAAAAAGAACAAAAGCGAGGTAGTGAAACTAACAAAAAGATGGAGACGCGGGGAATCGAACCCCGGACCACTCCCATGCTAAGGGAGTATTATACCACTAAACCACATCCCCAATTCGATATTTAACAGTTATGATTATAACAACATAAGCCAATGCTTAAATTTAATGTCTGAGACATGGACGAAATTGAGTTCAGAGTGTGATATCCTAAATGGGTTAGAGTGACGGTGGCGCAAGTATAAAACATCAACGAATGGATCAACAATGAAGTTGAATACGATCACAACTCAATCTCACATAAGATCAGGGTCACATCGAGACCAATAGCATACTAGGTCTCTGTATACAGCCCGTGAATCCACCTCCTTACTCCCGCCTTCCGGCCAAAAGGAATCCATGCGAAAAACAATGTCAAAATCTTACGACAAAGTCCTCACGTTCTGGTTTGGCCAGAAAGGCTCCCGAGAGTATCTTCAACAAAAGTCATTTTGGTACGGAAGTCCGTCCGACGACGCCTACGTTCGTAAGCACCTCGGATCCGACTACGAAGCTGCCAGAACAGGGGCCCTCGACGGTTGGAAGTTTGACGGCCAGGGCGAGGGCGCACTAGCCCTAATTCTTCTCCTGGACCAAGTACCCCGGAATATCTTCCGCGACACCCCGAAAGCATATGCAACGGACGCCAAGGCAGTTGCTGTAGCGCGATATGCCGTCGACCAGGGGTGGGACAAGAATATGCCTGTGATCCAGCGACGATATATGTATTCGCCGTTTAATCATTCAGAGAACCTGGAAGATCAGGAGATGTCATTGAGATTATTTACGGAGCTGGGTGATAGTTATCATTTGCATTGGGCGAGGAACTTTCACGACCAGATCAAGCGGGATGGGAGATTTGTGCATCGTGATCGGATTTTAGGGCGATAAATTGATTGGTTGGTGATATAACGTATAGTATTATGTGTTGATAGAGTAATATAACAGTAAAAATGAAGAAACCTATTTAACACCACCACCGAAAGGGTTTGACCTGCCTCCAAATAATCAGTGCGAGTAGGAGGACAAGGTTAAGGGGACTTCCTACTGGCCGTGCGCCAAAGCATCGGCCTTAGCCAGCATAACAATTTCAGACTTGAAAGATAAGAACATGACTGGAGAAGCTACTTGTTGTTTCAAGGAATTGTTGGTAGTAGTCAAGTAATCGGAAAGGGATGAACCAACCCTGGCTTACTAATCAGCACTACAGCCCTACAAGGACAGCACACTTGACTTCTATGCAGAGTCGAGGAAGATCAAGGAGCCTTGGATCTGCGAAGCAACCTTATCTAACATGAAACTACCTATTGGGACAACTACTGCTGCGTCAGAATCGAGAGGCAAGAATACAAACGGTTTGCCTCACATATCGTTGACGTCACTACCAGCTGTCAACGAACCATAAGGGTGGGAGGTTTTTCTCTACCAGTTCTTCCTTTTGATTCAACCAAGAAAATACCATGGTACGTGGCTTGGCAAGTCATTTGTTATCACTTCCTTGCCCAGAATGAGAAAGCATCTACAAACACCCATGCATTCTCCTAACCGCTCAACATTTAAGTGTCTGCATAAAGAGAACAGCTATGGTTAGTTTAGTAGGTAGACAGCCAGAAGTTTCAACTATCATTCTTCTTATCCAAAAAGTCTTCGGTTTACCAAATCCATCATGGTATGGAGTCAGATCAACCCTACACCGCTCAATCTCAGCTTCCTGTTCCTCTCGGGCAGTATCCTCCTCTATACTGTGCTTTCACGTTTTCTAAAAGAAACACTCCTTCTGGCAGAACCCCCGCTTGCTACGTTGGTCGGAATTCTGACCGGACCCGCGGTATTGGGTGCTGTTGAGCCCCAGCCGTGGAAGCTCGGAAATCATGTCACCAAGGAGCTAGCACGACTCACTGCAAGCATGCAGGTATTCATCGTGGGCATTGAGCTCCCTGAGGGATATTGCAGCAAGCACTGGAAAGGAATCGGCATTCTTCTTGGCCCTGTTATGATAGGTGGCTGGGTAGTATGTGCGATCCTGATCCATCTCATTTTCGGTGCTAGCTACCCTTCTGCGCTCGTTATCAGCGCTTGCCTCACTCCCACCGACCCGGTGCTGGTCGCGACCATCCTGGAGGATCCCAAGGCGACCAGCGACCGTATTAAGTATCTTCTGGCCGCGGAGTCTGGTGTGAATGATGGCACCTCATTCCCGTTCTTATATCTCGGGATTTTCATCCTGAAGGAGCATTCGGCTGGTGCTGTGCTGCGGGAATACTTGACGGTGACAATAGCCTACCAATGCATTGCGAGTGTTGCTGTCGGGATTAGTCTCGGTTATGGAGCGAACCGACTTCTCCGATATTCCCATGAGCGTGGCAGGATTACTGAGAACTTCGTTGCTCTGTTCCCCTTAGCTCTGATCTTCTTCAGCTTAGGATTCTCAAGCACAATGGGGATGGATGACTTCCTACTTGTCTTCAGCGCAGGCATCGGATATGCATACCACGGCTGGCTTGAGCACGCCTACCAGGTAAATCCTGTGGCCACCTCATTTATCAGCTTCTCTCTCAGCATAGCGACGTTTATCTATTTCGGCCTGATGATCCCTTGGGCCGCTGTCACTGATACGCCAAAATTATCATTGTCAAAGATTGGGATCTTTGTGCTCCTTGTTCTACTACTTCGTCGAATCCCTTTCATTATCGCATCGAAACGATTCAATCCCGATATCAAAACGTACAGAGAGGCGCTCTTCTGCGGTCACTTTGGACCCATGGGTGTTGGTGCTCTGTTTTTGTCCATGGAGGCCAGGGATATCCTTAATTCCTCCTGTTCGCGGACAAAGATGCAGCCAGGCGACGACTGGGATAAATATGCCTGTGAAACTGTGGAGTTGGTTTGGCCCGTTGTTTGCTTTACTGTGTTGGGCTCTGTTGTGGTGCATGGGTTGAGCATGAGTATTGCGAAGTTGGCTCGGACTCTGATATGCGCTCAAAAACAGCATACGAAGTCATTATGTACCTCAGATGACCCCAGTACCGGTTCTGAGAGCATGGATGGTGGAATGTATCATGATGAGGAGAGTCTACTTTAGAGTGGATAAGAAATTGAGAGGTAGATTAACTTTGATAGATTCGGAGAGTTGGACAACATAGATATAAGAGTATGCCCTAGAATGGACAAAGAATGTAACCAGGAATAATTGTTTTTAGTCAGGACATCGCCATAGCGCTTAAAAGCTTTATATAAAAAGAACATTTTAACGATCCTCTTGGGATTCTTGTCCGTATACTGTCATACGGCAATTGGACGGGATTGAAACAACCTCCAACTCCTGCAGGATGGCTGAACAGACCAAAAGGATTAATTTATCCATTCGTGAGAAACTGGGTGTGGTATTGGTACAGTATCATCTCCAGCCATTGTGCAAAATGATGATACTGTAAATTGAATTCATATAATTACTTCCAGAGCAGAGATATACTATATGACAGGCAATTTACCAAGTTTTCTAGCCTCAATCCTCAGAACGCCGACGATAACTGCTCCTCATCGACCCTAACTAGATTGGACCTGTCTGCTATCTTCCCTGCCAACTCCATCAAGGACGAACTAGCTAAGATTTCCAGAATAGGAACCGTGCCCTCTATGTGTTTGGAGATCCAGTTCCGCAGTTCGACCGCTACATGAGAATCGATTCCGTACTCCGTTATTGGACCTGTAGGGTTGATGCTGTCAACTGGAATTGAGAGATGAGTGGCGACTCGAGTACTTAAAGCTGTATAGATTACAGCTGTAGCATCTTCGAGGGTTTTCGTGGCCTGGAGATCCTGTCTCAGTGTATCGGGTATTTCGGTCTGGGAGCTGACTGACGTGTCCAGATGGAGTCGACGAAAGTGGGAGAAAAGAGGTGCATCGAAGTTGGGTAGTGATCGACCTGCTTTCCACTGACCCAAACCGGTAATTATTTGGGAAGTCGTTCTGTCTTCCTGGCAGCTCGTGATTGCTACCTCGATCAATGACATAAGGGTCTTAGTATCAGTTCCCTGGAATCCCTGCTGCTCCATTTTCGATGCCAGTTCTTTGTTCTCGGCTAGATAGCCCGCATCGGTGATTACTCCTAGATCTAAGGATACTGCCGGAAGGCCTAAGGAGTTACGGTATGCTGCGAATGAGTCCATGAATGTTGAGCCGGCGGCGTAGGCGGCCTGCGTCGCGTTGCCTATTATGCCGCTAATGGAAGATAGCATGACGAACCAGTCGAGATTGGATGGGAGGTAGCGGTGGAGGTTCCAAGTGCCGTGGTACTTTGGCCCAAGTATTGTAGTGTAGTCGGCAAGAGTCATTTTCTCGATATGGGTGTCCTGGGATCTGTCAGCTTCATCCTTGTAGATCGAGTGATAGGAGAAGGTACCCTTAGAATCATGGCACCTTGGATGACGCCCCGAATTGGTGGTACAGTTTCTTGAAGATCGTTCACCATCTTTTCAACTTGATCAGATTGGGATATGTCGCAGGCATGAATGATGGTTCGGACTCCCTTCTCGTTCAATCCCTGTATAGTCCTTTGGGACGATGCTCCTGATAGTCCGCTCCTACTGACGAAGATGATTGTTCTTGCTCCATGATCTGCCAGCCAGAGTGCTGTCGCGCGACCGATACCACCGAGACCCCCGACAAGCATGTATGATACATCTGGTCGGAGAAGCATATCGGGTTGCCTAGGGACGATAGTCTACTGACTTAGTATTTTCCAATAGGGGAGGGACTAGTACGAACCTTGACCATGACATCAGTACCAGCTGTTAGTACAATCAAGTCTCGATGATTTGTTAGCGTGAGAACATCCAGCGCTTCAGCAAAGTTCGAGATGCTATAAGAGGTCGGGTGTGAGTGACCACGGAGTGTGCCTCGGCGAAAAAGACGCGCTACTCGGTCCCAAACCTCGTCAAGCATTTCAGAATTATTATTGACTAGGTTCTCAATGTCCATTGTAGCAAAAATGATATCTTTGTCGAGTTCTGGCACTTCCCATCCACGCTTCTCAGCTGTGTTACGGGCATGTAATTGAATGAAAGTGCCTGATGCTCCAAAACATTTCCATAATGAACGGAAGGTATGATTGTCGGATTCACCACAGTTAAGTATTGTCTTCACTCCTTTGTTATCGGTCAACATAAGGAGATCTTTGAAGTACGACTCGTCAGTCCGCAGTATCCGTTCATCGGACAACAGAGACGAGGAGACGAAAAGTTCTTTATCTGCGGCGCTCCCCACAAGCGCGTATGAATGAGCACCTGATACAGTACATACTTCGATTGCAGCTTGACCAACTGCTCCAGCAGCAGAGCTAATCAATATTCTATCTCCGGGTTTTATATCAGCAAGGCAATGGACGGCATGGAAAGCTGTGCAATAAGCCGCGGGAATCGCGGCAGCAGTTTCAAAAGACATATCCGAAGGTATTTTTTGAAATGCAGTTTCTCTGTCTTGGTAGAAACTTGCGGCTGTTCCTGATCTAAGGCAGGCTACTCTGTCTCCAGGTATCAGGTTGCGAACGGATCTACCGACAGCTTGTACAGTCCCGCTACATCCGAGCCCAATTTCCGCTGCGCCTGAAGCTTGGTTGTCCGCTAGCTGCGCATCTCGCTCACTCAGGCCGACGGCATGGACTTGTATGCGGACCTCATTATCCGAAAGCGTGGTAATCCGGCTGTCATCTATGAAGTGGATATCTTCGGGTTGGACACTATCATTCACCGCCACTCTCAAAGGTCGGTTCTCCTGATGGAAGGCTTCAACGCTTGTGAGATGCTTATCTTGAACAGATGCAATCGCTTCATTCAACCGTCGGTTCTCCATAATCCGAGGGACAAGAAGCGCACCACTCCTTTCCACATACTCTGTATCGGACTCGGCTGACTTCCCTCCCAACATACGATGACGAACAAGATCGTAGATGAGTTCAGCCGCTCGATACCCGCAAAGCGGACTGCCAGCATCTAAATCAAGTGTGATAATAGGCTCTACTCCCGTCTCTGAGCGAGCAGTCCGTGTAAAGCCGGTGATAATGCCGGCTTCTGGATTGGCTGGTGTGATTGTGCCACCACGCGTCACCCAGAGGACGAAGGCCGCTTCCAGAAACATCTGCTTAATTATATCCATTGTTGCTTGATTTAGATGTGTTAGGACCGGTAACTGCAGATCGCTTAGGACGATACAAGCCTTTCTCTGCGGCTTTAGATGAGCAAGGTCGGTTGTGTCAACTTGCGATACTGAAGAAAGAAGGTCTCGCAAATGGGGTATCTGTACACCACACTCGCCTTCCTCTGCAACAATCACAACTTCTGACGTGAGCGAAGTCTGTTGTCTTGTAGGTCGAGAAATAATAACCATATGTTGATCTCTAGATCCGTTTAGTTCTTGCAGTTCCGAGAACTGAGCATCCTTTAGAGTGGTTATCAAGTCATTGTTGAAATATCCAACCCCATCTTGCTTCCACGGCCCCGCAAAATCAGCGAATATTACATACTCGGATAATTTCGGCTTGAATAAAGGATCGATCAGGACCAGATGGCCATTAGGCTTGAGGAGACTATGAATATTGCTCAATGCTTTATGCTTCGATTTGACTGTGTATAGCCCATGTGCAATAACCACGACATCGTATTGCTGTATGGCGAAACCCTGGGCATCTAGGTCTCCCTCGACGTCAAGCTCCTTGATTTCCACGCAGTGGTCCCATGCACAGATCTCGTCTCGTGTTGACTCTAGAAGATGTAGATCTGGGTGTGTTGCGGTATACTTGGTGAATCGAGTAACACCACCCTTTGCCCCGA
The DNA here is from genome assembly GCF_000184455.2 of Aspergillus oryzae RIB40. Classification (NCBI taxonomy): domain Eukaryota; kingdom Fungi; phylum Ascomycota; class Eurotiomycetes; order Eurotiales; family Aspergillaceae; genus Aspergillus; species Aspergillus oryzae. Next base: position 148,928 of record NC_036435.1, on the reverse strand, counting down.
CGAGCCGTTGGAGGAATCTCTTCGATGCTCCACCCGTACTAGCCTCGACTTCAAGGATTGATACCATAGGGTTCTTATGGCCAACCAGGTCCAAGTACATGGAGACTGTTTCATATGCCGGGTCACCGTAGACCGTTTTCCAGTACTCATCCCACATGGAGTGTTCATCAACTGTTCCAAGGCTGGTGTCCTCCGTCAAGCTAAGAGAGAGATTGGCGCCCACAGTGCAGAGAACATGACCTTCAGGACCGGAAGATTTGACTCGTTCGATATCACCGCTCTGAATATTGCGGGATCTTCGATATCGCTGGGTCGCTATCTCTTTGAAGAATTCGAGCTGTCTTTTCCTGAAAGGCTGGAGCTTCTCAGTGGTCGCTTGATCCACATGTTTAACGTATTCCTTGATGTAGTATAATGCGCATGCTTCATGCAAAGCGTTAAATCCACTAGACTGCTTTTTTGACTCCTTGCAGACGGGGACAATGCTCGATAACGCAGACCCGGTCAGGAAATCTATATCCAAATCCCATTTCAACTCATGTGCTATATGATTCTTCATTCTCTTCGACTCCGGAGGTGGGCTCGGTCCAAGACGCCTGCACCGTAGACCCGTAATCGAAATAGACGGTCGCCGAGATTTATCCAGAACTGAAATCGAGGCTATAAGATCCCCCTTTCTTGTGCACTGTGTTTTGGTCAACACATTTAGTTTGCTCCCAGCCGCGTAATCTGTGCGGCATGACACGCACATCTCATCGATACGGACAGGAACGGCAGGGTCGTTGATGGTGTCCGTGTTGACGAATATTGTGTGTATTATACTGTCCAAAGTGCAAGGATGTATCAGAAACGGAAACTGAAAATTCATGGGCATCACTGCAGCAGTATCTGGAGTGATAATCTCTGATATACACGTTGAGTTCTTGAAGCGTGCTTGCTTGATGTTAGCGAAACACGGTCCGTACTCGAGCCCGACACTGGCTAAGGCTTTGTAAAATGATGGGATGTCGAGGGAAGTAAAGTTGTGGGCTGCTCGCTCAGATTCAAGACCAGATTCGACCTGATCGCCATTCTGTGCTCCGATCAAACCATTGCAATGCTCTGTCCATATGTTGTCCTGCGTGACTGAGTAAATGTGAAATTTGTGAGCCTGATGGGAGCCACGAGAGTTGCTCTCGCATTGGTTAAGTATGAGTAAGGTCTCTACAGCCGCTGTCTCGTGGAGTACTAGAGCCGATTGAATGGATATGTCACGAATGTAGATTGTGGGTTTCTCATCTGCAGTGGTACCGATTAAGGTATGCTGAAGGAATGCCTCTATCGCCATGACAATATACCCAGCAGCAGGATATACAATATTAGATTCGATTCTGTGATCCAATAGCCAAGGGTTTTCAGACACGCGAAGAAAGTTTCTCCACAAAGGCTGAAAAGAACAAGCCATCCTATCGATGACGCCCAATAGATCTGTCCTGGCATGCTTGCGATTGCGAAAGGTCTTGCTAACCCGGGGCTCTGCCCAATATGTGTTTGTATGACTCCACGAATACTGAGGGAGGTCAACAAGCACGCTTGGTTCCTGGGAAGCCGTGGGATCGTTAATCGCCCGGGAGTCCACGGGATATCCGGTACACATTAGTGTAGCGGCAGCCGTTAGAGCCGTTGTAATAGCATTGCTCTTTCTGGTCAAAACACTAATGCATAAAATATCAGCTGCATTGAGCTTTGTGTCATCTCGCAAGGTCTGCTTGATTGGCCCTGCCAGTGTAGCATGAGGACCAACCTCAACAAGGGCATCCACGCTGACCTTTTGAGCCGTACCGGCTCGCTTTATTCGCTTGTCTCTTAGCGTCCTGACGGGATCCCGCTGGTTAATTGTCTCAAAGCACAGAGCGCGCAACGAATCGGCAAAATTCACCCGGTTTAGAAGGTTACTAACCCAATATCGTGAATCCAGTTCGGATGGGTTGATCTCCGCTCCTGTAACGGAAGAGAAAAAGGATACAGATCGATTATGAAGATAGTTTGCAACCTCCTCACGGCTCCGTGGGCTCACATGCGCTATATGACCCAAGTACTGCTCCTTAACTAATTCCATATGGTGGGAATGGTATGCAACTTCCACTGCTAGTCGGCGGCTGAAAACTTGCTTCTCGCGAACGATCCGCTCTAATTCATCGATAGCAGGAAGGTCTCCGGCAATCGTGACACTCGTTGGGCTGTTGATGCACGCTACAACAGCCTTGCCCGATTGGAGCATCTCGAGATACGACTGGCTCTCCCGGACAGACGTCCCGAGGGCAAGCATGGCCCCCCTTATCTGCCCATTAGCGAAAGACGAGCTACTGACAACCACTCCTCGGTAGTAAGCCACTGCCATGGCATCCTCCATGGTCAATGCGCCAGTAGCATATGCAGCGGCAATTTCCCCGCTAGAGTGTCCGGTTACTGAGTCTGGATGTATTCCCCAAGATGCCAGTAGATCAACCAGGGCTATCTGAAGGGCAGAACATATGGGCTGGCTGAAGAGGGGGTTGCTCAGTCGCGAAACTTCTTGAGTCTTCAGGATCTCATCTATTCATATTTATCAGCGGATGCTGGTCATGACATGAAGCGAATCCTGGCAAGGGGTAATACCAGATTAACGTACCCACCATACAGTAAGGAGCACCAATGGATAGCATATAGTCGTCGATTCTTTGGATTGATTCGTGGAATACCGGGTATGCCTCGAATAGCTCCTTTCCCATTCCCGCCCACTGCGCACCCTGTCCCGTGAAGACGAACGCGATAGTTGGTCGTCGACGAGCTTTAACAATTTTCACCCGACCAGATGATGCTTCTGCTAGTGTGGCAGGAGATGCTCCCACAATGGCAGCTCTGCAGGCATGGACCGTACGGCGTTCGTTCAACGTATAAGCTAGGTTACTCATGTATCTATCATCTGCCTCGGACCTTTCCTTGAGTAGATATTCTCGAAAGTTCTGAAGCTGCCTCGTGGTGGACCTCTCATCAAACCCAGAGAACATGTAGACTCGAGATCGGTTAGGGCAAACTTGGTTGGCATCGACAACATGCTCGCCATGTTGCACTATACTTCTCAGTCCACGACTGTAAAGATAGCCTGATGCATCTTCGAGTATGGCATGTGCGTTACTCCCCCCATATCCGAAGCTGTTTACAGAAACACGATGCGGGCCCGGGTATTCCCACGGCTCCGCAGATAACTGTATCTGTGGCGGGCTTAATGACAAATACCTAAATGAAGGTGTTCGGAACTCTTACCTTCAGTTTCCAGTCTTCGCATCGGATACGAGGATTGACCACTCGAAAGTTGCGGTTGGGAAGAAAGGTCCGATTCTCAAGCATCAGGACGGCTTTAATAACGCCCGCAACTCCACTCGTACCCTCTAGATGGCCGACGTTGGTTTTAATGGACCCGACTCGTAGCGGTCGCATGGGACTTCGATTGTGGCAAAATACCTTTGCGAGAGCTGCTGTTTCAATATGGTCGCCAGCCTGAGTTCCAGTACCGTGGGCTTCGACGAAGTCCGTCTCGCATGGATCGAGGCCAGCCACCTCGTAGACATGACGCATCAGAGCTTCTTGCGATGTGCCATTCGGCAGGGTAATTCCGGGGGTTCTCCCGTCTTGATTCAGCCCAGAGCCTCGGATTATGGCGCGGATGGGGTCATGGTCTTGAATGGCGTCTCTTAATGGCTTGAGGATCAAACACCCAATACCTTCGCCTCGAGCGTATCCGCTGGCATTTTCGTCGAATGTATGGCATCGTCCGTCCGGGGAAAGGAACCTGCGTATTTGTCAAATCTAGTTAAATACAATGTGTCTTTCTTACTAACTTCATCATAGTCATTGTTGACATGAACTCGTGGCTAAGAATCAAATTGACTCCCGCTGCGACGGCCATCGACGCATCACCGGTCCGGAGGCTTTGACATGCCAGATGGAGAGCTGTCAAACTACCTGAACAGGCGGTATCAACTGTGACACTAGGGCCTTTCATGTCAAAGAAGTACGACACTCGGTTCGCCGTCATGGCTCGCGACTGCCCTGAGTTTGTGCACTGATACATCGGAATGCAGTCTGGGTCACGGAGGAGAAGATCGGTGTAGTCGGCGTTGAAACAACCAACAAAGCAGGCTGTTGAACTGCCCATAATCTTTGCCATCGGGATACCAGCTATTGGCTGTGAGCGTACACCCGGATACGAGGACAGCATGGACATACCATTTTCGAAGCCTTCGTAAGTAACCTCAAGTAACAGCCGCTGCTGAGGGTCCATCGCCTAAGGGCTGGGTATTAGAAAAACAGTCCGGACCCAGTGGTCGCTGAGTTTACCTACGGCCGCCTCGTCGCTTGTCATGTTGAAGAATGGTGCATCAAACAAAGTCACATCTTCTGCTAGGAAATGCCCGCCTTCAACGTTGATCTGTGTGTGTCTTGTTGTCAGCTCTAAGATGGTCAAATGTCTGGAGGATATGACTGTACTCACTGTTCCATGTCGTGAGTGGTCCGGATGATAAAAGGCATCATTATTCCATCGAGACTTTGGAATTGGACTCCACGCCTCCCGCCCTTCGAGAATCATCGTCCATAATTCCTTAATATGGGTGGCACTCCCAGGGCCTCTGAAGCCCATTCCAACGATTGCAATGGGCATGCACAGATCTTCTGATAGGATGGACAAGTCATCTTGATCTACTGAAGTTGGTTCTGAAGAAGTTTGAGTGGAAGGAGTCGGGATGGCGGGTGGACTATGTGCAAGGGAATCGGCCGTCATGATGGTTCAGCGACCCATGCATAGTAGCTAGAATAGATTCACAAACATAGGGGTACATTGGAACATGGGCAATACAGGAGCAACTGATTTGAAATATACGGTGTACAATAATTCCGTTAAGATCCCGGTTCGAGGGTCGCACACCACAATGTCCCGAACTACATCAGCTGAGGATCACCGAATCACTCTATTGGGCATCGGATGACTCGCATTAGACTTTCCTCTCATCGTTCCAGGATCTATCTCGTGCTTATGGACAAAGAGGTAGAAGCCAGAACGCGTAAGCTAAAGTGAAGGGGTCACCAAACTGCCAACGTCTGGACCGCCAACTTCCTGATTGCTGCAGCGATGGAGGAAACGTTCCTTGTATCTGCTGGGATATCGTGACCTTTGCTGTGCACCACCCAGGTCGACATGGATGGATTGCACAGCCGATACAGTGCAAGTGAGTACTCAAGCAGCGGATCTTCAGCCCCGCCAATACTCACGGTTGGGATGTTGATGTACCCATTCAGATCTGGATCAATCACTGGAGTTCCACCTGGATCCATCCGGAATGGTGGGAGGGAGTTGATGAAGATAGCACAGCGAAACAAAGGTAGTTCTTGCGGGTACAATTTTGCATGGTGGATCAAGAATCCAGCTGCCAATGTGCCCCCATGGGAGAAGCCCAGGACCCCATCGAAAGGACCTTCCTCGTCTACAACGTCGTAAAGGCGGTCGTACGCACTCAGTAAAGACTCTCCCTCGGCACCATTGTCCGAAATAGACCGGGGAAACTTATAATAACTGTAGTAAGGACCGTCGTAGAAGCCCGAGATCCCCGGGCCTGGAATTGAATCCACGTCTCCCTCAAGAAAGTGGAATGTCACCGTGTTATCGCGACGAAGATCGGTCATTAGACCATCTGTTTGTTAAGCTGATTGGTCCATTCTAAGGCATCGTAACACATACTTAACTGGGACTGCAAGATCTATCACACATAGGTGAGTGCCACAAGCCCCGGCCATGCAATGCATTTGGCTTACCTTGGTATTGGTGCCCCAACCATGGAGACAAAGTAGTTTGAGAGGCATAATCGCTGGCGTTGTTACCACAGACAACCGCTGATTGGTGATAGGTATGGAGTCAGTTGGAAGAGTATTTGTATCTCAATATCGAAGACCATTTTACTCGCACGAATGCCACGCCTACGATGCTGGTTGACTTCAAAGGTCTCCGTGTCACCACGGAACATTTCCTTAAGAATATCAACAGTACGCATTTTGCTTCCGTGGTAACCTCCCAGAATTAGTGCATCGTGAACCAGTCTCTATAGGAATATTTCAAAAAGCAATATATTGTCAGATAATAGTTCCATCACATACAGGTCCCATTCGTATACTTCTATCACCAGTGAATGGAACTAGAGACTTGTACCAGTCCCAACAAAAAAGCAAGCGATAGTAAAGACACACATATACCGCTACTAGTATGAATGACCGGCTCGCACACTATTGACTAGTTTTCCCCAAATGCTGCGCTGTAAGACCTCTCATTCTTCGGAAACGTAGAATCCTTAACGTCGTCACGTTTTCCTGGAGATGCAGAGGGCGAATGGGCCAGATGTTCGTCTAATTATAAAATATTAGAGGAGTTGATATAGAAAATAAACAGAACTTACCCATTGAGAGTTTTGACCACTTCTTCACTTCTGTACTATCAGACCAATTTACCTTTTGCCGTAAGGGATATCCAAAGGGAAAGTTCTCTTGGAAAAACCCTTCACATTTTTTATCCTTGGAGCATGTATCCGAAATGCAGCAGCCAAAATCCCCTTCACAGGATCGACCACATGCTCTGCTGAACCAAAGCCCTGTAGACTTATAATACTCAGAATCCGCAGGTGAAAGATCTTTTCCATCGTCGCGTTTTCCCACAGGAGGTGTAGGGGAACGAATTCGCAACGGGGGACGGGCCCGAACTGAATATACAAGATTAGTAGGATTAACGTAAAGAACAATGAAAGAGAACATACTATTTGACAACCTTGACCATTTCTCTACGTCTGCAGGATCGGAATAATTTACCGCTTCGTGTAGGGGATATCCGAAAGGGAATGTCTCACTCCAATACCCTTCACATCTTTTATCACCAGAGCATTTATCTTCAAGGCAGCAGTCGACGTCCCGTTCACAGACGTTATTGCATTGCATGCTCCACATTGAAGATGAAGGACTCTCGATATTGTCGCGTTTTTCCACGCCGCCGGGCTGTTCGGTGAAGGGAGGAGCTATATCTACAATATCAGTCAGCCAATATGAGCGACAATAGATGCCAAGATAGTACAAGCTACGAAGGAGAGAGGGGGGGAAACCGCTGACCTTGGCTGTTGCCTGCAACCGCAGCAGCCGCGAGGCTGGCGAAGGCAGACAGAAAAGCCAGATGGAGCTTCATCGCGAGCAACTTGGGCCACGCGCAAGTGAAGGTGTAGGCCAAGTCTCAATATTTTGTTTGAAGATAGGTGATGGACATCAGAGCAAGGGCAACGTCGAGGGACTTTATAGCCCAGACCGAGGAATCATTATCGGGGAACAGTCCACGTTTGTTCTATACTGCCCCGTCCGATTCAACCTTCTCTATACACAGATCTAGATCCACATCCCCAGCCTGGGGTTGCTGAAAATATAGATCCCTCAGCCTATAGCAGTCCGAGCAGCGCTTACTCATCCCACCAACAAAGGCTTCCAAAAGAGAGCCACCAAGCGCCCTGGAAAGTTACTCCGGAGGCCGTCTTTGTCGGTTGAAGACAGAACAAAAATCGAGTTCCCCAGCATTACTTGGGTCAAGCCCTCTGGTTTTAGCATCTTTATTCCATAAACCTTATGCGGTGCCCCGTTGTCCCCTCCAGTAATTGTTCCTGGCATATCTACTCCGTACGGCTGTCCGTGCTTTATCTCTATCCACGATGGGATAAAGAAAAACGCACGGGCAAATGAAACGGAATACGCAGCCATGGCTCTTCCACGTGGCGCCATCATGAGGCAATTGCTCGCCGTCTTCCTGTTTTCATCTCTACACAAGTTCGTGGCGGTTCACTATCTTGAAATGGAATCAGCGGATGGCCATTTCAAGCTACGGATGACACTGCATAGAGATACTCAACGATTGCGGTGTTACAGTATCAAGATGAAAAGACCACCGTGAATAGGTATGGTTGCAATAACAACTTCTTAAATCATCTTCCCCGGTTTCATGGAAGTGCTGTTCATACGTCCAATATTCCACCAGTATCACATACTTAGATCTCTCACTGCACTCCGCTCCAGATATTGCCGCCTTATCTTAAGCAATTGATTTTAGTATAAGCAATCCCCTTTTTTCTTCTCTCTACTCATTCGTGTAAGCGAATCAGATGCGGCACCGGGGCAAGTCTGTACACAGATTGAATCCCACCATTTCTGAGTACCCAGCTCTTGTGTCTATCTTTGGGGACTCTAAGGGTCATTGTTTGCGGGCAAACAGGTAAAACCCAAATGCACGGTTAGACTACTGAGAAACATACATACGAGAACAATCAGAGAAAGAAAGGAAAGCATAGAAGAAAAGAGGAGAAATCAGTAAAAAGAAACAAACAAAAGAACAGAACAGGAACAAGCTACGAACACATAGTCTAGTCAAATGCCCAAGTAGATGTCTAAGAAACATACATACGAAAAGGGGAATGCGAGAAGAAATAATAAGGGATAATACAGAAAGAATGCTAGGAGAAAGGAGAAGCCAGTAAAGAAACACAAGCAAAGAAAAGAGGAACTGGTCATGAACAGACAATCTAACCATAGAGATGCACACGCACACCAGACACAAGATTGACTACCCTTCCATCTCCACTGGGTCTCGTACCGCAGATAGCTCTGCTAGTGGTTGCTGCGGAGTACCCCCTGGAGAGTATAGCGGCACCTCGAACTCGCTGGGTTCGCGATCATATCTCCAAGGATGTGGTATAGTTGCGATGCCCCTTTCAATATGTCCCTTTAATCGTGAATCGACAAGAAACGCACCCACCATGACTCCCATGATAGCCACACTGATACCAACACCGAGTGCCACTTTGGCTCCTGCTGAGATACCATTGTTTGCAGGTATGGGTGCATGTGTTGACGTGGAAGATGCTGCATCGAAGGAGCTTGTCCCAGTGGCAGTGGCGGTGGCGTAGGTGGCGGGTCCAATTCCAGGGCGGTTGATATTCCAACCAACCACAGGATATGCATGGACATTCGTAACGTCTGCAAATGCGGTCGTCTCCCTGGCCCACCCCGTGGACTCATGAGTCCAGTAGGCAACTGGAGTTCCACCTTGAATGGGGGATGCCCACTCTCGGGAAGTCCTTGTTACTAGGGTGTATTCTCTCTAACCTAGGTTAGCATTGGATATAACTGGCAAGGGCCTCACTTACGGGGGACAGTAAGCAGATAAGGTTCTCGACTGGTATTTGACAGAAGTTGATGCAATAGAGATGTTAGGAACGTTAGTAGGGCTAGCCAGAGGGCCAAGCTGGAAATTGGTTTCAAGACCATTATTTCCCTGTGCAATATTTGCGTCAAACCACTGTTCATATTCCAGTGGCATACATGGGGGTTCCGCGGAGGCAACAGAACTATATTTTGGGTGATATGCCCACAGATCATCATCATCATCCATTATAAAGCTGTCCAAGCAATCAGGATTCCATCTCCACGGTGTGGCGAGTGGTAAATATGACGTGACGACATCACCAATGGTTTCAGGTGGATATGAGGTCGCCGACATTGGTTAAGAGGGAGATGGCTACTGCAAGAAGGCGTTGATAGAAAGTAAGGGGTTGAAAGAGAGGGCGAAAGAAATGATTAGAACACGATGCAGAGAGCAGTTCTTGAGAGAGCTCAGATTCTGACAAGAAGAGAAGGAAACATTTATACCCTCTTCCCAATCTGGGAATAGGCAATGTTGTTCCTGAGCGAGACAGGGGCAAGTATAGTGAGCCTAAGGTCCCCGAGGAGATTGCGCTGGATTGCTGAGGCTGGTCTGGCTTCTAGTCATCTTCTGGTAATTTCCCATATGCAACGCGGGTACCTACAGAGAACACCGTTTCAGGATCGCCATGAGACACACGTGCCTACTGTTCTCTTCTTCAAGCAGCTCACAAACAGGAGCATGAGACACCATGACTACTTCTGCGTTATTGGGCTGGAAGGTAGTGGATATGATGACAACCCCATCATCAAAAGCAAAAGCAAAAGCATAGAGGCCTTCGTTGGGCTCTGGACAGGTTTTAGGTCACCCAGGAAGACGCATTAAACCCCCAAGCCATGAATCCCATGGTACCAACCCATCCGCTCATCAATGGCTGGCCTCAAGGACCTGGGTGAGTATCATATTCCTACCATCTAGGCAAATCGTTTCCACTGTCGGTGGGCGGCTTTGGCAAACCGCGTTTCTAGAAGCCTGTATGTCTTAGCCGGGCACCATTCATCTCCTTTTATGCATCCTTGAGCCTCCTACAGGCCCGGTCTCGTATACTACAGCAAGCGAGAGAGAACACCTCGTGATTTCTTTTCCGCCCTCAAATTAGAGAGCGTTTGAAGATGTCTTTCTTTGCCCGATCTGGTAATGTAGTCAGCCATCTTTTCGGGGCTCTAAAACCCAGCGAACCCGGCCAAAATGGCTTGTCCAATTGGGCATCAACTCTAAGGCTCGTCTGGAGGCGTACACCGCCAAAACATTTATCTCTAAATTCATTCACCGCAATGATTCAGTAGTTGAAACAACCACGACTAAGGTTTTTGTACAGGCGCAAGATCCTTCATGGCGAGTTAGGGTGCCTGCGCAAAGCATACCTAGCGTGAAGTCATTCAACATGGATTCACTCCATGAAATACCGTGCTCAGAGTACGATAATATTGATCTTGTAGGGCTCGCAACCCTATAGGTTCCGATAGGACTAGTACTCTGTAGTCTGAGGGTTTCTAGCGACTGAATCATGTCCCTAGGTGTTTTTCTGAGCTTTTCTTCTCGCACTGGTGGCGCGAAGTGTGCAAGAGATCGACAGCTGAGAAAAGTTCCGCGGTTTGGATCCCTTTTTTCTTCTGAGGCTTTTAAAACGAAGCAAGACATATACGAGCCAGGAAGGGAAATATTTGGAAGACGATTCATAAAAAACAAAGCAAAACAATCTCGGGGTACACACCAGACCCATCGCTTCGTGAGGCCAAGCCTCCCCTATATTCTGAGTTAGCTGGGGGGAAAAAAAAGTGGATATCCCTCTCTTTGATAGAATAAGTCTCATCAAGATTGTTTACGTGTCCCCATCTATGCGTGTACTGATATAAGGTAGCAGCTACTCTGTACACTTGCCAGTGGGGACCAGTTGAGAGGTGCTACATTTTTGTGAAGTCGGATTTTAGAGAGGAGGTATCGTAAAACGATCAGTTGAGTCCCCTGTGGTACTCTTGTATGTGCATATTCATCCTCTGCATGGAATTTGCCAAGGGATCGTGAATCGCACTAGACGAACACAACTAACCGATGGTCGTCAGATGGCATATTGAAAGACAATAATTAATCTTTTTTTTTTTTTTGTTTTTCTCTTCTAATAATAGTCGGATAGAGCACACTGTTGCTGACGTTTGAAAATGAATCACGACGGGAAAAATGGCTCTGGAACATGTACGATCGCAGCCGTTGGTCTAGAAATGGTCGGTCATGAGGTGGCCATCGTCCTGATTGGAAGTTGTTCTCATTGCCACCGTGAAAAGGGGATCCACTGTCAGTGTCCATCCCGGCAGATCCACTCGAGGGTTGCGTGGAGGCCAAAGCCGGTTTTGATAGGGTTATCCATGTCAGCAGTTCTTTGTTTGCTTGGCTTATGTTTTGCTTTGCTTTTGGGGAGGCCTGGAAAATGAGGCCATTGACGGACAGTCACAACACCTGCTAGCCCATTTAGGATGATTTTGATTCCCTGCCGATCCAACGCCATCACAACCACTACCACCATCACTCTTTTCTCTTCTTTTCTTTTCCTTTCCTCCTCTCACTCCCACGATGCCCACAACTATATTGACTTTCTCTACGGAGTATATCTCACAAGTCCCCACCATCATTCCATGAATCCTCGTCTTCCAATGACTTTTCGACGACTTATCCAGGCGGAGACGGACGGATACTCTCGGTGGGTCCACCGCGCCAAAATTCATCATTCCTATGCGAGAGACTGACACTTTGCAGAAAAACCGGTCCACTTTTTGACATTCACTCGCAGACGGGGATTATCGTCCAATACACCGGGTTAATTCTTCTCGCGATGAGATCATGGCACGTTTCCCACCTTTGACCTTCACTAGAATGAAGTAACTAACGGTCAAATGGTTTGACTATCAAAAAATGGCTCTCCACCTCCTCGGCTCATCACGGTCGATCTCTTCTCGCCTTTCGCACTCTTTTCTCCCGTCTCTTCTTCTTGGTCTTCTTCTTCTCCCCCTTCCAAACTATGTTTTGCGTTCTAGACTCAACTTATTTTTGGTTCGCCTCCGTCCAAGGCCGCAAAATCTCTCCACCCACGTTTCCACGCCGTTAATGCCATTGTCGGTGCCATATATCTGTGAAATTTTGCTCTCGTGTGCCTGGATATCTATCTGCTCCTTTAATCCTCGTCCTGTCTTTCACAATTGTCCTTCACTGCCTCTCGTTATTATCCGCCTCCGACAACATTCGCTCTGCAAACATACCATCCGCCTAAAGCTTCTCTCTTTTTGCTCTTTTTATCTTTTTCTCCGCCTTTACTTTCTCTAAAGCTTTGAGCTTCAGCAGCTGGACTGCTCTACCACCCAATGTCACATTCCCGTGAGGGCAGCGATTCTTACGAATGGCTGAACCCCCAAGTCAATCCAGAGCAACCCGATACAGCAGACCATCGCCATGATCAGATCGTCGAGCAGCCTTCCCCTCCTAGCCCCGAGCTACGCCCCGACGACCCGCTGAATGAGCACTCTCGCCCTCAAAGAGTGAGATTTCAGTCTACAAATGCTCAGGAATCGGAAGCCCCTCTACCCGTTCGACCCTCAATGGCTCGTTTCGATTCAGACCAAACCCTCATGTCGGTCCACTCCATCAATCCCACTTCCGCCCGTTCGACCGACCTATCCGACGCCCTCCGCGCAGAGGCGGAAGCAGAACCCACTACATTGGCAAGAGGACGAGATGGCAGCGCGAGCCCCCCAGAAGTTCCCCTCGACTACGATCCCGAAAGATCAAGGTTCAGCAATGACGTTCCTAATCGCTCCCCATCCGTTGGCGCACGGTTGAAGGCTGCTAGCAAGCTAATTCGTCAGAAGACAGTCCGACTAGGCGAACGGCTTGGCCGACCCCAAGATGGTGGCGAGGACCTCGGAGCATCTCTTTTACCCGACGACCTTGAGGGCGGCGTGCCATATCATGAAATCCAAGAGAGGAGGAAGCCCACAAACGAAACCCCTGAAGAGGAAAAGCAGGATTTAGCTCCGAGCGCAGAGGCACATCGCCTTGTGCGTCGAGTAACTCAGTCTCAAAATGCCTTGCGCCAGCGCAAGCCTAAATCGGCTTACACGCGGTCGGGGCAGACCACCCCGGAGGGTTTGGGCCGCCCTGAATCATGGTATAACGCCAGGTCTCGATCTTTTAGCGGTGGAGGCATCTTGTCCCAACTCCTCAAATTGCAAGCCGGTCAGACGGGGTCAACAGAAAGTGTCACGACCGACTCATCCGACAGTGAATCGCAGGTTTCGTCGGGGGCCGCAACACCGAAATCTGGGGCGGCGACTCCCAAGCGGGAAAAGTTGAAGTGGTACAAGAAACCGCACCATCAGTCGACAGCTTCTCTAGTAGAAGCCTCGATGAACCTGAGTCGTGCCAGCCTTCCCGCTTCAGCGGACCCTCTTGCGTTTGCTACCCCGAAGAAACGTAAGAAGAAGGCCTATGGCAAGACCCGCTTGGAAGACGAGATTCGTGTGACGGTGCATATCGCAGAGATCCTTGCCCGGCAGCGCTATATCATGCAGCTATGTCGTGCCTTGATGCGTTACGGCGCGCCCACCCATCGTTTAGAAGAGTACATGAAAATGACAGCGCGTGTGCTGGAGGTCGAAGGCCAATTCTTGTATCTCCCGGGATGCATGATCATGTCCTTCGATGATCCCACCACCCGCACGGCTGAGGTCAAGCTCGTCCGCATGGTCCAGGGCGTAGATCTAGGTCGCCTAGCGGAGACTCACAACGTGTATAAGAACGTTGTCCACGACCTAGTAGGGGTTGAAGAAGCTAGCCAGGAACTGGACAGCATCATGCAGCGCTCTCCGCGCTTTAACAAGTGGCTCTTGGTCCCTGCATATGGGCTGGCTAGTGTCGCCGTGGGTCCATTCGCATTTGATGCCCGACCGATTGATATGCCCATCTGTTTCTTTCTAGGATCCCTGGTCGGATTTATGCAACATGTCCTAGCACCCAAATCCGTGCTGTATTCGAATGTGTTCGAGGTGTCGGCGGCCGTTTTGACGTCCTTCCTCGCGCGTGCATTTGGCTCCATCAAGTCTCCCTTCGGGGGCGAGGAGTACCTTTTCTGTTTCTCGGCCCTCGCCCAATCCTCGATCGCTCTCATCCTTCCTGGTTTCATGGTGCTGTGTAGCAGTCTGGAACTGCAGTCACACCAGATGATTGCGGGGTCGATCCGTATGGTCTACGCTATTATTTACTCGCTCTTCCTTGGTTATGGAATCACGGTGGGCACGACAATCTACGGGCTTCTCGATGGTGCTGCCAACTCTCAGACGACGTGCAAGCGGCTGGACGTGTGGGGCAGCGAGTACATTCAGCATTTTGTCTTCGTGCCGGTCTACGTCGTCTTCCTCGCCATCATTAACCAAGCCAAGTGGAAGCAGGTACCGACAATGATCGTCATAGCGATTTGTGGATACGTTACCAATTATTTCAGCACCAAAAAGCTGGGCTCCAATTCGGAAGTCGCCAATACGGTGGGTGCGTTCACGGTCGGGCTGCTTGGCAACTTGTACAGTCGACTCTGGCATGGGCATGCCGCCACTGCCATTCTTCCCGGGATCTTTGTGCTCGTCCCATCCGGCTTGGCCTCGAGTGGCTCGCTGATGGCCGGTATTACGTACGCCAACGAGGTACGAGAAAATCTAGCCAAATCGAACAGCAGCGACACCCTCAACAGTGCTAGTCAGGATACATCGATCGCCAGCTTGGGATTCGGTATGATCCAGGTCGCCATCGGTATCACCGTCGGCTTGTTCATTGCTGCTCTGGTCGTTTACCCCTTTGGAAAACGACGCAGCGGTCTTTTCAGTTTCTAATCTCTTGGTTTGCATTTTGCAATGTTTTTACGGCGTGTACGATTTATGTTTGGGATAGAGGTTTATTTTGGTTTTGTATATTGGCATACTGTTCATACTTGATCGGTCGCGTTTCAGCCCGCCGTATGTAGATTATGTAGACACTTGAAGAGCGAAAATTACCTGTCATTTTCTAGCCAGGACATGCTGCACCAGGACTGTATATCTCTTTCACCTTGTGGTGGTTCCCTCTGAGGTCATTTAGCCTTAGTGAACCATTTGAGTACGTCATGTAGGAACTTGAAAGTAACCCATCGTGTCCTCGGTTAGGTTGGAGATAGACGACTTGGCTCGGGTAGAGCCGACAATTATATATATAACGGCACATTTCCATGAAGTCAGAAGAAACTCAACGACTCTGACCAGGCAGAAAGGGCAGAGTCTACGAGGTGAAAATGTTGGATGACAGTAGAAACATGCAGGATGATCCATTGATCCACAGAATCTCCTCGACACATGGCATACCATCATCCATCGAGGAGGATTTAGTCAGAGTCAGGTAAAAAAAGCTTTTGACTTATATTGTCAAAGCGTGTACCGTCGAATATCGAATTGGGGATGTGGTTTAGTGGTATAATACTCCCTTAGCATGGGAGTGGTCCGGGGTTCGATTCCCCGCGTCTCCATCTTTTTTGCCTCCATTTTTTTACTTCGATGTTTGCTATACCGAACAAACCTTTAGGGCAACGACAGCACGTGCAATATATGAAAGGATTCTATACAATGCAGACTCTCCGTGGTAGCTGCTCTCGAGAACTCGTCTTTAGCGATAGCCATCTCTTACCCGAATCCATGCCTCGGAGTTTATGAGACGGCTGGAGTCGGCTGTAACTGGTCGAGAAGGCCGTAGCGACCAGATTCGGTGACCTTAGTGATCCCCCCGATGGACTAAGCACTTAGTTTGGAGCTCAACTGGCATCATGCATTTCGACCAGCAGAAGACACGGCTCAGGATGTGAGTCCAAGACACGGAGATCCTGCGAGCCAAGAAACGCCGCATGGCCTGACACGAGCGTAACCTCGGAAGTTCTCCAGGGTCAACCATTCAGCCTAAAGAGGGCAATCTCAACGAAATGCCGTGCCAAACTGCAGTAAGCTACACAGGAAAGCTCTTTCCCCACCTTTTGCCAAAACTCTAAAGCTGGCCGATCCCCCGGTCATGCTCCGAGTCTATGCTCAAGATGGGAAAGCATGGCATTGGACTTTGGGCCCGCGTGGGGGAGTCACGATGCGGATTGGTCGAAGCTGTGCTGAGTCGATCGTATATTCCTCAACCCCAGCTTTTTTGCCCTTAGGCTCGTCCCCGGATGAGATCATCCTGCACATGGAGAGGCACCCCCACGTCGGCTTGTGCCGTTGCTTGGCTGGTCCTACCCCGGGATTTGGGTGGAGTGGGTTGGGCATGATGGTCGTTTGCGACCGTGTCATCCTATAATAGTCTCTCCCTGCTGGGTGATTTGCTTATATAGCGTTCGCTGGGACCCTGAGGTCGGATCCATTTTATTTCCTACATCGTTTCGTTCATTGCTGCTGTGTTGTTGACAGAGACATCTCATCATGGACGAGGGCAAGATCACCGATCATGAAGTGATGGGCGAGAAGGCAGATATCACCCATGAGGAGGTGGTCCAAGTGACCCAGTTGACGCCCGAGGAGCAAGCCATCGAGAAGAAACTGCGGCGGCGCATTGATTGTTTAATCATGCCGTTGGTCATTCTCGTGTATTTGATGAATTATATTGATCGGTAGGTGGAGTGATCTTTTGCTTGAGCGCTACGACGTGGCAATATGTGTAGACTAACCCAGAGCCTACAGGAATAATTACGCCGCCGCCAAATTGCAAGGTCTAATGGACGACTTGCACATCGATGATCAACAATACCAAACCGGCCTGTCCATTCTCTTCGTCGGTTATATTCTAATGCAGGTTCCGTCGAATCTGCTTCTAAACTACATGGGCAAACCGTCGCTCTATCTCGGCTTTTTCACTACCGCCTGGGGCCTGGTATCGACGTTGACCAGCCAAGTAAAGAGCTATGGGGGTATCGTCGCCTGTCGGTTTATCCTGGGTCTAGTGGAGGCTCCGTTCTTCGCCGGCGTGCTATTTTATCTCTCCAAGTGGTATACGAAGAAAGAGTTGGCCCTGCGCATGAGTATCTTCTACTCCGGCTCCCTGCTGAGCGGCGCCTTTGGTAACCTCATCGCTGCCGGGATCCTGAATGGTCTCCAGGGCCATCGGGGCATTTCCGCTTGGCAATGGTTGTACATTATTGAGGGCGCCATCACCATGGCCGTCGGCTTGACCGTGGCGGTGCTGCTCCCCGACTTCCCCGACACCTGGAAGCTGTTGTCGCCGGAGATGAAGCACGTCGCCAACCGTCGTCTCGCCATCGAAGCGGCCGAGGCCGACGTCGACGAAGCCGGCAAGATGAGCCAGGTCAAGGGCCTGAAGCTGGCCTTCTCGGACATCAAGACCTACGCGCTCGCCCTTGCGTACATGGCCATCACCGGCGCCAGCGGCTTCCAGAACTTCTTCCCCACACTGACCAAGACGCTGGGCTACACCGAGACCATCTCGCTGCTGCTGGTGGCGCCGCCCTACATCTTCATGGTGGCGTACAGTCTGGCCCATTCCTACCTGTCGGACCGCTTCGGCAGGCGGTTCTGGTTCTTCGTCTACCCCATCCCCATCACAATCGTCGGGTTTGTCGTCTTCATGACCACCGACGGCTTCGGCCCGCGTTACTTCTCCTTCTTCCTCATGATCTTCGTCTTCGCGCAGAACGGCACCGTCTACTCCTGGATCGCCAACTCCATCCCGCGCCCGCCGGCCAAACGCGCCGCCGCCTACGCCTTCATCAACTCGGTCGGCAACTCGGCCAGTATCTGGACCCCGTATACCTACCGCGACACGGACTATCCGTATTACCGGCCGGCGATGGGGACATGTATCGGTCTCCAGGTCCTGGGGCTGGCCATGGCGGTCTTGATGTATTTCCACCTGCGGAGCTTGAACAAACGGCTGGACCGATTGGAGGACGAGGAGGTGACGTTGACGCCGAAGGAACTCGAACGGTTACAGAAGACGGCGGAGATCGAGGGCATCGATATTGCAGCGGCGCGACGCTTGCAAAAGGGGTTCCGATATATGATCTGATGGGGTTTAGTACTGTTTCAAGTGTAGCCAGACGTGTTTTTTCCTTAAGAATCTAATTTTTCGAGTTAATAACTCATATTAATGAACCGTACACGGGGCGTGACGCGGATTAGAAATAACAAGACAACGATGTCAAACCGGTCGAGGTAAGAAGGGGTCATGGATTTCAGGCGACCCAACGCATGCAGTGCAATAAACATTTAATGCTCATATGCCGAGGAGAGAGTGGCCTGGTGTATGCTTGCGACCGTAAAAGCCGCGCGGAACGGTATTCATCTGGACCGATCAGCGTCGCCGTCGGAGAGATCCATTTTTGAGGCATCCGTCTTCTGGTATGGCCCGTTCGGCCCAGATTCATGGTGTCGATCACAGCAAACAAACAGGGGCGATGTGGAACCTTCCATGCTGCCAATCAAGCCATATTTGCATGAGATCAGGTCCACTTGATGCGGGGATATGAGCTGTTTGAATGCGTGCTCGTGGGACTCTATCCAGATTCACCCCCTTCGTTGAGTTGATCGATTGGTTTGACCAACCTGGAAGACGTGGTACTGCTATACACACACGCCACAGCCGTGGCGATGCAGGCCATAGACGTGTATCGCAGTCGCTGATGTTTATTCGCGAATAGGCAACCATAGAAAGGGTGCATTCCTCTGATAGCCGATGATATCATTGCACCTGAAGGCATCCCTTGCGTGCTCTGTGAGAGGTCTTGTTGTGATGGGTGGAGCATAGCACTCCCATGAGGTGGAGGAGGGGAAACCCGGGGAAACGATGATCGACCACGAGCGATGATTCGTTCGACAGGCCACGGACGACTCTGGTCCGGTCTCTTTCCAAACGCTCAGCTGCGGCGATCCGATCCATGGTGAGGGCTTCATCGCCGCTTTGGGCCACGCACAGGTCACGTGGACAGCGGGAACCCGACAGGAGCATCGAGTATATAAACCCCTCGTCTGGACATGTCAAACGGGGATAGTATATCTGGAGCATTGCCGGTCCGTAGATTATCGATCTACAATATCTCTGCCTGATTTAATTGAGTTCAATCGACCTCTTATCGCAATAAACTCATCATGTCCACCCTCATGCAAGCGTCGCGTCCCCTCGCCCGTGCCCGCAGCAAGTCGAACACCATGCGGCCTTTCTCGATTGCCATCCCGGCCAGACTTGCCAACGAGTGGATGCACATGCCCAAGCCGCGCGGGTTCCTCGCGGAGTACGTTCTGTCTTCTTTTCTCCTGACCCTTTTTTCCTTTCTTCTGGTTGACGTCGGGAGTGACGTCATTGACACCGACGAGATATGCCTCAGCATGGAATGGAATGTGGAATTATGGAGTGAACCAGAGATTGACTAAATTGTCTGCAATAGGAAAGACACCACCCCTCGTCAAGAAAGCCCGTACGGTAAAAAGATGGAGTTCAACTCTCTCCGAAGTGTGCAGCAGACCATGTCGGAACACGGCCACCGTCTCGACCAGCTGGAAAAGTCGATGTAAGTCTGTTTTCTCAGCGGATCTCATGATGATACCCTAGTTACTGACTCAATCCTTATAGGCAGCAGTTGACTCGCATGCAGGGCGTTTATTAAGATTTGCTAGAACGCGGGTCGTCGCATTGTGTCAGAAATCTGGAGTTTCTATACACCCCACATACCTTTTTACACGGCCATGGAGGCTGTTATACATCAAATGGTCAATCGGAGAGTGTCTTCTCTCATGCAAGTGACCGCCCTTTTACCCCCACCCGATTTGTCGAGCAGGACCTGATAGCGAGGAGGGGAATCATCTGGCATGAGAAATTGTATATACTACTGCTCGTATTGATATCACTGATTTTGCTATTTCACTTGTGTGTCTGTCTTTTGCAATCTAAATATATGATTCGCTTGACAGTTATTTACCATTTAGTATGTTGTATGTTTAATGATGTCGGGCTGCAAGTCAGTATCAATTGACCCAATGGTCAACCATCTCATCACATACCTACATCCCACCAGACTTAGGATGAAATGACCTCAAAATACCCACTCAGAAGATCGATAATTACCACGACTAGTAACAACAAAAGTAGCCGAAAGAAACCAGAGCCACATACCACAAAAGCTAGTAAACAAGCCACCAACAGTCAAAATAAACTATCCAGCCTGCATGTCTTACGTCCATGCGATCAACCACATGGCGACGATCTTATCAAATACCCATGTGCAAAACCTTCACGGTCCGATCCGCTGGTGTCTTAACGCCTCCTGACCAGACCAGAACTCTGTCGGTCTAGAACGGTGACTCATCACTGTCTCGAATGCGAGAAGGAACCTCGTAAACCATGGCGCCACGCTCTTCGGGAGGTTGCGTGGGTTTCAGCCCTCGGCTGCAGGGGTCGGAGTGGGATCTGTCTCCGAAGCTGTGGCTGTCCGCAGCCTTCAGGGAGAATTGTTCTAGAAGATCTTTGATTCTTGGAAGGATTCGTGTGGCTGGGCTGATTCGTGAACTTGTCATGGTGCGATTATTGTATTGTCTTCGGCTCTACAAGGAACCATCAGACAATCACCGAAATGCTCGTGTATTATACTATGAACATAGTCCTCGCGGATTTTATCTGAATACTGTGTGCAAGACTGTGCCAATTGGACAAACACTAATCCGGCTTATTTGGATCGGTCCCCGTCGTATGCGGACCGCAGTGTATCAATCCCCGGACGAAGAGGAGCACTTTCGTCGTTACAGATTTGATCACGAAAAAGTATAACTAACGGAAATAGTCTTAATAAATATCAAGTTCCTGGAACTCGAGAAACCAACGTTGTGTCCGGCGTTTGTCGCCCGAGATTGGTTCATCCAACTCCGATAAAAACCCTAAAGCCCGATCAGTTGCGGTGTATCGGAGTGATCCAAGGCCAGCTACAATTAGACATGCTATAATATAAATACCACGCAGAGTACCCTTGATGTGTTAATGACATA
Source organism: Aspergillus oryzae RIB40 (assembly GCF_000184455.2). Taxonomy (NCBI): domain Eukaryota; kingdom Fungi; phylum Ascomycota; class Eurotiomycetes; order Eurotiales; family Aspergillaceae; genus Aspergillus; species Aspergillus oryzae. The sequence continues at coordinate 127,604 of NC_036435.1, read as the reverse complement.
TTAATCTTCAGTGACTCATACTTGTAATCAGCAGCGATAAATAATCTGGTATCCCACCATGCCTCGCACCTGGTTCATCACCGGCTGCTCCTCCGGCTTCGGTCGTCATTTAGCCATCACCGCTGCACAAAACGGCGACAAGGTCGTTGCCACCTCTCGCGATCCATCCAAGCTAGACGACCTTAGATCACTTGGCGTTATCCCGACCAAGCTGGACATTCACAACGAGACAGAAATCCAAGCCGTGATTGACCACGTCGAGTCCACCATCGGACCGATTGACATCCTCGTCAACAACATCGGGTACATCCTCGAAGGTGCCGTCGAGGAATGCAGGTAACTTCCTTCCGTACCACACATTCCTCCCCACAAACCATATACTGAAACCACTAAAGCAACGAAGAAATCACCACCTAATTCGACACAAACCTCTTCTCCCAGATCCGGATCCTCCGCGCAGTCCTGCCATCCATGCGCGCTCGGAAATCCGGTGTGGTGGCCAATTTCGGGTCTATCGGTGGTTGGAACGGAACGCCTGCTGCTGGATTTTACTGTGCTAGTAAAGCGGCGGTTGCGATTTATACGGAGTCACTGGCGGCGGAATTGCTTCCTTTTAATATTGACGTTACGTGCGTTGAGCCGGGGTATTTCCGGACGGATTTCCTCGAGGGGGATCATAAGATTGTTGCCAGCAAGAGGATTCCCGAGCTGGATGTTAGTACGCGGCAGACGCGCGATGGACTTGCGGCGTATAGTTTGAGGCAGCCGGGGGATCCGGTGAAGGGGGCGCGGGTTCTTTTTGAGGCGTTGACGAGGACGGGGAGTTGTGAGGGTCGACGGTTGTCGGTGAGGTTGGCGCTGGGGAAGGACTCTTTGACTGCTATTGAGCGCAGTTTGGAGAGGGAGCAGGAGATGTTGGAGGGTTGGAGGGAGATTATTGCGTCGACGGATTGCGATGATGTGAGGGGATGGTAGGTCCCTTGCGTTGAATTGGCGCGGTGTACTTTTGATATACTCATAGAGTGCACTGAATTTGACTCATTTATGTGGGTGACTATCAGAAGGATTAGTTGTCGTGATACCTGAGGACTAGGAAACACTGGCCTTATTAGGAGTGTCATGACTCTGGAAGTGGATCGAGCTATGGGGATGTTTGCATCGAACACAAGGATAACGTGGCACCACATAGGACTTGCAATCTTTCCCCCAGTGATTCATTGTTATTGCGCATATATCCTAGCACAGTAAGGGTACCTTCTCACCGAGGCTGGAAGGCTATACCGCACCATATGGCACGGTGATGTTTTCCTGACGATCATTGTGGCATATAAAACAAGATCCGTAGCATGAACAATTCCATTATGGGCCCAACTCTAACAATTTCTGATTAGAACAGCTTCTCTAATATAATCATAAACCTTAATCCGTCTCATACTCCGCAAAACGACTTCGCTTCCTCAATGTAGCCCCAAACCAGTACAAACCAAAAATCCCAAAAACACACACCACCGTCAACGCCCCAATCAAACTCGCACCTTTATCAATCCCAAGATTAACATAAAGCGGCGTCGACCAAAGAATAGACGCAAAGGCAAGAACAGACCGTGCAAAGTCATTCATAGCGAAAAGACTGCCCGCGTATCTTCCATACGAGACAGACATGTAGGCGAACATAGACTGGAGGAGAGTGGGCATGCCGATCATAAAAAGTAAAAAGCCTATAGTGGGTACAATCCAATGGAATGCTGTGCTCGAAGTCCAGGCGAAAAGAAACATTCCTGCTGGAACGACTAGTGAGCCGAGGAGTCCGGGTATGAGTCTTTGTTCGGGCGAGGGCATTTTTCCGGCTTTGACTGGACGGCTGATTGTGTAGTGAGTAATCGCTAGGTAGAATGGTGTGGTGAATAACACGGCCACTATGGCGGTTAGGAATATTGCGCCGGTTTGTAGTAGGCTCATCGCGTATACACCTTGGTATACCAGAGGGACTGCTTCGAAGAAGGAATAGAAAATGGCATAAACCAGTGCGGTGTAAAGCGTAGTGAACAGAATGGCGGGATCAAAGGCGTTTATCTTCCATGGAATCACAAGAAAGTCATACAATGTCTCTTGAGATAGCCCCGTGTGGTTCACATCGGAACTGGATCTGAACGCTTCATTGCCAGTCAAAGTCCGTAGCCGCCTGGCGCGTTGGTATAGAATAGTTGGGCCGAACGTTTCCGGTAGAAAAATCTGATGGATATTAGGTCGCGAATCGTTGTAGAAGTCCGCAAAATGTGGTGGGCAGGACAATAACGAACCAGAAGCAAAAAGCAGGGCGCGGCAAACCAGACGATCAGCCACATGCTCCAGTGCCACCCTTTTGACGCGACACATAAACTTGCCAACGTTGGAGCCACGGTAGGGGCAGACACTGCACATACCCCCCAGATCCATAATCCGCTAGGTAGGTTGACAAGATTTGTGATGTCCGCGAAGGAAGCCGGACCCGTTGCCAAACATGGTGACCCGAAGAAGCCTTGGGCAAAGCGTAGAAAAAGAAACCCAGGGACATTATTGACAACGGCTGCGAGGACACTGACTATCAGGAAGATTGCGAACGAGATTACATAGGGTGGATTGCGGCCTATAGACGGTTTGTCGGATAAAGGGCCAAAGAGTAAGGGTCCTATCCCATAACCCAGAAGAACCAGGGCCATGCCAAGTGAGCCCACCGATGAGGACACACCATATTCGGCCTGAAATGCCACTTCTGCTGGGGTGAACGCCGCGGATGACATGTACACGACGAAAGTGTAAAAATTTATCTGAATATAGGTCATGATCTTGGCCCAGCGAGGCCAATTTTGCGGATTTGCCGGGTCATCATCAGAATACCAATCCACAAGTATCATTCCGTCAGTGGTAGTTTCCGGAACGAGCCATTTGGAAGGACCTTTCTGATCAGAAATTTCACATTCTGCGTCGTACGTGTCTGATTCCACGCTGCCAGCGACCCTGGAGGTATGAGATTCAGCTTCTTATACTTCTGCGATAAGTACTTGAGATCAAGTAAAAGACACACTGACCTCGTCGCTGTGGAATATGCTGGTGACAGACAGAATCCAGGCTCCTCTTCAGGAAATCTCAAGAGCCGGCCACCAGAAAGCCAATGGACGATTCTTCCTAAAGAAGTACTGCAGATTATGGCCGCCATGACACAAAAATATTAACTGCGTGTTGTCCCAGAATTACGGACTCAAACTAATACTCATCAGGGATGGTCATGAGTGCTCATCGAAAGGATGATTTGAGACGAGAAACTTCTTGAAGCGGATGCAAGAGTTCGAACGAAGGAAAAATCAAGATCTTGATCGTAACATGCTGGCTATTATATTATCGCTGATACTGGCTACGCCACTTTATCTGCCCCACTCCGATACATTTCTTTTTTAATCTCCGGAAAAACGTACTATTGGAGGCTTTTGCTTCTCCCTCATGCGTCAATAGCACGCTCTATGTTGCATAATGCACGATATTTGGTCTCTTCTTGGAAATAAATAACTATCGCAGAGTGGTATCCACGAGCTTTTAGTTGTCATGGCCCAGAATTCGACCATCCCAGCATAGTCCCTTGTAATGCTATCGAAAATTCGCTCGCATTGTTTTGGAGTGTATCTTAAATAAGGATCGCTTTGACAATCCAGCACAGTGCCAGATAAATCAAAATTATACAAAAGAATTCTGCACTACGGCATAAGCCTCGTTACATCGGTCCTGCAGCATTGGCCGGTTTAAAGCGCGGCCTGATAATCAGGGAAAATCTCGACCGATCTTTGGAGCTGAATTAGGGCATCACTCATTTAAGACATGCCACGTGAATATTCTCAGCCCATCTGGACACTTGGCCCAAAGTAAAGCGACCTGCCTATTGCGAATGCACGATCATATATAGTTAACCAATAACTGACCCACTTACCTGCATTAGCACTGTAGGTGACGAATAACTAACCGGTCGTCGACCTCATCGACGGCGGTAGCACAACAGACACGCCAATAGCGGCCCACCGTCCGGGGTGGTCCATGCTGCTCCGAGAGATCCAACCCTGCAATGGAAGATCGATGAGTGATTTTCATGGAACTTGAAGAACTATTGCTTTGTTATCTGCAGGAGTCCCTTGCACTCGACCTAGCTATTAGTTGCCAAGAAATGCGGCGCCTGCATTTTCCCCCACTCAGAGAAACAATTATACGGTTAGTTACGTTGACCTACGGCGGTATGCATAAATTAATTGTAGAAGCACTTGGTGATTGTGTATTAGGGCATACCAAAGAGATCAAGAAACCGAATTGACTATTGGATAGAACTATCTAACCATACCTAAATACGTGCTTGCAGAATGCATCTGTAGTAGGTAAGGATCAACGCCGCCGCAGGATTTTTGGACTCACCTGATAGCTTTGTTAAGCATGCATGCATGTTGCTAGTTTTGAACATAGAAGCACAAGGTCAGACGTGTCCCTCTGTCAAAGGTCTGCTTCATTGTTTTCAATTTCTAAAGCACCTTACTAGGTTCTATCAATTATATAATCAACCATGTTCGCAATATTCGCCATACTTGCCCCCAAAATCTCACAGTCTCACAGATGACATTACTGGAAACGCTATATTCTGGGTACTTTCTCTCTATTAATCTTATCTATCAATTTTCATAATACATCTTAATCACTAGACTGCCAATATGCTCGACCTGGACAGAGATCTCGTCACCTTGAGGTAACCAATACCCCCTTCGACAAAGACCGCTGGGAGGTCTTGTACTGCAGGCCACGCGCTGAGCTATCGTTTGACGCGGTGTATCCAAGAATATGGCGCATTTCTATCTACCCAGGTCATTGTCGATATAAAGGAGTCTGTGGGGACAATGTTGAAGGCTCGTGTGTATAACTGTAACTGCTCCCGGATGAAGAGTCCGCAGTGTCCTAGCGGGAGGGCAGGGTATATTTCGCTATGATAGGGGTTAAACTTACGACCGGTATGCAGTATAAGAGATACGATTCCAAGGAGAGTCCTATTTGGTTCTTCTTGACCGGGGCTTCTCTTATACGCCTACGTAGGTGCACAGAAAAGTCCGAAGCACACGTCCAGCCAGATATACATATAGCATGCTATCACCTATGAACAGACCCAGTACAAAGAAGTGCAGTGTGGGAGTGGAGCCATGAGTATATTAAGATATTGCTATATAAAAGTCAAGCCCTGTATGAATGGCTATTTATTATACTGCACCATTTTATCAGCCTATACCTGGCAACTTTTAAGCCCAGCCGTTATAAAGAAACGTGTTTTATACAGACTAGTGACTCTGAGATCTGCTCCCTACACTTGTATCCGTCTTTTCACTCGTGACTCGTACAATAGTAGTGCATTTTATATCGGGCTGCTTTCTGCTGGCTCTCTCCTGACTGGGACTACTAGAGCGCAAGGACAGCTTCTGCCACGGAATACGCGGGTAACGGCTGAGGAGCAGGCGCATGCTGGTAGTCATGCTGCTGTAATGCCGACCGCCGGTTCGATACAGGCCCATATACTAGGTGCACTTGTTCATCTAGTGTGGTGCTCGGGTCAGCGTTATGATGGATTAGATGGGATGTGAAGGCATACATGTTACATCGCTTTCGGCTTTTGAGAGTATAACCATGGCAACCAAGCGAACAATGTCAAAGACTGATTGATATATAAAGAGGGTGTGACTTATAGCAGACCAAGAAGGAACATCCCAGACAGGATAATATTTCGTGCTTTCGATACTTGAACTTTCCATACTACCTTCATAGGCATCACAAGATGACAGCCGTTGTTATCGCTGAGTAAACGGTTCAGCTAAAGTCGATGTCATGATGAGCGGTCTTTGACGATCCTTTGATGAGACCTTGGTAACGCAAATTCCCGAGTATACTACATTCGACTATCTATATAATGTAATTCACTAGATAAGTATGTACTTTTGCCGGGACACTGATGAGAACGTTAAGCGGCACGGCAATCGGATTTGCCATTTGCAGTAAGCCATGCATACTTATTTACCCACATTTTCCCGTTTGCTTCTCCCTCAACTCATACACTAATGTAGTGTAACATGCAAGAAAATTGTAATTTCCGAGTGAAGGCTGAAGAGTGACACTGCAGCTCACGCTATCACTAGCTTGAAGCCACTTTGAAGATCAAAGTATCTTTTTATTTGTTCTTGAAGAGAAGAAAGTAAAGATGACAATCTAGAATCTCTTCACCTCGGCTATCTTCCGTGGGATTAATTGCTGCTGCAGCGTGATACTGCCGAGTAAGATTCAGGATTTTCTTCAGCTTGAGATACAGACACAACATGGTCACAGCTTCGATGGTGAATGGCTGGGTGTCAGTTCGATCCATAGCCTCAAACTCAGTCAGACTAAAGATAGAATCACGATAGGTCGAATGATCCAGGTAGCAGTCGGTGGTCGGGGTCGTAGAGAGGCCGGGTCAACCACCAGGCATGGGGACATGAAGCCGGAGAACTGAAGCACTTGCAGGGATGTTCGGCGCGTTTTGGTCGTACCTTATTGAGCCTGCGCGGCATTATTGGTGGAGGACCCGAGCAAAGTGGAGATGCCGATCAGCCCTGCAGCGAAACGGAGACCAAATCCTGCCGAGTCAAATAGTGCAGGCCCTCTCCCCCAACGCGGGGAAAAGGTTCAACCGGTAGCCCTATCTTTGCTGTCGGAGATCGTGGGTACCCCTGGACAGGAGGGTTATTGAGCCGCTTGGGCAATCGGTTTGCGGTTGCCAGTTAAGCCGGTCGATCGTCCGGATGCTTGGCAGGAACCACTCTCGGAGGTATTTGGACATGGCCCGGACTTGGTTTGTCTTGTCCATATACCACTGAATGTAGTCATTGTATGTCAAAAATTCGGGAGTAAATACACTCGACGGGCAAACCCTCTGTTGTCTGCATTCGGCCGAACTATATGTCCGCGGACATTGTTCACATATGTACACGAATCGGACAACGCCGTCTAGATAGTAATATCCAGCCTAACTAAGGCGGCCACTCCTTTGAAATCGTATCACCGCCGACAATTCCTATCAGCCAAAAGAGTCTAGTCGCAGGTAACATCATTGGAACTAACCTATCATGGTTTGGTACAATGTGGATCAACCGTCCCGGTACATCACACCAGCGAAGTCCATTAGTTCTGGCTCATCAGGTACAACCGTATAGAACCACTCGACGACCCTATTCATGTTGCAAAACCTCAAGCGTGTCGATCACATTGTAACGAAAAACGCCCTATTCCTTGTAGAGAATTTGGCCTTGTTGATCTTATTGGTCTGATTGTGTCCCAGCTGTGGATCGTGTGCATGCATCTGTTTTTAGGTACATTATTCCGGCACCATATGGTCCTGTCAATCGGCCACATGGAGATGTCGATAACCTTCGTCAAGAAGACAGACATTGGCGGTTCAAGCCGATGTACATGAGACAGATTGTGATCAACATAGCCCAGCGTTTTCAGCCTTGACTAGGTAATTGTGTAGTTGATCTCAAACTTGTGTCTGCATGGACCCTCAGCGGAAAGTCCCCGGTTCTACTCTTTACGGACTTGCTAGGATGCTGGAACGATCGAACAGCACTCGCCATATGGCAAGCAGGCATGGCCACCTGAGGCTCAACAGATTAGGGCCCACTCGATTTCGACAGGTTAAGCGAACTATTTGCTTCGTCTGCCACGGAACCTCGTAGATTCCAATTTTCCTTACTGTAATATACAACATAACGTTCTCCCTCCTCGGTAGGATGTATTGTGTTTCAGGCTTGGTATCGTCAAGTAATGGTAGCTTGAAGGATCAGACTAAGAGAAGGTGGATCGCCAGTGTCATCCAGCCAATGTCTAGATAGATTTGTGAAGAATCAGCTGCAGTAAGTTATGTGGGCGTCAGCCCAGCGAAGCTTGGGGAGACTTTGGGAGACCCGCACCGCAGATATTTTCTTGTCAGGATAATCATCTAGCAGAAGATGTCTGGGCGATAGTTGTTGCAGCCGCATAACTGCGCTACTCTGCAGGCCTTTCCTATACCCGGCAGACAGGGAACGTCAGAACGGCATGTAGAGCAACGGTTGCACCCTGGTAACTCGTGGTCGACCCGACGTTCAGTCACCCCAGTAATTTCTAGACCCATTGAAACTATAACAGGGATATTTGATTGGTGCGTTGCTGGGCGCAGGGTAATATATCGTATGCATCGGAGTTGGGCAGATGTCCAATCTCTTCCGTCACTAATGCCGCTGCCGAGCCACGCGAATAGGCTCAAGCTTATCGGCGCACGCCAGGGTGGATCAGAAGGTCCAGAAGGATGCGGGAGAAACCCTTGTGAAAGGATTTCTCTAGTCTATCAGGTCCTATTGGTTAAATTGCATGATTCGTGTTGTTTCTTTCTTAAAATCCTGCCATTTTCCTCTTTTGTCACTTCAGCAGTCATCTCGCAATCCAAGTCGCCCCCGTGGGTGGGTACTAATTAACACTCCAATACGAGCGGGTTCAAGCCCTGGTACTTTTTAAATGCAGTCAGCAATTAAATAAATGCATACACAATTGACTTTGAACAAGAATATAAACCGAAGCCTGTCTGCGATCGGTTTGGTTGCATTGAGATTCGAAATCGTCAACTCTCTGCGCATAATCAGACTGCGGGTTAAAATAGACTGTGATCGCACTGACCGAAAAGGGCGATCAACCTAACTCTTCTTCTTCACCCTTGTTGATTTATTTTCATCTTGGATAGACCCCATTTTAATCCCCTTTCTGCATCACTTCCACGTGGAAGGTTGTTCACCGCAACATGCCTCGTGCCCCACAGAAATGGACCCCAGAGGAGGACAAGCTCCTCTGCCGAGAAGTCCACAATCAGTGTGAGTTGGGTCGCAATAGTGTTTCACACATATTAGGTCTAACTCCATTCCGTGCTCTAGTATCCGAAGGCAGAGTAAGAGACTGGCGATCAATAGCAGACAAGATTCCGGGTCGGACGAATAAAGATTGTCGCAAACGGTGGCACAATGTGCTTTCCGGTGGTTTGAACAAGGGGTACTGGACAGAGGAGGAAGACAAGCTGTTGACACACGCGGTGCAAATACATGGAGAGACGTGAGGATCCTCTGCTGCTCGTCAGGGAAAGAACCCTATACTGACACGTGACTGCGATAGATGGACGGTGGTTGCGGATGTCGTCAAAACACGAAGCGCAGATCGTATGTTCTTGATGATTTTTGTGTCCTCTGTTCATTACTAACGAATGTTGTATTCAGAATGTGCCAAGCGATGGAAGCAATGTCTCGACCCACAACTCGACCGCAGTGAATGGACAGAACTCGAGGTAGGCTTGTATGTCCACGGAGAGTCGAGAATTGTGATGCTAATAAGAACGATAACAGAACCGACGATTGATGGAGGCATGTGCTGCCAAGGGACGACGATGGAAAGAGATTCAGATGGAGCATTTCCCTACCCGGTCACGAAACTCGATCAAGAATCAGTAAGCATGAGCCTTGGATGAAGGGTAGAATACAAGACATGAAGCTGACCTGATGGTACCATGATCAGACACACAATTCTTACCCGCCGATACAATAAACTGAAGAACTTACGAGAAGCTCAGACTGCCGCGAGCGCGGGAACTGGGCCCGAGGACTCGAGCTTGTCGCCGAGCTCATGCGAGGACTCGGGAGATACTGTCGACAGTAGCGACGATGATAGCGGTCTTGGGAGTGGAAGCACAGAAGGAAGCACCGGGTTACATGATCCTCGCATTGCCGATGATGATGTGCCGATGAACATAAATCCCACAGACATCTTGCCATCGACGACTCAAGGAATCCCTGGTCATAATGGGTTTATGCACGGGACATGGGATATGGCTGGCACATTGTCGGGAGATCCATGGGGACTGCCCTCGGTAGGCGAGACGGATAGTATGGGATTGTTCCTCAATGGTATGGTGCCAGAACTTCACAGCATCCCACCGGACAGCATGCATAATTTTGGCTTTGTGGATGCAGCAAGCGGCAAAGACTGCATATGCCCAAGTTTGTTATCACCAACCGAAGAGATGCCCAGCGACTACAGTCAAGGAGACAACTTTTGCGACGACCTAAGCGTATCAGCTATGGACACAGAAGAGCAAACCCTCGCCTCTTTGCAAGAAAACGTGACTCGTGGGAAACGGTGTGCCAAAATAGTGTTGACGGTGGAGGAACCCGATAATAATACGGTCGAGTCTCTCGTGCAAATTGCATTCTCAAGCAAATCACGGTTCCATTTCGCTCGCGAGTGAAGTGATTTTCCCTGGACTAATTGGAAGTTTGATGTTCGTGGTATGTTCCTCGCCATCACGGCGCCGTTTCCCGGGTGGTAAATTTTCCTTCAGTGGCTTTCTTTGGTGTTGATATCACGGAGCTATGGCGTTTCTTTATGTGACATGTATGAGATGAGATATGTGATGGGATAAGTTCCATTATCTTGGGCATGAGTTCAGCAGATAAAATCGTCTGCTCAGACTCTGTCCCAGCTGTACCTTACACGAAATTCCACGGACTATTTCGTTTTTGCGATAGATTATTGTTTCAGAGCATTCGCCGAGCCCTTGGACCTTTGTGTTTTGTATGGCATACTAGATAGACTTCTTCAAAACAAGTTTCCAATCTTGGCTCTTCTTCCTTACGAGGGAACTACCTTCGTGTATATCAATAAGTCTAAAATCTACAACGTCCTTCCTGATGAATGATGCTACGTGCCTTGCTTCTCCAGAACGACGGCATTTCCACTCCTTGCATGGGTTCAGTCTCTAGATGAGGAGGGATCATCACGATATGTATGCTACGAACTTTTGTAGCTCCCATTTTCTTAAGTGGAAAAGTCTGGGAACATAGTTCGAGTAGGGTATGTAGTTATCAATATGTACCCCGAAACAAAAGAAGGAACAAGCGCAATAATCCGCACAAAGGAAAGAAAAACAACACTTTCGAGTAGAGCAGAAGTGTCGGAGATAAATACACAATTCTATGTCTGCAGCGCCCTGTCTTCAGCCCGTGAATGGCCTATAGATCGTGATGATATCTCTTGACCGGGAATCACACTTCGGTGACCACCACGCGGTTAAATGGCCCAATAGAACTATACCGGGCTGCTAAGGGCCTTGACAGCCGAAATAAAAAACCCGGAGTCTGGGCTTCTAGGGTTGAAAGTGGGTGGGGTCCAATGCGTCCATCCATATGAGTTCGCGTGGGCGAAGGCCGTTTCAGGACCGAACCTGCGCCCAGATTGCGCCAGCTCCAAGACCGCGGCCGGCCCAAGAGTAAGAATAAAGTCGAGCCAGGCGCCTATACAATAGGTAAGTTAATGTGTCCCATGTCAGATGTGTCAGGGGGCGAATAATCGAAAGCAGAGGGAACATACTTAGCATGGACTCTTCTTGCTGCTTGTCTCCGGGAGTAATACCGGTCTCGCTAAACACGCCATACCGGCGCGCATGGGACGTCTGCACCCGTAGGAAATCCAGCAAAGAAGCCATGGCCGTCCAGACCTCGATCATATCGCACAGCTGGTCCTCTGAGAGTGGGCCTTGGTTGCCGCGCGCGAACCCCTCGGGAGGCGTGAAGAGCACGGTGTTGAAGTCGCTGGGGTCAGGGCTGGTGCAGCAGACCAGTGGTAGGACAGCACCGCACGTCTTCCCACGTAGCCACTGGATCTGTCCAGCCAGGTCCCACTCCCGGTCCTTTCGGCTCCCAAATAGGTGGCAGAAGGTCCATACGCGCCAGTTGGCGTCGTCAACCGCGGCGCCCTGTTCGCTGTCAGGTTCGCATAGAGCCGTCATCATCTCTTCTCGTACAACTGCCCGGCAATAATACCAAATTAGGAGCTTGATTCGGACGAGCGTGTCTAGGTCGCGGGCGTAGTGCCGCAGGTAGAGACTCGCCGCCAGCGGTGAGCCATCGGAATCCTCTTTAGTATACCGAATAGGAATTTCACAGACCTGGCGAAGCTTCCATGCCGGCGGGGATACCTTCCACAACGTTCCCTGAATCAGGGGCAGCTCGTGTGCCTTGAAAGCCTTGTATGCCGCACGATTGACTCGGGCCAGAGAGAAGAGATCCTCGAGGCAGTCAACCTGCTGCAGAATTCGCCGCATGACGGGGACCGGCACATTCAATGCAGACGATGCACACGGGTGGGATAGCACCCGTGTCCGCACGCCGAGCTCGTAGATACTGTGACGGGGTCGAGGCACCGGAACTATGGGCCCGGAGGAGCCAGCGTACGCGGTCGACAAGGTTGGCTGCAAGTAGTCCAGCACCAGTCGTTGGGCCTGTTCGATGAAATTACCCGCATATCGCTCCCTGTCTGCCTCGGGCATATCGGGCATGCAGAGGGAGGCTCGGTTTTCCAGTAGAATAGACAGGATGCGCTTCATGCGCGTAGCCGCCCCAGAGTGGGCGTGAATTGGCGGCCCATTCGGCCCTGTGGTTCTCGAGAGCGTGTGGCACAGTGGAGGCTGCGTGGACGCCTCTCCAACAGGGCGGATGGACTGGCGAATGGCGTGGGATGGCTTTTGTGGTAGCCGTGGTAGCCGTGGTAGCCGGAAGTGCTGGAATGCCCGCGTAAGCGTCCGCCCCCGCACTAACCAGCGTCGGGACGTGAGTCTATCTGGAGTTGGCTCTGTGTGCTCTGTATTCACTGCTGTAGGCAGATCATGGCGGGGACGGTGGACGCGGAGGCGATGCAGCGGATTGCTGCGCAGGCCTTTTCTGGCGAAGGCGTGATCCAGGGCCGCTAGGTCATGAGCTTCTGGCTTGTTGGGGAGCGACCAGTGCTTCCGCCCTTGTGGGCGAGGGGGTAAGGGATAGTGCTTGGCGAGACCGTGGTCCCGAGCACTCGCGCGTAATGGCAGTGGTGGGAGGGGCTTGTCTAGTTGGTTCTGAAGACATGCGGGAACATTGCCTCCAACGCAATGGCCACGGGACGGCCTAGGCGTTATGGGCAGCTGGTGATCGTCTAGTTTAAGGCCCGATGTGGTAGTGGAGATGCCAAGTCCGACCAGTATCTCGCTCGAACCGGCTGAGCTCGCGGCTACGGAGGGACTGCAGAGACTGGTTACCGAGCTTCCTGCACTGCTACCTGCTGGATAGCCTAGAGTGGTGCCGCTGAGCTTGTCATGGCTAATGCGGGTTATCTCCGCTGGCCCGCGCAGCTGCGTGTGATTGATGTATACCATGGCCGCCTTGTCTCGTGGCTGTAAGAACCGGCGCGCTATTCCCAATGGCTTGTATGATGGTTTAAAGATCTGATAGTATAAAGTAAAGCCTTAGGTTTCAGTAGAACCAAAGCGACGAATATATAGTTATAGTACAATAATTTTCAACGAGGGGTACAAAGAATGGAATCCGTCTGGCAGGTCTTCAGTGCTTTGATGTTGGTCTCTTCGACTCTCCTATAGAGTACCAGTGTCTCGGGACTTTGCCTCTAGGGGACGAATAATAGATGCGCCCGGTTCCAACTATGCGCTTGAGCCCCCTTCCCTTGCTATTAGTTGTTTCGCCTGGAAGGGCTTCAAATCCTTGATGCCTGGGACGGAAATTATCATATCACGAGAGTATGTATAGACTATGTAGATCTCTCTAGAAACAACAATAGTAGCGAAGGCATTAGCGTTGTTGTGATTCTATGATCAAATAATATTATACCCCCCTATCTTCCTTCTTGCGCTTTCTGGCAGGCAGCCGATATTTCCAGCCTATGCCACTGACGACACAGAGATGGTGTCTTAAATTAGCTGGTCTTAAATAAGAAGATATAAGCGCATACTATAGCAGTGCATATGCCTAATGGAGATTTACTAGCACAGGGTTGGAAGGTAAGACGCGCTGTAGGACTAGGGTTCGTGTTAGTTGTAGCGCCGATGTCTAGTAGGGCGCTTAATCCACAGGGTCGCGAGTCAAACGGGGTTAGTGATATTATTCTGCCTTGTACTAACGCAGGTGATCATGTTAGTATTGTTCAATTCCGCCCGTTTCTGGACCTGCCGCGAATTATTCTGCATTAGCGACGGTCTTGGATCAGTTCATCTCCTGGAGGCTGCCAACAAACCAGGCACCTCCATTCTTGATCAGCCTTGCGTATCGTCGCTTCAAGGTGTCATTTACCCCGCTCTTCTATTGGTTAGTGGCTCCCTGGTGCAGTAAGATCAGCTCCCCGTGCGGATGGAGGCCAACAGTACTTTGTACGATAATATTATTGCTCCGACCATCCAAGGTAGCAAAGCTTAATCATTTAGCTATTTTTGTTAGATCAGTCAATCTCTTGTACTGTCTGCCCCTCTTTGCTCTCCTGGTTAGTGAGCTAACTCAATAACACTAGGTCACTGTATGCTATTATGATGTAGGACTCTAGCTAGGTAGGGTAGGAATGCCACTACCGAGGTAAGGAAAAGCAGGCCCAGGAAACGGTCTTCGCGAGAGACTGAAAAGCAGCAAAGGCCCGTCATATCGGTGCCTGTTGACAATAATAATTCGACACTCTCGAAATTCGGATTCATTGCCACTGCAGCAAGTTGTATTGGACGCAATTGTCTACTGGAAACAGAAATAAAAATAAAAAACAAAATAGAGTATGGTAAAATACGAAGAAGAGCAATCTAATGTGACCCCTTTGGGTTTTCGAAAAGCCTCAGGTCCCTGCGTCTGGAACTACCCCTCCCAACATTGCGGAAGACAGAATGATTGGCACAGCAAGAGAGAGAGAGAGAGAGACAGGCCCTGATAACGTCATTTAATCCCTGGCTAGAACAAGCCTTACCGAAGTTCTACACGGATCCAATCATGCTTGATCCGGCTTTCCCAGCGGAGCAGGGGGGAAGACCTCGCATGTTACGAAGTATAGGCAAACATCATCCCATCCGGTCTTTTTGACTATAAGTGAAAGTACATGATGTCATTTATCTTTTATAGCCTTGTTTGCGCGGGCACAGCCATGCTTTATCTGTCGAAAACTACTTGGTCTGTCACCATTCCGGTATCCGGCTCTCGCTATCTAGCCCCAACATAACAGCAGTGTTTTTTTCCTTTTTTTTTTTTTTTTTTTTTTTTTTTTTTTTTTTTTTTTTTTTTTTTTTTTTTTTTTTTTTTTTTGTTTTTTTCGTCACGCTGATGCTGACCTTGATACTTAAATCACGGTCATATATTCGGCTGCGATATGTGCATACTGGTCTGTCTCTGTTTCCTGGTCTCTGTAAAGGTCTGCCTAATGTATTCAGACTAGAGCCCAGGCCAGGGGCGTAGCTATTGATTGCTTGTTTGAAGATCTAAAAGACGCCTTCAACTACCTCCCCCAGTGTATCATGTCACCGGTGCGTCTGGAAAATCGAGCACTTTCTTCGGATTAACAGTCAACCATTACGAGTGTGATCAACATGATACAATTTCCCAGTTCACGAATCACAGGAGATTTCAGGTTGAACATGGATCTTCTTCCTCATGACACGACTGACTGAGAACTTTTTAGGCTGCATCGAGTTCTCTAGGCATCAACTTTAGAAAGAGCAGGACTATTTTTAGTTTCTATGAATGAGGGCGATACTCGTGGTCAGAGGCTATCGAGATTCGAGCGACAACTGTACTCCTGATTATCTTCGCAGCCGCTGCTTGTTATCACGCGACAAAAGTATTATTACAGTAATCAAGAGGTGAGCCATCTAGATAAAACAGAGTGTTTCAGGAGAGGTCTTGACCAATCACTGTCTAAACTACTGTTGTGCTGTACATTTAGATTTCTGCTCAGGTAGACAGTTACTGTAGGATATAGGTTATAAAGGCAGGTGGTTTCCCGGCTTGAACATAACGTCAAGATAGAGTAGTTCAATCCATACTCACAGTCACAGCATATCTCTTTCTTCAATTCTATGTTACAGGTCTTCTGTTCTGTGTTATTGATAGCAATCAACATGAGACGTATGTATCACCGGGCTTGCCTGATGCTTTTCTGATTACGTACAGTCCCAACCCATGCCATTCTGTCCATTATTGCTATATGGATCTTTCGTTTAGCCTTGTGCATGCCCCCGACCAGCGGCACCTTGGCCAGGAACAGTTCACAGGGTCCGCAGAACTCGGATTGGATTCCTGCCTCTATCATCAGCCATGACTTCACCTCTGCGGAAAGACTTGACCATGATGCACGCTCTCTCCTTGATAGACACAACGTGCACGATGCTGTTATCCTGACTGCTCTAGGGGGATGCTTACAGAGCTCCAGTCTGTTAATCCTGTCACGACTCTTCCGTAACCTTGCCCCCATGGTACTAATTGGCTGGTGCAGTTCCTGATTGGCCGAAGAAGCGCCCTTCCCACGACCAGTTTGAGAAATGCGTGCAGCCGGCCATTAGCGGTGTAGTAAAATATGACCAGCCTATATCTATCTCGCCTAGCATTCTGGTAGCAGACGGAAACACAGGCAGCGGCATTTGCTCGGTCCCTGGAAGGTTGCTGCCTAACCTTCTTACGGGGAGAGGTAGGTATCCTTTGAGGGTCTACAGCTGGATAGCATTACCTTGATAATCACTAATGTCAGTATAGATATGAAAGACCTGGCCGGTTCTATCTGCGACACGATGGTCACCGTGGGACAGGGGATTGTCACCAAGGATGCAGGCGCAATTTCCTCTGCCCTCACAGTTCGGGGAGGTCATAGGAAAGGTTTTTCAATTACCCACAAACATTGCAATCTGCAGATTATAGGTACGGTGGCCAATGTAGCCGGTATCAACGTCAAATCCGAGCTGGTTGATCTCTGCGTGCACGCGATTAAGTACCAGGCAGAGACGTGTTTAGCCGTTTTGAAGTATGGGATCATTCGTCATCCGGTTGATCATGTTGTCAAGCCATCAACCACTATATGGAGGAACGGTAAAGGTGCTATTCAGGCGATTTTTGATATTGGTTTTGCTATGCCTGATACGTTTCATTAGGTACTCGACAGAGCTTTGATACAGCTATCACAGCTTCTCTTATCGGTGCTTTGGAAGCTGTCTAGGTCTCTGCCCCTTCTGTGATTGTGTTTCTGTGCTCGAAGTCATATAGTGCTATCTACCTTTGTTTTTCATGCGGAAGTAGTAGTTGTGAATATCGTTTGACACATCGCTGTTCCCGGTTGCTCTTCCTCGTCCTCCACCGATCGCTTTTGTGACCCTAGATCGATCTCCATTATCCAACCGTAGCAAGCAGTACCGGTGCGTCCTGTAAGCCTCGCGCATATACGGTCTCTGCAATCCAGGATCCATGGCTAGCCTGCCACACTTCAGGTACACACGGGAGATGGCAATGGCTGTATGCCGGTGGGAAGTAATATCCGTCTTAGCTGGTAGGTGGGGCCTATGATGAGTACGCAGGTGACAACTTGAATATCAGAATATAAATGAACCTATAAAATAGAAGGATTTTGCCGCTGTTGGCGCTGCCGTCATGTGACGGGACCATAACGCGGGGAATTTCCACGCCGTTAATTCTTCCAGCCTCGACTGCTTCTTGTCTTCAAAGTGGACTGCCAACTGCTTATCTCTATGCTGCTTTCTGTGTCGGACTACTTCATCCATGCTGTTCTCAGAAGTCTATCTATTTAATTATACGGTCCTTCCTTTCCATCTACAAGGCCCAAAAGTTACCACCAAGCCGCCGAGGCAATAAACTCGATTAACCGAAGAAAGAACGCGATGCGGCTGTTGCTAGATCTACCAAATGAAATTCTCCATCATATTGCAGGCTATCTGGCCCTAGAGTCAGATCTAAACTTGTTAGCCAGAACGAACCGCCACTTTCACAGTGCAATCAACCCTTTATTGTATCATTTCAATGCCATACACAGACAGATGTCCGCACTGCTGTGGGCTGCAGATCATGGGATAGTTGAGACCGCGCAACATTCACTGAACGCTAGTTTCGGGGTTTCAAACAATATAAAACTTGGCATAATCTATGATGCACTGTCAATAGCAGTGCACGCGGGACACACAAGTATCGCGAAGGTTCTTCTACTGCAAGAGGGAATTGATCCTAATTTCCGATATCGGAGCAAAGAGGCCAGATCATGGGTGACGTTTCTAGCAAGAGCAGCTGGGGCAGGACATGTAGATACAGTTGCCCTGTTGCTGTCAACAAAAGGCATCAACCCGAATCTAGGAGATGGCATGGGAAGGCCCCCGATTGCTCATGCGGGATTCAACAACCAGGTTCCAGTGATCGAACAGCTGCTTGCCACCCCGGGCGTAGATATGAATGGGAAGGATCACCATGGCCGTACGCCACTGGCCTGGACAGTGAGTTTTGGATCGGAAGCAGCTGTGTCTCAATTCCTATCTCGACAGGACATTGATGTCAATGCGGCTATAGCCACGGATGATTTGTTTAAGAAGGGGTGGACTGCCCTAATGTTCGCGGCTAGCAGGGGATTTGCTAAGAAAGTGGAGCTGTTGCTTAACACACCATATATCAATGTGAACCACCAATCCTCCAGTGGAAAAACAGCTTTACACTGGGCAGCGCAGGTTGGCTCTGAAACTATCGTGCAGCTTCTACTCGCAAAGGGGGCATATCCTGACCCCAGAGACAGCCATAATCGGTCTCCTCTCATTCAGTCTGCATTGTATGGCCATCTGTCCATCATGGAATTGCTATATGAAGCAGGGGCCAACCTCAATACTGTCACGAGTACTGGGAGTACTGCACTTACTTCAGCCTCGGGTGAAGGACATACAGATATAGTTGTTTTTCTTTTAGGGACAGGAAAGGTGGACGTAGCAGCAAAAGGCAAAGAGGACAAGCGCAATGCTTTGTCGGTGGCTGCAGAGGGAGGCCATCGAGACATTGTCGACCTATTATTGAAACAGAATGGCCAAGGGTTTCCGAACGAAAGGGATTATATGGGACGATCACCATTGTCATATGCGATTGAGCATGGTGATCTTGAGACAATTAAACTGCTGATACGGAATTCATCTGTAATAGATACTGGGGAAACAGATGCCAACGGCAAAACACTCCTTTCCTATGCCGCGCAGCACGATGATCCAGCAATACTAAATCTGCTAGTGTCAGCCACGAAGGTTACTAGATAGAGACACGATCTTTTGACATGGTGATACGGCCTAACTTAATATGTAGTCATGCTCAGAGAGATACCAAAAGAAACCTAACTATCGTTGATTCCTACTATCCAGGAGTACATATTACCGTAACAACAACTCGTCAGAACAGGGATTCACTATAATGACCGAAAAGGTTGATACAGGGTAAGGGCAATAAGAAACCCGAACGGCCAAAGGTATCCAAAGAAATGCCTATCAGGTCGACCAGTCAATATTCAGTTCATGTGCAACATTTTTGCAGGGAATGGTCAACTTTGTTTTTTCTGTTCCACCACAGGGTTCCTTTGGTCCCGCAGATTTATCCTCGGAATTATACTTGCCATATGAAACCATATGCGTTCCCCGAGGAAATTTCTTATCCCTCCAATTATCGCTTCGCATCTTTTTCAAGTATTCATCTGCTCCCTTGATAATCACCAAGTCCTCTGCGTGGTAGAGATCTTCCTGCTGAACGGAGTCACAAGCATGCGTGAGGTCGCGTCCGTCTATAAAGGCCCAATATCTCTCAAACCAGGTCCCCACAAAGACATTCTTACCGCTGGTTTTGTGGCTTTTTTCCAAAATCTCTTCAACGACGCCTGTGCCCCGGGGCTTGGAGCCTACCGCGACTCCAACTTCTGGGATAAAGAGCGCAGACACGATCACATTCCCGTTGAAGTTAAACTTATCCTTAATCAGCTCGTAGCCCTTTTTTGCTAGGCTCTTGATCTCATTTGCATTGAAGTTCTTGGCGTTCTTGTCTTTGGCTTCAATGAAGTAGTAAAATGTCTCCCCTTTCCAGCGCGATCCGAACTTCGACGACAGTTCCGCTTCCTCTTTTTGTCCTCGACTGACGATGCTAGGGCTATGGCTCTCTAGGTGGATCGCCTCGAGCGCGGTGGCCAAGTCCTCCTGGTCAACATCAGGAACATCGGCATCATCGTTAGGCTTATCGGTGTTAGGTCGTGGGACGCGCTCGAGGATAGCTCCATATCCCACATGGGTCTCGGAATCCGGGTGTTCGGACAGTCCAGGGAGCGATTCTGTTATCTCTCTCCTACCATAGAATGGCTGGGAGTCATAGCTTCCGACTTCTTCTCGGGGTCAGTGTATGTCGCCAGAAGATCAACTATATCAAGGGATCCTTCTTACCATCACCGAAATCATTGTCAACAGACTGGCCTTTCCCGAGTCCACTGTCTCCAGTGGGCCACGTAATGACTGAAGAAAAGAGACTGCTGACAGCCAACGCTGCAAGGAGGTTCGGGATGATCCAGCGCATTGTAGGCAAGGTAAAGATGTATGATATTCTCAATCGGCTTTTGTTGTTTCGTGGTAATGGTGTCGGTTCGTAGGTAGTTGCTGTCTATCATGATGATGTTGTTCCTAGAGGATAAGGACGATATTTATAAGTAGAGATACCTTCATACGGCCACTATCCCCAGGTAACCGGCCCTGAGGGTATAGCCGTAGGGTATGTCTAGGTTCTCGAAAACCAGCAGTTGATGGAATCCGGAGCGAAGTGATTGGTCGTCAATTAGCTGCGGATAGGGTTCAGTTTCGCTGTTGATTTGGCCCCCGTGAAGAGTATGTATGTGGTAGCCTTGTCAGGCAGCGACTGTAGCCCCTAGAAATAGTACATACCATATAATGTTAGCCCTAATGATTGGTAGTTGCTCCTTGACCCATCAACCCTTGGATTAAACCCTAGTATCCAGATGATCACGAACTTCGAGGCGTAAGGCACATATGTTTCAACTTTATTCTTTCCGAAGCTTATTTGAGGACACATATGGCGAACTCCCATCTATAGGAATAGAGCATCTAGCATTAGCCTTGATTATGGCCAACAGGATGCAACCACTAGCGAGGTGAAGATGGGGCCCCAGCGCGCTGATCCAACTGCACGCGAACATCGTCTTTTCTAATTCGCTCTTCTACAGTGCCAATGTTGGTATAAAAGAGCGTTCTGATATCTCGGAACTGTTGAAGACCGAGATATGAGGATCGTCGTTGTTGGATATGCAATTTAACATTGGTCCAGTAGGATATAGGATACCGCGCATTGCGACATTAGAAATGCACACCTGACCGTATGCCGATATATTACAATCAGAATCGGTAAATATCTAAAAATTGTTTGATACACTGTTGGCTTAGAACCATAATTAGAAACGCTCAACCTATCTATACACCATCCTGAGCCTCAGATATAGAGTGACGTCATGGTGCAAGTGCTAATGCACGGTTTATGTCAATCCAACTCGACCAACATATGGCATCAAGGTCGTGCCTTGAACACCTGATCCCAGCATGACCCCCAACAATGGTACTATGTGAGTAGTGTCTGTTATTGCAGTGCCACCCCTAGGTATTAGTGCTTGAGCCCTGCATGAGACCCGTGGCACTCGTTCTATAGATGAAACGGGGAAGCCTGGGCCATCTATGGCAGCCAGCAAAGGATCCAATGCTTGGTGTTGGTCAACGTCATACTGTATTGTAATGAGGGAAAGGTGAAAAGAAAGTATTGTAGATAGGGAGTTTCGGTTACCTAATTCAAATCATCTAATGGAAGGCTACGCCAGCAGACAGATATAAGTAGACTTTGGATGTTCAGAGAATCTATTGCAGCATCACATCATTCTCAGTTCTTCCATCAAGCCTATCCATACTTAGGATTCCATTGCAGAATGAATACCAGGTTTCTTCTTACGATCTTTATCATAACAAGCTCTCTTTTTTTCTGCTCTGACGCTGCCCCTGCACCGGCAGCCGATGAAGCTTTAGTTACGATCGACTCCCCGGAAGTCCAGACCAATTGGACTGAATCCAGTTTCTTGCAATGTGTCAAGCAGCTAAATGGCTTTAAGTCCGCTAATATTGTGGATGGCAACATTGCTTTCAAGTGCCATGGTGTGTATGGCAATGGTGACCTGAACCTCCATGCTCCTAGTGGCAAGAAGGCCGATAGCTGTGCAGCGAGCTTTCCCCTTTCAATCTCAGAGGAAGTCAATATGACGAGCTGTACCACGGAACTCTCAAAGAACTTCGAAGAAGCCGCCCCATTTCGTGCTGCCGTTGATGCCATCTGTCATGATATTGTCGGAAGTTGGGTGGACAAGGAAATCACCCATATGACTCACCACTTTACGGATGCCTCCTCTAAATCCGATTCATGGCTGTTGAAGAACAAGAAAGTCATCTTAAAGACAACAATGAATATGATACCTCAGACTCGTGCTGCTCTAAACGCTGGCAAGATAGCCAAAGCCACACTGGATACTCTGTGTGAGAATGGATTAAGAGATTTTGGCACCAAAGGGAAAGGGTGCACACACGAATTGCACTACTACAAGAACACTATTGGTATCTCGCATCACGGCATCCCTTATGACCGTGCCACTACAACAGGAGTGACAAACGGTATGGTTGATTTATTTGTGGACAATATCAAGAACATAATTGGTACTATCGACCTGTCCTGGTCCAAGCCTTAATAGACTTGGTTTCTTGCTCTTCTGATAGCTTTCTCCAGTCTTACACGGGGTGGTGGTAATTGCATTGATACCATGTGCTGGCCGGCTGCCGTATCCAGGATCTATATTCAACATATAGATCCATGACAGTATTGCATCTGCCAAATTGCACTGTTTGTACCTAGCTTGTTGATTTCCCCGCACATGTCTCGCGTCAACAATCTTTTCTTCTTTTTCTCCCCTCCACGCTTGAAATTCTGATCACATAGCACCAATGTTATTCTCTTGCTCGCATTGTCAAATTATATTCGGGTCAACGCTCGATTTTGAATGCTTATGGATTACCCAGCATAGTCAGATACTTTTCTCCGCTCTAGGCAGAATAGTGATTATAAGACAATTTATCCGCATATCGAACTTGTCAAAGTTATCTGGTATCCAGGGTAGATAAAAGTGCCAACAATGCAACGATATGTAGGCTAGAAGGGTATAAAAAGCTCACAGGTGAGCAGAAAAGACTATTGGGACGAGGAAACTGAGTCTTGACTTATAGCCAAATGCTTTGTACCTAGAGGCTTCAGGATCCCCCATTGGAAATCCTGGTGTATCATCGGATGTTCGCCCTCTAAAGGTAAACCGATCTATGACGGAGGTCACTGGTTTTTGACTGGCAAGTACACTTAGGGAGGGTCTGGGGCAGCTAGCTTTGATTGGTTAGCATAGGTATCCCAACAACATATATAGCGCAAAGCAAGCAATATTCTGTTCCTCATGCCCAGAGAGGGTGTTGCCTCCTTGCTAAGGCGCGGGTCAGGAAAGGACAAATCGCAAGTAGTTAATTATGAAATTGAATACCATGGTGCAACGACACGAGGTCGTTCTTTTTCGACATCCCTTCCAGATGGCACGTTCCGAATATTAGCAGGCATAACATCGAGATAGGGCCGCACGTTGACAGTTTGCTGGTGGGAGCCGAGCAAAAATAGGTAACGAGCAATGAGAAAAAGATATATTATAAAATCTACTGTTGTGGTTCAATCCACTGATTGGGGGGGAAAAAAGGGGGGAAAAAAATAGAACTGCTCCCACGCGGATTTGAACCGCGGACCTCATGATTACTAGTCATGCGCTCTACCAACTGAGCCATAGGAGCTGCTATGAAATATTGAGGGCCCTATTAAAGTACACAGACTATAACTACTCAACCATAAGTATTCCACCATCTCCTCTCCTCCTCTCATTACCACCAGAGTTGACTAACACAGCCATTCGACCGTCGCAAGTCCCAACACCATACCAATCACAGTCTTGGCCATGTCGCTACCGGCAGCGGACAGTCGCAGTGATGCATTCGGGGTGGACGTGCTTGTTTCACTCGCACTTGTGGTGGTGGCAGCTGTATCAGACGTGGTCGTCGCCGACGTCGTTGGCACATCGCTGGATTCGCTGTTGGCGGTGGAGGACGATTGAGTGAGTCTTGTCGATGTCACGGTAGCATTCGCAGCAGTCGTGGTCGCATTCGATCCGGTAGAGAGACTCTCAACTTGGAAACCATGGATGTCTACCGACGACGCTTTGGAAAAGCGCTCGGTCGCCTGTCCCACAGCCTTGCCCGAACAGTCATCGGTGCCGTACAGTAACATGTTGATGTTCTTTTCGCCTTGCGCATCAATGGAAAATACCATTCCTTTCTTATGGTCGACGGTTATACACTTGGAGGGCCCGTGGCCGGATTCCACGTGTCTTGTGTTGCTGGCGTCTCTCCAAGTGAACTCCCACGCACCAGTGGAGGGAAGAACGGCCAGTGCAGAGACCGATAGAGGAACCAATGCTGACCACTTCATGTTGGAGGGCTTTTACTGGTTGACAGGAAGATCGCGTGTATGTAGGGTTGAAAGAAGAGCGGCAAACGAAGAAGAGGACCTTTCGGGAGGGAAGCGTCCATCCTTCACTTTTTAAGTATTCGCCGGTCTCAACCCTGTTTGCGAAATGACTTCCCCAAGCATGGATGGTGAACTGCAGATCCTCGTATTCAATTTGCCGAACAACCACTCAGGATCAACACTGATCATCGAGTTTTCTTGGCACAGGACATTAACTCTTCATAGATACGAGTTACCAGGAACAAGATGGCCGGAGGGCCAATGTCAGGGGATAGCGGCGTAACTGATGGGTTACATTGCGTTAGTTGGCTCTTCTCTGGTGGGCATGCTAATGCGGGAGGTACCAGGCTCGTTCTGATAAACACTTGTCACCATTTGTGGGATAAAATGATTTGCGCAAGTGGTTTGGTTGCGCATTGATACTCATTCCTTCTCTGGATGTTTGCCGAAGATATATTTCCTGCCAAGTACGTCGGAGTCCAGCTACCCAACATCCCAGCATAACCCGACTGCGAAGATAACTATGCACTTGTCATATTTCTCGCCCTGTCTTCTTTGCTCTGGCCGACTACTTTCTCTAGATTTCATGGTCAGGATGTTGATTCGCATGACTCAGCAGTGTTGCCTTGATCGGGCAAAAGTGAACTATACTCTTTACGGCAAGGCAACAACAACACTGCAGGGGCTGGAAGAGGAATTCCATACCAACGCTGTGATACGGCACTAAAAGAACAGCACCCGAATTAATGTTCTTCGAGGTTAGGCTCTAGACTTGTCTATCTACGGTTTCCGGACGGTGCGATCACGAAATGAATCCTGATGCCCCTCAGGGTGATGCTACAATTGGCTGATCATTAAAGCGCGATCAGTGCCAAATTGGCCGTCGCTCTCGTCTAGGGTTATACTTCCTTTTGTTATTGATTGTATCTTATCCTAAAATACTTTTGTAAACCGAAAGACATTCGGAATGAAAAAACTTTTCTCAAGATTCAAGCATTCGATGCGGATTCCTGCGTCTACCTCGGATCCAACTCCCGCGGCGACGGCAGGTCAAGTCGGCTCTATGCAAACACCTGCACGAGGAAAGCTCCAGAAACGGGTGGACTGCGATATACTGCATCGCAATGCACCGGTGGAAGATCTTCCACCCGAAGTTCGGCATCACCTCCTTTCTATGCTGGAACTTGAAACACTTTGGGCCTTGGTCCACGCGTCTCCTGTCTACCACCAGCAGTATCTGTCAGCTCGCAGACGCTTACTCTGCAGTGGCTTGGAGACAACATTGCGCAGCGCTACTAGCGACGCTTGTGCTGTTTATCAGTCCCGCTTGGTCGACTTTTCTCACTCGCGCACTAAAGAGAAAGTCAATATGTTTCTTCAATCCTACCAGGACCAGCGGGATACATCCCTGCATTCAGTACCGAGCGAAATGGCTAATGTTGATGAGCTTGTGGACGTAGCAGCGTTCTACTTCTCAATTGTCAAACCACTCGCACAGTACTACACTAGCTGGACGTTGGGTAATCTTGCCATAGAGACGGATAAGCCACGAAGTGACGAGCCTCTAAGCAAGATGGAGGAGGCACGACTGATACGTGCCCTGTATCGGTTTCAGCTCTGCTGTAACCTGTTGGGAGTGGGCCTCCACAAATCCTCACAAATCCAAAGACTGAGTTTCGACTCTGTGGAAATCGGGACAATATTCTTAGACTTATTCGAGCCTTGGGAGGTCGAGGAAATCTCCTGTATCTATACCTTCGCTAAAGAAAGATATAACCAGATCTTTAACGACATCCGCTGGAATGTCCACGAAGAGAACCCCAAATTTGAAGGACAACGGCCACCCACCCCTGAAGGAGCATTTGACCTAGATAATAGTTGTTAGTTTCAGCCCTGCTCCATTCCTCTGCGTGTCTCCGACGGTCTTTGATGCTCGAGAGCAACTAACTTTATAAAATAACAGGGACCAGGGATAGTCTCCTGAAAGGAACAATCTCTTGTGGTCTTGATCTCTTACACATGGTCATCTTTGAGA
This sequence comes from Aspergillus oryzae RIB40, assembly GCF_000184455.2. Lineage (NCBI taxonomy): Eukaryota > Fungi > Ascomycota > Eurotiomycetes > Eurotiales > Aspergillaceae > Aspergillus > Aspergillus oryzae. The sequence continues at coordinate 101,027 of NC_036435.1, read as the reverse complement.
TAAAGGACCACACACATCTAGTCACGACGATGCAACAGCACATATCTTGGCCGACAGGCAACTTCCTTGAAGGTGAAGCCCTAGGTGAATCGGCACAGTTCCAGCGACGCCAGGAGCATCCCTCGAATTGGGACCTGCGACAAGAGAGACGCGACCCACTGCCTTTCCAAGGGGATGAAGTACCCGATCCAAACGGAGTACACCCACCTCTGGCCTGGACTCTGATATGGAGGGGATCCTACAGCAACCTATATGGATACTACGTGCAGGATATTATCCGCCGCTGGGGATATGTTATGTGGCATGCGACGCGACTTGACTACACCGGTGCAAAAGAGCTTTTGGCACGACAATGGAAGGCGGATTGGGGGGACACTGATCCAAGAGATAACCTGCTGTAGTGGTGCGATAACCGCTTAAAGTGTGACTGGCTTGGATGTTTTGCAGTAGACGAATCCTTCTGGAAAGTAAAGACTTGACCCATTGAGCAATATCGTTCTTTCTAGGGCGTTCTTTTATGGTCACACGGTCAGCCGGCGAATTGATTCCCAACCGCAGCCTCAACCTCTATTTCAACCTCGAACTCTCAGTTCCATTTCGATTCCCCAACCATTAGACAAAGTCGCCTTTACCGACTTTTTGGAGTCCATACGAGGACTCGCGGGATCGTCAATTCTTGATCATCGCTTTCAATCCCATCATGCTATCTATGTGGTAGATGGTGTGGGTACACGATAGCCTCTACCATCGCAAAGAGTGATAGATCCTTAGATGGAAACTCAATACTCATATTCAAGAAGACTTACGACCATACAAAGTTTCCCGATCACCGTAAGCACGGACATCATAGCGCCTGAGTTTCTGACGCAATCGCGAATGACCTAGTGGCTGAACGACACGCAAGCGATACAAAGAAGTTCCCCCGACGATCTGATATTGCCAATGCTCGCGAGTCTACCCAGAAGCCGCCAGCTGACAAGGAGGATGACACGAGTAATGGGCCTTTTCCAATCGAACCGTGACTTGGCAGAGCCCAAGCTGCCAAGGCTCGCCAGTTGCGGTCTCGTGGTAGGATGATCGCGATGAGTGGAAAGCTGGGCTCCCAAATGGTTGGGCATCACCCCGCAGTCGTTGCATTAGTGTTGAAATAGTGTTAGAGTATCCCCAAAGTCTAACCCCAGATTTTGTCGCTCGAGCAGTCTTAGCATTGCATCCTGGTGGAAAACGTGCGCGTTGGTTATGATAGCTCTCCAAGGACACCGCTCAAAGCTTCGCATAATTGTGCAGGAGATAATCGTCATAATCTGATTAGGAATCTCTCTGGCATGATGTCATGGGCGATATTTAGGCTTACGAGAACCCCTGCTACTTGCAGGGAAATTCTTATCTCCTAAGTTTCTAGATCACGATTTCTCAGTCACACTGATTTCCTTTGGCCGAAGACTGGGACGGACCTCCTGAAAATGTCGGCACCAGATATTGTCGACGAGAAGAAACATGATGCTCAGCATGTGGAGAGTGTCAGGAGCCTCATCACCATTGACAATATCCAGGTGCTCGGTCTGAGTCCTGAGGACGCGCAATTCTACACAGACTTCTCGGCGGAGCAGAAAAAGGCAGTCTTGCGCAAGGTGCGTTTTCAGGTATATGAGCCCATGGGACTAAATTAATCTATACCCCCTGACATCAGGTTGATATTCGCTTGGTGCCAATGTTGGCCGTACTTTACTTGATCTCTCAGATTGACCGAGCCAACATCGGAAATGCAAAGATTGAGGGACTCACGGAAGACTTGCGACTAAGTGGCATCCAGTATAACATTGTACTGAGCATTTTCTTCGTCCCCTATGTGCTTCTGGGTAAGCATGCATTACGGCCTGACAATCCGCGCGGCACTAACCATGGTTGCAGAGGTGCCGAGTAATATCCTACTGAAGAGCTTTTTCAGGCCTTCAATCTATCTGGGGATTCTCATCACTTGCTGGGGAATTGTGATGACCCTAACAGGCATTGTGCAAAACTTCGCTGGTTTGCTCATTACACGTCTTCTACTAGGTGCTTTCGAGTAAGTCCTCTTTGCCCAAGTTACCCTACTCAACTATGTACATTGTTAATGCTCCCAAAAGAGCAGGATTCTACCCCGCGGCCATATATCTATGCACATTCTGGTACATGCCGAAGGATCTCGCCTATCGCGTTTCTATCTTTTACTGTGCCAGTGCTCTTTCTGGGGCTTTCTCGGGTCTTCTAGCCGCCGGCATTGCGCAAATGCATGGAATTGGTGGCCAGGAAGGTTGGCGATGGATCTTCCTGCTGGAGGGGCTTGCAACGGTAGTACTCGGAGTGATGTGCTTTTTTCTGCTAATTGATTCACCGAGAAGATCGAGCAAGTGGCTCAGCCCTGACGAAATACGATACCTTGAGCTGCAACATTTCATAAAGGAAGGGGGTGATTTTAAGGAGCAGAGAAAGAGGGTCTCATGGGAGGAGCTTAAGACTGTCCTTTCCAACTGGAGGTTGTATATGCTGTCGTACATCTTGCTCTGCCAGTCTGCCGCCGCATACGGTTCGTTGACTCCCATTATTTGTAGGGTGTCGCACTCATCAAGGAATACACAGGCCTCAAATTTACCATGCCTACTATCACGAAGGCCATGGGATTTACCAATACGAACGCACAGCTCATGGTTGCGCCCCCGTATATTGCGGCTGCCATCTCCGCCATCTGTTCCTCTAAACTGTCCGACCACTTTTACTGGCGAATGCCTTTCGCTGCGATACCATTGACGATAGTCACAATTGGTTACTCTATTGTCATCTCGTTCCATGGACAATTGAACGAAAATATTGGCCCTACCTACTTCGCCATGATACTTGTATGTATCGGTCTTTACCCGACTCACCCTGCAACCACCTCATGGTTGGCCAACAACCTGGCTCCATCCGGACGCAGAGCGATTGGCCTTGCTCTTAGTATCTGCATTGGAAATACCGGCGGCGTTATCGGTAGTTACATGTACATGGATAAAGAGGCCCCCACGTATTATACCGGGTTTGGCTTGTCACTCGCTTTCGGTGGCTCTGGATTGATCGTAGCGCTTCTGCTAGAGCTTTCATATATCTACGCCAACCGGAGGAAGGCAAAGGAATCTGAAGCGGAGATCAGAGAGCGATACAGTGACGATGAGCTGTTGGCGATGGGTGACAAGTCTCCTCTATTCAAGTACACGCTGTGAGGGATGTCGCATGTCGGAGTTGGCTTTCGTTCTAGGGCAAGCGTGAATATTTCAACATTCGCAATACACTATAAATACGATGGTTGTTTTCCGAAATTCGATCATGATCTATTATGCGGTTATCTTTACCAGTCCCTAGCAGGGTACCTTACTACGCATGTACTGGCTATGATAGATAGAGGCTGGCTAGCCTTGATTCAAGTAAAGGCCGAACAAGAAGAAACAGGCAATGAACGAGGCCCTCCGCTTTGGTCAGCATTCATTTAGGTCTGACCTTCCGACTGCAAGTATTGTTCAAGAAGTCCTGTTGCACTTGCTCAAAGGGATATATTAAAATTTAGCAAGTATAGGCATATAGATTCATTCCTCTATTGACATCTAAACGAATGGATGAAAAAAAGAAACCCAAAAACAACAATAACAACATTACGCTAAAACACCCTAATGTCAAGAAAAACCGATCATACATCCAGAAGCCCTTGAACAACATCCTGTACTCCCTCAAGCATCTTCTCCATCGGTTCATCAGAATCTAGTAAAATCACATCACCTTCAGACCCAGACGGACTCTCCAAGGTATCCAACTGCGAGTCGACCATGGCGGAGCTCATATAATGACCCTCCTTAGCAGATCGGGCAATGAGACGGTCCTTCAGCTGCGCTCGATCCTTGATCGACAACATAAGGAAAGTAACATTGACGGGGAAATCAAATAGTCGCGACAAGCGTCGTAGTTCATCACGGTAGATAGTCCGGAGTGCCGAGCAGGTTACCACGACTGCTGGTGCTGCTGAGTGTTGAAGTCGATCCATCACCGCTCCACGAATATGAGCCAGCCAGTCCCACCGGTCGCTATCGGTGAGAGGAATATTGTTGGCCATCCGCTGTCGAGACGCTGGAGAGTGGAGATCGTCGCCTTCAATAATGAGTATGCTGAATCGTTGCGCCAATGCTTGTGCAGCGGTACTTTTCCCGCAGCCGCAGGGACCTGCCAGGAAGATAACCTCGCGGGACTTCTTGGAGATAGATGTTGTGTCCTTGTTTGACCAGCATTGGTTTTGGAAATGCGCCATGAACCGCGATACGAATTGTGCGTTGAGTCCTCCCGCTTGGCGCAGAGCTGGTGCACCGGCCTGCGCCTTCTTTGTGTCGTAGAGGAGGACTCGACTAGGCCGGTCATTGTCGTACTTGCTGGCAAAAAACTCGATCAGCTTTATTGGAGGATTTGCGGCTGGGTCTGGGTTAGATTGACGCAAACGATTCAACCACTCGCGCTGGGGCAGTTGCTCAAATTCTAGCCCAGCGGTTTTCAGAAACGGAAGCAAGTCGCGAGTCCAATGGCTGAGTGTGGGATTGGTCAGGTTGACGATGTTCGCTACGTTCGTTCCCAAGGTGAGTTCAACGACGCTGGTTGCGATGACATCAACCGGGGTCCAGGAGAGAATATCGTCTAGCTCGGGAAGAGCTTTGATGGTCTTCGCCGTCTGGAGGATCATCGGAATAGCCTCTGTAGCATTCCAGATGCCATGCACGGTATCCGCAACAATTTGACCCACACGTAAGACTCGGGCAGCGATGTTGGTGTGTTGCGCGGCGCGGTTGACGATGTGCTCTGTCACTAGCTTAGACTGCGCGTAGCCCATGCCTTGGGCGTATGATAAAGACTCAGGCAGCTCTTCCGGTACCCAGTGGCCAGGGGTCCGAGCCACTGTGCTTACAGACGAGCAGAAGGAGAATCTTGCGGGCATAGGCGCCTGTGCATCCAGACATAGGTCGAGCAGATTGCGAGTCGCAGCAATGCAGCTATCCTCGAAGCTGCCCAGAGACCAGTTGAAATTGACAGACCAAGCACAGTGGATCACCGCAGTAAGTGACTGAGTTAACTGCTTGTAAGTGGGTTCATCCAATCCGAGGCGAGATGTGTTGGAGAGTTGTGCGGGCAAAGCGACAATCTTGCGTTCATCAGGCGGACTTAAGCTGTATAAAAGACCGCGGTCGTAAAGGCTTTGGCGCACTCTGCGAAGGGCATCGTGCGCAGAATTTGCCCGAACCAAGCAAAAGACGGTATGAACCTGTTCCATCTGAACCAGTTGGGCAACGAGGTGGGCACCCAGCGAGCCGGTAGCCCCAGTAACAGCGATGCGCTCCCCATTAACTGTTTGACGTACTGGGATATGCGCCTTGAAATTGTTGCTATACTTGTCAATCAGCTGCGACATCTGTTCCTCGATGGGAATCTCTTTGTCTGCATCGAGCCCCAGACGGAGCCGGGTGATCTCATCTGCCATGCGTTGAATAGAGGGATGTTCAAAGACGAAGTTCTGGGATAGTCTTTGGCCGCCGACGTTGAGCGTCTTGGTGATTATTTTGCGTAAGCGAATCGACTGTAAGCTGTCCACACCAAGACTGAACACGTCGGTGGTATCATCCAACACAGCCGAATTGATCGTTGGGGCCACTTCTAGCAAGCTTTCTCGGAGAAACATGTTCAACTCGGTTCCCTCAAGGACTCGATCACCCGTGGCATCCCCCAGTTCATAGACCTGTTCAATCTGTTCATTGAAATCGCGATAGAATGCAGAGCGAATGACGGTGCCCTTGTCTGTTGCTCGATATACCGTATCAGAAGGGAGGACTTGGATCATATCACGCGAGATGTGAGCATAGGATGGGGAGTCCGCATTGCACTTTTCGATGGCCGGAAAGACCGCATCAATGATCTCTTCGTCGGTCTTGCTCAGAGCATTGGCTGCACGGACTAGGAACAGTCCTAAGCGATCCTTGTTGGCACCAAAAGCAATCGCCTCGCCCACGTCCGGATGATTACGAGCCACACCTTCAATAATGAGAGGGTTAGCCTTTTCACCATTCTCCAGCACAAGTGTATCGTCCAGTCGAGCGTAGTAACGCCAGGCATTGGGCTTGGTCGGATGCTTCTCGAATAGATCTTTGGTCGCATAGGATCCATCGGGGCGGTTGCTCGCCACCTTCGATGGCCAACCCTCTAGGACCGACAGTTCGTAGATGCCAGGGAATCGCTCTTCCCATCGGATATATGGCAGCAAGGAGGGACCCGGTCGAACATAATCCCAGTCCAGGTCTGAGCGCTCTCGGAAGGATGTCATCAGTTGTCCGGTTTCAGTGGTTCCATAATGGGAAACTAGTAAAGTCCCATTTTTCACGAGAGTGTCGCCAATTGGCTTGGGACAGGACGAGCCCCCAAACATGACCAGCTCCATCCGTGCCAAGGACTCGAGGCCCTGTTCTGATTCAGAAAGGAGTTTCAAGGCATATGGAACGGCATAGAGCACTTGAATATCAGGGTGTCCCTGCAGGGTGGATAATAAGTAAGAGGCCGTCAATGGTAGCTTTGCATTGTACATGTAAATTAGCTTCTGCGAGTGAATTGCTCGGAAAAGACAACTGATGCCGTGGGCATGAAAGAGAGGCAGGGTGATAAATCCCTTGAGGCCAAAATTATTGGCGTAATTCTTCAAAGCACCAGCATGAGTTTGGTAGATCGGTTTAGGGTGTCCTGTCGAGCCACTCGAATGGATGATCCAGCACACATTCTTTGACTCCGACGGTCCATCGAATTTGGTCTCGTCAAGGACCAGCTTGCCGGTGGTGGAGCTGTCATAGTCTTCGCGTCTTAAGACCGGCTGCACCGTAACCCCCGTCCTTCTGCTTACGTTGTCCGCCATAGCCTTGAAACCGTCCTGAGCGATGAGAAAGGAGGCTTTGGTAGCGTCGACCAAGCTGACATAGGCATCCTCAGCGATGCGCGTCGAAAGCAACAGTACCGTGTGCCCCAGTCTCGAAATGGCCATCAATGTGACGAGATATTCAGAATCAGAGGGACCAAGTAAGCCTACAACCTGCACAGGATCCTCTGATGACCGACGCTGGGGAACTAGCTCCGCATAGTGGATAGCTGCAGCCTCCACATAGTCATGTAACTGTGATCCCAGGTCAGCCTTGGGTTGAGTTCTATGGTGTCTCCAGACCGCGCGGGATAGGTGGGGTGCGTACCTGACGAGGAGTGTAGTACACATAGTCAATGTCCTTGGAAGGGTATGCGACAATAGGTTCATCGGCTGTTTTCCCGTTGGCTCGCGTGAGCAGGAGGTCATGGATTGTGTAGATCTCGCGCTCCGGCTCATCGTACTCGTCGTTTGACGTGACGGGGGAAGAGACTTCCGGGGAAGCAGATGCAGCCTCTGAAGTGGCCGGTGAGGATAGTACCGGCAGCGATGGCGCTGTGCAGGCCATGGTAACAGGATTAACTCAGTTGACTATCTTGATCTCGCTGTGTTTACAGTTGCGCAGCCTTGAGGGTTTATAGCTGGGGAAGAATTCCGCCCACCCCACAGTCTGAAACACCACTTAATGTCCCACGTCTGAAAGAATGGCAAAGATGCGGGGTCTGTTCAGGTGCTCCGACAGAAATCTCACGAGGACCGTTGCATAGTTTCGTTGGAGTACCTCGTATACCCCGTCGACTTGGGGTCGCTGCTTTTCCGCCTCGTTTCCGCGTTGTGAGCGGAAATCCCCACACAGCATCATCCGCCAAGGGGATCGGTTCTCCAGACAAGCTGATTGACGAAATATTTCCTCGGCTCTTAGCTGCCGCTATTCGGGTTTATGTCCGTCCTCCGGTCGGCATTTGTATGAGTCGTGGCAGATAACTGTCGGGAGAACTGTTCCGAGGCTGCTTGTAAGATAATCCGACAATAGTTGATCTGTGTTTCTCCTATTGCTAAGATATTAGACGAATGGCAGATACTCTATAGCATAGGTAAATCATGGCTTAAATTATATCATTCTATCAAATATTCCTATGGGTTGATTCATCTGGGGTCAGACACAGTCTCGCATGCTATTATCAGGTATCCGCTTATGTACTCCAAGACAACATTGTTAAATGCATCCCTTGCTTCATTAAAATTCGTATTTACCCGTCTGTATTGCCTTATGATCCAACGAAGTATCATGCAGCAGTCGATGTTGTTGGAACTTGCTAGACTTGAAGATGTATATATATTTTCCTAGTGCCGTGGGTGATTAACATGGAAGTCGGATAAAGTTGATAGTCTTATTCTTAGAGAAGGCTAGTTGCACATTTCTATACCATTGCCGCTTCGGAATCTTTAACCCTTATGCCAGGAGTGATCTACGACTACTAGTACCACTACTGGATAGAAGTGACTCTATTCTACTGCTTCTCCTTTCTTTAGCGGTACGCCACAATCGCTACAATAGAATCTGCAAAAACCCTATGGGGCTGGTGGCCGTTCTGATGGTCATGATTGGTTGCTCTGTCTTATTCAGCGGGAAAGTATTGCTCCATTACCAGAACCGGCTAGTCTCGGAGATATGGGCTTTTTCTCTATCAGATTCAGTCGATCTCTGCCTTTCTCCTTGAAATTTCGGCAATAAATGTGTTCTATTTTCGATGTGCAAACTAGTGCCACTACTATGCTCTCTGGTTCTATTTTAGCTTCCACGAATCCTTCGTGGCGAAGGGGTATGCCATCTAATTGCGGTGTGAATCCTCGCCGGAGTGCGATAGTGTGTTAGTGTTTAAGACTCTGAGTGGTCTTCATTGGCCCTGACGCCACAAACCTATTGTCAAGCTATTGGCTCCTAGAACTACGGATAACGTTGGTAGCGTTAGTGTAGATCCGTGTGTTCGCGTACTTCTCTGCGCAAGTTTCAAGCCTTGCGCTGGGAATGACCTCCTTGCACTGCTACTTTTTGCATTCAAATACAAGTATTTCTTGTGTTCTCTTTCATGTATATTTTCACCCTGCTCTACTTTTCTCCTAGTTATTTCTTCTTTGGTTAGTAGGTTCATGGACTGCGGCGGATCTCGTCCGAGCTCTACAGCTCGAGGTATACGTAAGTTCGAGGAGGCTTCGGATCCACATAGTGGAGAAAGCTTCAGCTACGAGATAACGTCGTCCCAAATCTCGCAACACAATAAGCAGTTGCCTAGTCTAAGACTTTATCCATCGGCGATGATCGAGAGTGGAGTTTGCTTGACGCTTCCTTCTTAAGACCGGCCACTCCCCCTGCTACAAGGCCAGGAACAAAGGAACAGCTAGTACAATCACAAACAGACAACATCATGTTCGGCCAAGGTCTCTTTAGTTGGTTTAGCACATCGAAAACAGAGAGCTCGGAGAATGCTCAACCCACATGGGATCCCAATACTTTGACCATGACTCAACCCCAGAGTCCAGCCGCCCCGACAACTGAAAATGTTGTCGCCCATCAACCCGTACGTTTGGACGAGTCTAGTTTGATGTGCGATTATGGTTAACTGACTGCCTAATTGTAACAGACACCCACGGAAGATATGCAATTACAGCTGCGCGGTGGTGGTGGACCTGATGACGAGTGAGCAATCATCCTATCAATATGTTACCTGCCGTAGAAGACTAACGAGACTGCGAACAGTTGCTGCTGCTGTTGCTGCTTCTGCGGCGATTGCTGTGGTCCTGATGGGCCTCCGGGTGGACCAGATGGCCCCGGTGGAGGTCCTCCTGGTCCGGGAGGCCCTGGTGGTTGGTAAACTTAGGGGTTGCGTATAAGCAGCGTGCATATGATTTGACTTTATGGGTTACCGCTTAATTTCCTGTACGATAGTTTGAAAATCTTTCACTTAGTTTCATGCATTGTCCTTCTATTTAATTTTGTGTACAAGCCTGAAAATGACTGGCAAACTCCAGACTCTTAAGAAAACATCCATGCCGGTGGATTTTATGAAGAAAAAGCCCAATATCACCAACACCCCGTTTATACAGTAAACTTGGTCTTGTTCACAGGACCCGCCTCCAGCGCCGCTTTGCGGACAGCCTCCTCGCCCACTTCTTCGAAGATATCGTAGCCCCAGAAAGCGGGGAAGTTGAAGCGCTTGTGGCGTTCCAGGGAAGAAAGACGGGCAAACGCATCCTCCGGTAATTGCTTGACTTGCAGGTTGGCCGCAATACGAGACGGCGTGACACTCTTGGACAGGACCACAGTCCCACGTTGGACCCCCCAGCTAGCCAACAGTGGACCAGGGTCCATGCTAAGTTCTCCGGCAATGCTGTACACCAATGGGTCATCAACCGTACGGGGCTCTCCGGTCTGGTTGTTGCCCAGGGGTGAGTATGCCTCCACAATAATTCCCTTCCCTTGGCAGAAACGAAGGAGGTCCGGTTGTTGCAGGTAAGGATGCGCTTCGATCTGATTGGCGGCTGGAACGACAGAAACCTGGCTAAGGAGCTCTTCCAAGCGACGAACGTTGAAGTTGGACACACCAATGGCGCGGACCTTGCCTGTCGATAGCAATTTCTCCATGGCTTTGTAGGTAGTGATATAGTCGACATCTGCTAGCTCGAATACGCCGTCTTCATTTAGGGGAAACCACTTGTCACCGGATTTGAAAGCACTATGTCCGTGTTAGACTTGGGGGAGTTCATTGTACGATTCACCATTGGGACGAGGGCGTCTCACCAGGGCCAGTGCATCAAATATAAATCAAGATAGTTAACACCGAGATCCTTAAGCGTCTTGTCCAAAGCAGGCTCGACATCCTCCGGCGCATGTTTCGTATTCCAGAGCTTTCCGGTAATGAAGATTTCCTCCCGAGGAACCCCAGACTTGCGAATTCCGTTACCAACTTCCGACTCATTGCGATATATAGCAGCGCAGTCAATGTGTCGGTATCCTTGCTTCAGCGCGACTTCCACGGCATTCTCAACCTCGAGGGGTTTGGCCTGCCATGTGCCGAACCCTACCGCAGGGATTTTGGCTCCGGTGTTGAGCGTAAAGTGCGTAGACAGTGACATTGTAATACAAAAAGCGTATCGTCGAGGGAGAGAGTGAGGGAGGTCGTGAGTCAATGTACCTAATTGACAACAGTGAGCTTGCTTGATAAATACTCAATCAGTAAAGCAATCCCCAGACATCTTTAATCCCCAGGGTTCCAAATAGGGAAGTGGAGAATTCCGCCTTCCGACAAGTCAAGCGGAAAAGAATAGCGGAAAAGTCATGTACGCCTATGACATTTTCCTTCTCCGAACGAGATATTTTCGTCCGCTGCATGATACCGGATACTAAGAGTTAGCTAAGATGTATTTCTTTATGGTGACAGGAGGGATAAGGAGAACCTCGGCAACTGCACGGGTAAAACTCTATCCGGCCTGTTTCGTGCAGTGGTTCTCAGCCAAGGAGAGGCTGTGGAAGCTTGATGGTCAAAAGCTTTTCAACTGCAGCCGATCCTCCACGATGTATGCTTGGCCAGTCTTGTTGACTAGGCTCGGAGTCTCTCCGTAGGCCTCGCGTCTCTATGAAATGCCATTTGTCCACATTGAGATGGATCTAAGAAGAGGATGTGCATATCCGACCATTTCCCGTAGGCCACTATCATATGGAATGGCCGTGTCATAAACCTGGGGTAGTCGAGGGTTGTGGGTGGGGACAGTGTATGCGGAGAAGCCTTTCTTATATCAACCTGAACCAGCCGCTTTGGAAGAACGAAATCTTTCTAATTTGGAGTCTGTCCTCTCTTGATTCCTTGACATTCTGTCAAACTGTACCATACCCCTTGTAACCAGACCAGAGACGGAATAGGGAAGGACTATTAATTCACAATGGCAGACATAGATTCAAAATCATCTTCTTCCCATGTAGAGAGCGCTGTTAAGCCACTAAGCCCCGAAGTTATCCAATTCGAGGGACTTTCGGACGAGGAAGCTTTGAAGTTGGAAAGACGATGTGAGACCATTTGATCGGATTTTATTTTACAATACTGATTAAAACAGTGGTGCGCAAGATCGATCTTCACCTAATCCCCGCGCTGTTCTTGCTGTTTATCTTTAACATTCTTGACCGATCAAACATTGCCAATGCCCGCTTGGGAGGGCTACAAGAAGATTTGGGTCTTTCTGACACCCAGTACCAGACAGCTGTGGCCTTAATGGTAAGAGTAGATACAAACTCCGTGTTCCATTCAAGACTAACTCGACCGACGTGTCCAGTTCGTTGGATATCTCCTTGGCCAAGTTCCTAGCAACATTATCCTCACCCGCGTGAAGCCGTCGCGCTATATCCCTGCCGCCATTTTCGTGTGGGGTGGGATCTCCATCTGCATGGCAGCAACGAAGAACTATGCTGGAATCCTATGCGTGCGAATCTTTCTCGGCTTTGCTGAATCTCCCTTCTTTCCTGGTGCTTTGTATGTTCATTCCTATTTGATGACGGCTGTTATCTCTCCTGCTTACATGATGTCTAGGTTGTTAATGAGCTCATGGTACAAGGCCTCGGAGCTTGCTGTACGTGTTGCAATTGTATACTGTGGAAATACCGTTGCAAATGGGTTTGGAGGCATGCTGGCCGCTGGTATCCTCAGTGGCTTGGATGGCAAAGGTGGGCTAGCAGGATGGAGGTAAGCTCAAGCATATCATGGGTGGTCGTGGTTCCATTAGCTCACCATTCTTTGTCAGATGGTTGTTCATTATCGAAGGCGCTGGCACTATGGTAGCTGGAATGCTGGCAGTAGTTTTGCTCCCTGACTTTCCTCGTTCCGGCCAGCGAAAGTGGTTAACGGAGCAGGAGCAGCGCTTTGCAGAGTGGCGTCTGGCCGTGGCAACAAACAATGAGGTCGACGAGAATGGGTCCATCAAACAGGGCTTGTGGGATGCGGTGACTGATCCTAAAGTGTGGGTATTGGTTTTGATACAGATCTGCCAGCTGACTTCCCAAACCTGGACATACTTCTTCCCTGTAAGTCCTCCCAGTAGTTTCTTGTCGCTAAACCCTTGTTGATGGATTGTGTATAGAGCATCGTGGAAACCCTCGGCTTCGGAAAGATCGTTACACTGCTTATCACGGCGCCAGTGTATGTCTTTGGCTTTATCAGTGCCCTTGGAAACTCTTTCATTGCCAATCGGACGAACTACCGAGCCATTCTCATAGTATGGCCGCTGTGCATTGATATTGTGGGCAACGTGATGGTCATCAGCTCCCAAGCAACAGCGGTCCGTTATATTGGTATGTTCCTTATGTGCATGGGGTCTTATAGCGCATTCAATGTGGTTCAAGCCTGGATCGCAAGTACTATTCCTCGAACCCGGACGAAGAGAGCAATCGTTTACGCTATGGTTAATTTCTTTGGGAACTCATCGAACATCTATGGATCGTATTTCTTCCCGACCAAGGACTCGCCGCAGTATCGGCCGGGGGGGATTATCCTGTCTAGCTTTGCTGCAGGAGGTGTTTGCTTTTCAATTCTGTTGGCTGTTTATCTCCACTGGCTGAACACTAACGCGCGAAAGGCGGAGGAAGACGATGGCCAAATACGCTACAAATACATATTCTAGACAGTCGCAAAAGGTATTTGGGTATTGCAAAGGGGGGCTTTGGTGTCCTCCATAATAATACGTCACCTATGAATATACATCAAGCTTTGCTTTAGTGTCATCAGTCTTTCTTGATTATTTTAGGATGTCCATCATGTAGACCCACTCCGGGAGTAGTTGGAGCTTGATTTCTGGTGCTCATCTGCTCTGTTTGGCAGCCCAGGATCGAACGTTAGGCGAACCTCCTTCTTGTCAACCGTCATATATGACGGACTTAGAGTCAGGCTATCCAGGCATAGCTATAAGGACCACTGTTAGCTTGCGGGATGTCAAGAATAGGCAGGGTACGCACTGATTGGTAAACTATCTAATTGCGACCACAGATCCAGGATCAAGTCATTGTCTAGCGTGAAAGTATCGAACAATGGAAGGGTCTGCGCGTCAATAGGGAAGGGTTCATGGTAGTGAGGCTCAGGCTGAGAAGGAGGGATCGTAGCTCCTAAGTCTGTATCATTCAGGTTCCTACTCTGTATTCTCGGCTCTCCTTGATGCTCCGGAGGCATATTCGTTGCGACAGGGTCGCACGGCGCTCCTAACCGCTCAAGCTCTCGCCGTAGACTCTGCAGAATAGTCCCGTACTTCCAGGACGGTGCATTCCTGGCCGTCGCATGCGTTAGATGATACTGTGCAGTCTCCGCCAGGACGTAGAGAGTTGACTCATCAAAGCCAAATCCATCGTTCAGACCACCCTCTGTCGCGACGTTGGTCTGGCTCAACGGTAGAATTCGGTTACTCTGTACTTGGATCAAGTAAATGTAGATAATGGACAAGGCGTTGAAGGCTATATACTGCGAGTACCAAAACGCGGGAAAAAGCTGGTTATCCCGGGCAAAAGTGGTGATCAGCTCAACTGTATCCTTCGCTGCGGTCAGACACACTCGAAGATATTGAACGTAGCTAGCCTCTCGATCCGTCCAAATCTGGCCATAATTCCGCAGCAATAGTGGCCGAGTGATGAACATCAGGGCATGATATCGCGCCAATTGCAGCACCGTCAGCTGTCGCTTGAATAAGGGGATCAGGCTACTTGAGTGAATGACTCCGGATAAGAATGGGGGCAACTCTGCCTGCCATTCCGCGACTCGCTCGCACAACACTCGGATCGTATTGATTTCCTCACGGTCGGTGATGCCAGCCACCACGTACGGCTCCTTGGCGGCTTGAGAGAGCACGCGGGCGAGTAGGGCATGGAATATAGCCGCATCCATCACACAGTCTCGTGTTGGTGGCAAGATACGATCAGGGGAGATATCTTCGTCGTTCGCACGGGCTGGTAATCTCTCGTCCAAGTCATCATCATGCCACAGACGCGGTGTACCCAACATCAAGCTCAGATACTTGTCCAACGTATACGAACACCAGACGACGCGACGCTGGCATTCCTGCTGGATCAGACTAACTTCGGCAGTTTCCCTATTCCGCCGTCTGCTGTGAAGGCCGAGGGCCATGATCAGTTGAATGGTGGTCCCTAAAGTGAACCACGCCCGATGCGCCCGTGATGAGCTTAGCAGATAGAGAACCATTAAGAACCTGACCTGCACCGATTCTAATCTGGGTGCACCACTTTCCTTTGATAGTAGATGGTCTGCCTTCGTGAAATACATTTCACTGGTCTGCCAGCCATTTTCATCTGCATCTGTCATACCGCCTTTGGCATCCATCTTGAACATGGTGGCGGTGCTAAAAACCATCAGGAGAATGGCTTGACAGACAGCCGTCACTCCGCTAATCTGTTCGCCGTCCGGTCGTCCGCGCTGGTACAGGCGCTGGACCATATTCTCAACCGTCTGCTGGTGCAGAACCCGGTGCGTGGGCGACGCAAACTCGAAGTATCGATGAACTAGAGCTTCCGCCGTCTCTAAGTCCGGCCATTGGAACTCTGTCACGCTTGTTTCTGGGACTACACGATCCCCAAATTGGAAGATGGATGTGGTTCGGTCGTGACTTGGATCATCCGAAGCCCTGATCGCATTTGAGGGAGGCGTTGGCAATCCCAACGCAGCTCGATCTAAGAAGGAGTGGGCCGAGGTTGGCCCCCAGTATCGATCCGCAACCTCCGTCCGTTGGATCTCGGGCTCATGATCGTGATACCTTGTGTTCGTTTTGGATGGTGGAGAAATCACGGAGGTGGTGGCATCGTGGTAGGTTGCCGGGCGTGTAGTGTCTGGCGAGGTGTAGGTGACTGGGGAGGCGAATGATAGACGGCTGTCTTGTGAATTGCTGTCTGTTGTTCCTCTTAGGGGTGCATGATGTTGTTGTATCGTATGCGAGGACGGAGGTGGGCTCACGGCCACGCCGCGATTATAGGTAGAGTTGTATGTACAGACCTCCTGGCGTTTCAGACAAGGTCTACAGGGGAGATTTCCGGTACAGGCCTTCTTCTTTCTCTTACATGCATCGCAAGCGCGGGTGACTTTACGCATCTTCCGTGCTGGGCTGTCGTCGCTGGCGAGCATTTCCGCCTGCATGTTCGGAAGTGGGGAAGACAAGCGGAACCCACTCGGCAATATAAAAAGGGAGAAAGACGGATATAGAGACACGAGAATAGGGTACTGCGTATCTGATAATGACCAGCAGAAGGTCAGATTTGTGATCCCTGCTTGTCTAGGAATAATTGACTCCGTTAAGGTTGAAGTTCAACCATTTTTGCCCTCCCGAAATTAGGCGAGAACTGCCAAGGCGGGTTTGACCCGAGGGAAGCATCAGTACGAAACTGACAATCTGATATACGAGCATCTTCCCAGAGGGTGGGAATTTCCTGCTATATCCCCAATTATGATTATCCTAAGTAACTCTAACGGTGCTCGCATGCTTCTACTATTGGGCCATCCGCCCTCACATCCAGCAGACCAGCATATCGTCCCTCGTGTCTGTACGGGTATAATCATGCACAATGGATGTCTCCCATTTCTCACATCGTCCAGGTGTCCTTGTTTCGCTCAGCTCTATTTATTGCTTCAAGGAAATCATAGAGAAACAAGTCGCATAGGATCACGATAAGCTTCCTTCCAAGTCGTGTCGGAAAAGCGTCGGATGTCGGTTGAGGCGGATTCTCGTCGGATTTCTCCACATTTACCCGGGACCTGCTCGGATTTCCATGGGAAAACAACAAATTATCACGAATATTTGCTATTTCAGAATGGTGAGGGATAGTTTAAGAGATGTGGCTGAGTAAGACTAGGAATAGCGAGAGCAGACATCGAGTTATAATTAATTGACACCCTACGACAGACAGATTGACTCGAGCGCCAAAGCGAAAAGAAATGGATACACGTCGACGGAGTACCATCAGGTGCAGCAGGATCAGTAGCCGTGATCCACGCTTTTATGCGGTATGCAATGTCCTTGAAAGAGTATGTGTCGAGCGCAAATTAACCGTTCAATCATAGTGCAATGAGTGCCGAGTCCGGAAGCAAAAGGTATACACTGCCCGGTTCACTGGCTCGTCTATAGTCTGATGAACGTTGCGCAGTGCTCCAAGGAAAGGCCGTCCTGTACTGACTGCAATACGTCTGGTCGACCCTGCACATACCCTGCCAAAAAGGTCCGAAGCCCACTACAGCGCTGGTACGTGAGCTATCTGGAATCGCGCTTGTTGGACTTCGAATCCGCCTTCAAGTTTCTGTTCCCCGGAGCAGAGCCGGATGTACTACTGGAGTCGATATTGGCTGCAAAGCGTGGATGGGAATCCCATCCTTCAGAGTTGTATTCTTCTTCCATGCCTCCATCACCGACCTCTTCGGGAATCATCAATAGCCCGTGTTCGGTACCGCATTTCGACCCACTTGCAAGCTCAAGGCCAGCCTCCCGAATAGCATATGAGGATGGTTTGTCTCCGGCTGGACCGAGTGAGACAGACCTAGATGCGATTAAGTGGAGCGTTGTGCCGAATGACAGAATTCTTCTCGATATACTATGACGACGGTTGTCTAATGGGGGCGACCGTGACGACCGAGACATTTAATTTCCGGCTCTGCTAGATTACACCCATTTTGCACTTCAGTTGCAGTGTCCGTCAACATGAAGATATGCACACGACTTACGATGGTGATATTATTGGTTACTTACTTCCTCAAGTCAGAAAGATAAGGCTACCTTAGTGTATATTACGATGGAGTAGCAAATGACATACGTGTTCATTAATTTCAGTCATCGCTGACCGGGTGCGCCCTATCAGGTCCTTTCACATGAACGCATGAATGGTGATCTCTCCTTTACTGTGTTCTTCAGGACTTGAGCTAAAATCTATGGCGTGTTTTAAGTAGACGAACCTATTGCCAAGCGTCCACTGA
This sequence comes from Aspergillus oryzae RIB40, assembly GCF_000184455.2. NCBI lineage: Eukaryota > Fungi > Ascomycota > Eurotiomycetes > Eurotiales > Aspergillaceae > Aspergillus > Aspergillus oryzae. The sequence continues at coordinate 83,090 of NC_036435.1, read as the reverse complement.
GGATCATCGAATCCGCCACGTTTGCCGGGATTCGGCCAAGGAATTCGGTACTTTTAGCAGTTCGGAAAGAATTTGTCCGACGCGATGTCTGTTAGCTCACTGACATGCCGTGAAGCGCGTAGATAGCACAGGTTATTGCTGTATAGGATCCTGGTAAACGTATAAGTACTCATGAAGTGGCCCGCCCAAATCATACAGATAAAATCGGTAGACCGGTGTAGTTCATCGTCTGTGTCATCATGTACGGCAAATCACTCATCTTGGCTACCACTCTCTTGGGAACCCATTCTCGAGCTGCTGTGCTCCCTCGCGCTAGCATTGACCATGATGCTGTCGTGGGATTTGACCAGACGGTCCCCAGCGGCACCACGGGCGAGGTCTATCTGGCCTATCAACCAGATCTGTATGTGGTCAACGGATGCGTGCCATTCCCAGCGGTAGATGCCGAGGGTAATACCAAGTATGTTTCCAAGTTACCATGTACACAAGAAATGAATTCATTCATGCTAATCATGCCAACAGCGCCGGCCTCGAGCCAACCGGGGATTCCAGTGGGAGCTGTAGTAGCAGTACCGGCCAAATCTATGTTAGAGGCGGCATATCGGGAGACTATTATGCCCTTATGTACTCTTGGTACTTCCCCAAAGACGAGCCATCCACCGGCCTAGGCCACCGCCATGATTGGGAAGGTGTTATTGTTTGGCTGTCCGACTCCACGTCGACCTCCGCTGATAATATCGTGGCGGTTTGTCCGTCTGCACATGGGGGCTGGGACTGTTCGACCGACGGCTACACGCTCGATGGTACCACCCCATTGATTCAATACTACAGTGTCTGGCCGGTCAATCATCAATGTGGACTGACAACCACTGTCGGCGGTACACAACCCTTGATTGCCTGGGAGAGTCTCCCGACTGCTGCCAGTACGGCCCTGGAAGACACGGATTTTGGAGACGCCAATGTTCCATTCAAGGATGCGAACTTCTCATCCAACCTCGAAAAAGCCACTTTTTGAAACGGGATATAATTATTTGTTGGGGAGCTTCCGTTTTAGGTCCACCGGTAGTTGATCAGGGTTGACATCAAAGGGAGTGGCCAAAGGGGATTATACAGTTTAGCGGGAATGCATGTATCCCATCACGGTATATAGCAATTAGAGCTTAACGGGAGCTTTCCCGGCTTTCGCATGCCGTATTGACAAAATAGCAGAATGCTTACACGAATCATGCAGCAAGCTTGGAGCTCCATGTGGAGCTCCTCTCCGGAAATTGAGTAGCGTCGGCTCAACCGAGGCACGCATGGGAATGAATCCAACCAACAAGTGCCGAACGCTAGATAGACTACGAGTAAGACCCGTGCGGCAGATCCGATAATGTCTGCGGCATTTGAGATCCACAGTATAAGAATAGGATTATAATTGCGGGGTACCCCAGGTTTTCTTATCTATCTATTCCTCTGGCATCGATGCGCAAAATGTTTTCATTCCTAAAAAACACTCTCGTGCCTCTTCTTCTCCTTTCCCAAGCCGGGCCTGGAGCTGCGGCTTCACCTGCGTATCCAACGGCACCCGAATTGAGCTTCCTCTACACAGCGTATGTGAAATGTGAAGGCACGCTTATGGAATCGCGTGGTCCTCATGGAATCCGCAAAGCGATCCCCATTGTCGGAGGGAATTTCACCGGTCCTCATCTGTCGGGTAACGACCCATCGCTGGCTCATAGGTATCACTGGCTAACACCGCATCAGGGGAAATTCTCGATGTCGGCGCTGACTGGGGATTGACTGACCCCCAAACCAGTGTGTTCTCAGCAGACACGCGCTACAACCTACGGACTCATGATGGCGAGAATATCTTCATTCAGACCTCGGGGCCGAAGTCTCCCTCAGGTCAGCTGCATCTCCGCTTGGTTTTCGAGACTGGCAGCGAGAAATACTACTGGTTGAATAATGTCCTTGGTCGGTTCATGATGTAGTCTTAACATGTCTTATTCGCTAATGGGTCACTTTAGCGATCGGTGTTTTGACCAACGTGGAGAAGACTGCCAACTCATCACTGCTTCGCATTGATGCATGGAATGTAAGGCAACGCAATCATGCAATGGTTCAATTGGGGTACAAATTCTGACATTTTACAGTTTGCTTCGGACTGGAATGCCACGACAACGTCTCTAGTTGGAACTGACTAGGGTTGTTAAGTCACGGGGACTCGAAAGACACGGGATCAGATAGCAGTTGAACCTACTGCAGCGTTACGAATGAAAGATCAAATTGCACTTGATAATATTAAGTCATGGTTTTCGCACTATAATAATCTTTCCTTTGGTTCCATATCTTTCTCCACGACGAGGTAGTGACCCGTTACTACCACCGCTGCCATCTATCACCGTCCAGAACTTAGTAGGAAAAGGTCAAGCTACAGTGACTAAAATATCCCTACCGATTCCACCATCGCTCCACTACAATATAGTGTTTTAATTGGGCAAACCCCGCACTGCAGGTGGATGAGATCCACTGGGAGGTCGTGAGGATTAATAATCAGGTTTCATTGTCATGGAAGGCGGAGAATTTATAAAAAAGCATCTACATGCATGTATGATCTCAAGAAACAGATGACAAAATGGCTTCCTTCAAACCCAGAAACATTCTTCTCTTCGGCGCCACTGGAAACATCGGCACATACATTTTGCAGGCCATTCTTACCGCACGGGACGAATTCGACCGGATCGCGATTTTCACGTCGCAGGCAACTGCGGCTTCCAAGAAAGATTACTTAGATGACCTGAAACGCACCAAGAATGTCGAAGTGCTCGTAGGGGACGTGCAGGACCAAGATGCCGTGAGAAAGGCTTATCATGGTACGTCATGCGTTACATTTACATTCGTCGCGGAAGCAAGAGATAACCGAGGGTCCTATATTGATATATGCTAGGCATTGATACCGTCATCTCTGCATTGGGCCGGGGCGCAATAGCTTCCCAAATCCCCCTCATCCGTCTTGCCGACGCCTCTCCTACTGTGAAATGGTTCCTGCCCTCTGAATATGGCACAGACATTAAGTATTCCCCAGCTTCGGCGCAGGAAAAGCCGCATCAGCAGAAGTTAAAGGTGCGGGCGTTCTTGGAGAATGAGAGCCCCAACGAAGGGGTGGTGTCAGACTTGGCGTATACATATGTCGTTACAGGCCCGTATTCCGACATGTATGTGCACTACGCAGGTAATCCTATCGCGGGTGGATGGGACGTGAAGGCCAAGAAAGCCACACTGCTGGGAGAGGACGGAAACGCGAAAGTGAGTTTGACTACGATGAAAGAGTAAGTCTCAGCTTGTAGCTTGGAAGCCCATGCAATGAGACTAAATGGCTTTGGATGTTCAGTGTTGGAACTCTCGTGTTGGCGACATTACGACACCCTTCCGTTGCTTTCAACCGCGCACTCAAGGTCAATTCGTTCACTACCACACCGGCCGAGATACATGCCGAGTTCGTGCGTCAGACAGGGGGTCAACCGTGGACCAATGTCCAGTACACCCCGCTGTCCCAGTTGCGTGAGGCAGAGTCCGAGGCCTGGCAGGCGGGCAAGCCCGAAGCCACGGTATTGACACTCAGACGCATCTGGACCGAAGGAGGCACCTTATACGATCAACGAGACAACGCGTTAATCGGCGAGCCGCCAGTGCAGACACTGGAGGATGTGGTTGCCCAGGAAGTCAGAAAGTCATCTTAACTTTATTCTTTTTGCATTTGGCCTGAATATGATACTAAATATGTGATCGAGATGAATGCATAGTATTGACTCGTGTCGAATAGTTACAGAATAAGGTGTCCGAGGATTTCTGGTTCTATGTAGTCAGGTCTGGAAGGATATTGTGAACTATCCAGGTCTGGTCTGTCAGCTCTGAAAATATATATTGCTCGTTCCCACAAGTGAGCCTTGTGGCGTGAAATTTGTCACGACTACGCAACCCCTAGATGAGAGGAATATCCGGAGCAGCTCGTAAAGACCATTTACCACACAAATACCAGTTATAATGAATCATGATCAAGTCATTTGATATCAGATCGTTGTTGGTCGTATCACGTGACTATACTGAAAGGGCTTTGTGATGGTCACACCCTGTGCGATATGGCCAGAAAGATACAAAGACTACCCAGGTACCCAGGACCTAAGCCCAACTGCACCAAAGCTCAAAGGCTTGGATCTGTATGACCCCTCCTACCTCGAGTCTCTCCCTCATTCTTCTTCTTTTTATTACCCCGCTATCGGGTCAGCCACTGGACCCACTTGCGTGCGTCATAAGCCAGATTTCCCGCCAACAAAACTTGAGAGATAAACAGAACCACGACCAACTAACCAACTCACTAACTCACCATGGCACCTCACGAAGGACTAGTGCACCCCAAGGAATATGACATCAAGGACAGCAATGTGGAGCTGATCGGATCCGATCTTGACCACCGCGTCAAGTATAATTCGGCAGCCACGGAGCCGGCCTGGAACAACGGTCAGATCGGACAGGAGGCCGGGCTGTGGATCTGGCGGATTGAGAACTTCGAAGTGGTGCCCTGGCCCAAGAACCGGGCCGGCGAGTTCTACGACGGGGACAGTTACATCGTGCTGCACTCCTACAAAGTCGGCGATGAAAAATTGGGCCACGATATCTTTTTCTGGCTCGGCAGCAAAACAACCCAAGACGAGGCGGGCACTGCGGCGTACAAGACCGTTGAGCTGGATGAATTCCTGCACGGAGCGGCTACCCAGCATCGTGAAATTCAGCAACAGCCATCGGAGGATTTCGTGTCTCTGTTCCGTCGCATCACCATCCGGTCCGGTGGTGTGGCTTCAGGATTTAACCACGTGGAGGAAGAGGAACCCAAGGAGGTGACGACTTTGCTTCGTGTTTTCAAGCACCCAGGCGCCGGCCGGATTGACTCGATCATTGTCTACGAGGTGGAACCTACTTGGCAGAGCCTCGACGACAAAGATGTCTTTGTCTTGGACAAGGGCGACAAGATCTGGGTTTGGCAGGGGAAGACCTGCAGCCCCATGGAAAAGGCCAAGGCCGCTCAAGTTGTGAACGACATGACGCTGGCGAAACACGTCGATGTGGAGGTTTTATCTCAACTGGAGTCGCGGTCAAAGATCTTCGTCGACCTGTTAGGCGGCAAGGAGGTGGACCAGCTGTCTTTCCAGGCTCCACGTCCTGTGTCATTCTCCAAGCGATCCCATGATGAGAGCGGCGCCTCGCGCCCATCCAAGTTATTCCGGCTGAGCGACGCCTCGGGGACGCCCTCATTCAATCTTGCCAAGGATGGTGCACCAGTTCGTCGGTCGGACCTGGACGGAAACGATGTATTCCTCTACGACGTTGGTAGCCGACTCTGGGTTTGGCAAGGATCGGGTGCCAGTGAACGCGAGAAGGCGTTGTGGCTGAAAGTCGCCCAAGCTTATGTTCGTCATCTGCAACAAGATCAGAATGACTCCGACGCATACCTGACCCCGATTTCGAAAGTTGTGGAAGGCTACGAAAGCCCAGCATTCCTGAAATGGATCGAGGTTTAAGAGATACATGCATAGATGCCCTTTCAGAGAATGCACCGAGGATATAACTCCAATTTGTCAACAAATTTGAGATTGGCGCAATCAATTATATGCGCTTGATGACATTCAGGAAGGTTGAATCTCTGTCGCGAATGCGAGGATATGATTCTTTGACCAAGAATAACGAAATAGAAATACCTTGAATATAAATTCTCAGTATGAAGGAGACCAGGCCAAAGCATCTCTAGGTTAACCATCAGATCATCTCGCATGCTAGAAACCGATTGAGCACAACGTTTCCGCTTTTGGAACACTTTGTAGCTTATACATGGTTTACCGTTCTCAAAGGGCTAGAAAGTCGCAAATGAATAATCGATTGCTAGCACTAAAAAATCTGTGACAAATAACATCCTCTTGTGGGTTGTCCGTTCTTTTAATATTACTAGCAATACATAGCTGTCAGGCCAATCTGGAAAATGAAATACTCCTTTTATGAATGGAGGCCGCCGGCTGGATGATTTGGCTTGTATAACAGTCACTGGGACTAAAATGGAAACACAGATCAGCGCCATCTTTAACATATGCATATCATAGACTGGTATCTCTAATCGTTATTGCAAAGATGGCCTAACCGACCATCAAAAAGTCCTGGAGGGTTATGCTGCCGGAACAGATCACCTACCTGAACAACGTTTGGAATCCATTCACGAGGTCTAACTCCTATGCATAGGCCCCAATCTCAGTCTAAAAGCGAGTATCTTTGGGAATTCGGTGAAATTTCTAGCGGCGTATTCACGCGAGGGCTCACAGAAGGTATCATCGAAGTTCACCTCCTCCAGAGCATCAAGGATGAGGCCTGCCCGAAAGAATGGGGCAAACAGATCTTGGAAGGACCTGTGGAATGAGAGCTACCAGTCTATCATTAGTTCTTCGATCTGCAGACTTGGGGCTGGCAGAGGTGTACCGGTGGCTTATGCTCGCTATCATTGGAAAATAAGAGTTGCCGGGCCGGGGCAACATTCTGATATTGACTCAAGAGGATGGACCGATCTATTATGCGTTGGCCAGTCGCGGGATCCTCATGGACTGTGATTTGGCGCCTTGCACCGCTCGTGAAGAATAGAGGGTGAAGCACAGTGGCAACGAAACTGTAGAAGGTAGACATGTCAGAAGTCCAGGGCTTCAAGTATTATTTAGATAGCTCGAATAGAAGTAGGGCCAACCATCCGTCTTGCTTCAGAAGGGACGTTAAGGATGCTGCTAATGGCTCAAGGTCATGGACGTCCATAATTCCCATGTTCATCACAACCACGTCAAATCCGTCTTTCTGGAATGTGTTAGTTCGACTGTCATCCTTCAGCTCGCCTATAGCGGAAGGTGTTTCAATTGCTAAAACAACAACGAACCAGAAGGTTATCACTGCTAGTAAATTGCGCCCAATGATCCTTGTTGGTCACATCAAGAAGTTCAAATGAGATCTTTCGCTCCTTGTCTAACCTTCCTTCCTCATACCAGAGAGTTGTTCGCGCCTTTGCATGCTCTAGCATGGCTCTTGCGCCGTCCGTTGCCACCACAGAGAATCCTTCTTCAGCAAGCCATCGCGCAACCAAGCCATTTCCCGTTGCGAGGTCCAAGGCTCGATTCCGCTTCTGTCCACTGATCATTCTTTTCAGGGCAGGCAATTCGAGGACTGAGAAGTAGTCGTTCCCGTCATCACCCATAGTCGAATCCCAGGATCTAGCATGGTTCTCCCAGGCTGCCAAAGCCTGACCTTCTATGCCTGTTTGTTCCATGGTGTCGTCTTGCCTGAGCCAAGGGAGATAGCTGTATTTTAAAGCTCCTCCTGCACAACACCCAACAGGCCGGGTATATAAATAACTACAATGTGAGTCATGGCCTCGTATTCCATCGCTTGGCTTTTCTTGGCCGGTAGCGATATATCGCATCTGAGAAACAAATTCCATCAATCCGTTCATGTCTTCGTGCATACTTTATCTGAGTCCCAGTCGTGTTTCGTAGAATCAGAAAGCTATCGTATCCTACATCCGACGACCGATTTCAATCGCTGTTTGTTCTCTCTCGTTTAAGTATTGGAGTATCACGTTCCACTTTAGCTAGGCTGTGGTCGGATTATGTGCCACATCCTAGGGCTGGATAGGGCTTGTTCCAGCGGACATTTAACTATCCCTGCCAAGAGTCATGAGATAAGATAGCAATATCGAGACCACCTCCCATATTTTTAGCAGAGACTGACGCTCTGCATGCCCTTAGATCCATCGAACCCTCAATCCCGCCTTCTGTGGAGGTATTTGGTCATTGTCGAAAATGCCTTGTATACATTCTTGTATCCCTTGCCCACAAAGGAATCCATTATCTCTGTTGTCGTGATGGGTGAGAAGAAGATAGCTCAGCCGTTCCTTGCTCACTGGCTGAGTGTCCGGCAGCGAGCTTGATCATCTCTAAGCCGAGTGGGTTCTTTTTCTGCGGGAAAATGCTGCTAGGCCTGAAGATCTGTCTGTGCTGCTAGCTCAGCTAGTGTTTCAAGTTTCTATTTCGAGCTAAAGAACCACATTCTTGGAAAACTCTCTAGATCCCCGCCAATGGTACTCTTTCTCTTAACCTACACGAGAGATCGACACACCATCGATGGAAAGCCCTAATTTGAGCCACCGAGCGATGACGTCATCGACCCGTCAAGACGAACAAGGTGGATGTAAACTTGATGCCACTGGCTAGAGATAACTTATAGCTGGCTGCTTCGCATGTTCACTGTGCCGTAGCGAATGGTGAACTACTTCAAATAAACATTATGCCCTCAGACCTGTCACAGACCGATTTGCATCATCTTGACTACCTTCCTATGTCACAACCTGGAGCTTATTGGCCTACCTAAAACTTGGAAGTGAGAGCCACCAGGCCAAATCTACTACCTAATGGCGAGTCGTTAACTTCCCTGGTGCATCGATTTAAAGCTCCCTGGCTTTCCCAGCGTAGACTGGCGGTTTCCCTCCGCCAAACACAGCTATTTGATGTATCTTGGTCTAGTTTCTGCAAGCGAAGATATCTACTCTCTATTGTCCGGGGGAAGGATCGATTATATTGGGTTACGTGGGACTAGTTAGTTGATTGAGAGGAGTTAAAATGCTGTCGCGACGTCTTGGCATAGCCCGTTTATACGCACGGCGTAGTGCTCCCGCTACCACGAGCTTGAGATGGAATGCCGTTAGACCACCGGTCAACTGCGCAACATGTACAGCAAAGCGGTCTCTGGCTGGTCAGGCGCATCTGAAGGAAAAACTGCCAAGCACTGAGAAGAGCCGTGAGCGATTCCGGGAGTTCTCGCTGGCAGGCAAGGTTTTTGCTGTGACGGGCGGAGCACGGGGGCTGGGGTTGTCTATGGCCGAGGCCTTGGTCGAAGCGGGTGGACAAGGTGTGATCTCGTGATTGCCATTTCTTGGACTATGACTGACCTTTTCCAGTCTACTGCCTGGACAGACTACCTGAACCAGACGGGGAATTCCGCGCGGCCGAAGCACGCGCCAACCCGGACTTCGGGGGCTCACTACACTACCGCTGCATGGACGTGACGGACGATGCAAACACCGAAGCTGTCATCGCCGACATTGGAGCGCAGCAGAACCGTCTCGACGGCCTGATTGCAGCCGCGGGTATAAACCACGTCGCTAGCGCAATTGACCACCGACCCAAGAACGTTGACGACGTCATCCACATCAACTACACGGGCGTCTTTCGCAGTGCGGTTTCAGCCGCGAAGGTAATGCTAGACCGGAAATGCCACGGCTCGATTCTCCTCGTGGCAAGTATGAGCGGCATCGTTGCCAACAAGGGCATGGCGTCTGCTATCTATAATTCGTCAAAAGCGGCAGTCATCCAGTTGACGCGTAGTCTGGCCATGGAGTGGTCTGAAGCCAAAGAAGATGGCACAGGGGGAATCCGTGTAAACTGTCTTTGTCCCGGGCATATTGAAACACCGATGGCAAAGATGGTGATGGAGAAGGATCCAGATACACGGGCGCTTTGGGAGTCCGAAAACATGATGAAGAGGTTAGCAAGGCCGGAGGAGTTTAGAGGCATCACTTTGTTACTTATGAGCGATGCTTCGAGCTTCATGACTGGCAGCACTGTGGTGGTTGATGGGGGTCATACGGCCTGGTAGGTCCTGGGCTGGTTTGAATAGACATATATACCCATTGCACGTTGTTGGTGGTTTACCGCGGTATAAGTAGATTCCCGAATCAATGACTGCTGGTTATATCTGCTCCCTAGCGCGCATGTTAGCCAAACTTTTAAAAAGGGGAGGGGTAGTATCCTTTCTCCCTCTTGTCGCAGGTGGCTACCCCGAGAACTACATGTAGTATCCTGGTTTGTAAGAGTGATGGCGAACGAAAAACGAAGATTCTGTAACCTACGTTATGGACGCCTGTGAAGCACACAGAAACGATTATAGCCGCCAGCAGTCCGATCGTTCCATACATTTTGCACTAGACGGCTGATGACAACACCTGCTCGTGTAGTAGTTCCTCTAGATCATTAGCGCGATAAATGATGGAAGTACCGAAAATCTCACCCTTAGATGCTATCCTATTATGCAGATTACGAAGATATCACAAGAGCAGGAGACAATGCCCTGGAGTAGGTAGATGTCCTGCCTACTATACTTCTCAGAGGTCATAAATATCCACCATATAAGGCAGGAGCAAATGGGAAAAGCCATACCTGGTTAAGGTTGGTTAGGGAAACGTCACCCTGCATCCAGCGTCAGGTGTACCGGGTCATCAGGCGAGAAGCGTTCTTGGCTTTGTAGATCTTGACTCGGATACAGTCGATGTGCTTCTCAGGTGATGAACCATCAGCCACGTGGATGCCCCGCCCTAAACCAACTACTAATTCATGAAGGAACCCACTATCCCATTAACAAACATCAACCCATAAACGCATCATGGCGACCCCTTTGTCTTCTAGCACCGTAGGTCTTCCCTTTGCTGAATACACACATTCTGATCCATTATCAGTCGAGCGATTTCAACATGGATTGACCATTCTAGAAGCACCACGACTCACCAACGGACGCTGGGCCACCCACAACATTGCCTCCACCTGCCAACCCCAGCTCAGACCCAGAGGCCCAGAATTACAGTACCTTTGCCTTTCCATATGACCCCTCGTCACCGGGGGGGGTTCCTCCCCCGCGGAAACAAGGTGGGGGAGGAAACCTCTCTTTGGTCGTGTTCGGGCTCGTGATTGTTGGCATTGTGTTACTTTTCGCACTTTCGTGAATACTATGCTGATTTCCGGTCCATCGGCGTGATCGTGGGTACTGGCTTTCTGATATCCGAATAGAGTTGGATACTGTTTCCTAATGTTGATAATACCGTGAGAACTTGGGGGGGATGGCCGTTCTGTGGTTTTCGATTGGAATCGTGATATACTTCACATGTGACCGTTGCTAGCCTACCAGACTAAGGACAGTTTGTCAAAGTTTTTAGCTTGTTGTATTCAGAGAATCCGGGCTTTCTGCTAGGCCTTTGCACCTGGCTTGTCAAGGTTGATTTCCACGCCAAGCCGGGGCCTTGTGAATGCATTCCTTGCCATTATTTCATAGGCATGAAGGAGTATGTCAATTTGACCAACTTGTTGTCTAGAACATCAGACGCAGTAGCAATGGACCTGAACCAACGTAAAATTGATCGACCCAATCGGCCACCAATGACGTCACTCTCGGACGATCTTCGGTGTGATTTTGGGAGTCTCGTGACACACCTGACCGCGTGTGGGGAACATCCCCACGGGGCTGCTGTGCCAGTAGTTCTCTTAGATTTCGTCTGTACCGATTTTGCAACGGGTCGTCGAGGTGGTGGACTACGATGCGAACCAGCACCTATTATCCTGTGTCACAAAAGCCATAATACAGAAGACTCCTTTCGTACCTCAATCCCGTCGCGATAGAGGTGAATGTGGGCACAGCATAGAAAGCCTTTCGCAAGAATGTCGTTATCTGACTTGGCCTGTCAATCATGTCGCAAGTAAGTGTTACTCCGTGTTCTCAAGACTAGGACAGAACGGGGCTCATGTGCTGATGACCAGGCGTAAGGTCAAATGGTACGTGAAAACTCGAGCCAAGGCTTTTCCAAGGGGCGTGTGAAGTAACAGCTGTCAGCGACCGGACATTGCCACGGTGTATGGTCTGTGAACAAACACGCCAGACATGCAATTATCCGCTGGGGTCAATGAAACCCGGGCCTAAAATCGGTATGGAACGACCACACGGTGCCATAAGCGGCGACAAGGGGGAGGCACATTGACAAGGTCTAGGGTCGTCGCAGAAGAAGAGAAAACGCCTACGACAGAATGAGACAGCCCAGAGACGACCGATGAACTCGCATTCGAGGCCGCCACCCGGCCCCGAAAATGGCCGGCGGGATAGTTCTTTCGACGCATTGAATGATCAGCTGGAGAAAGAAGAGTTGGTCCTCGCCGTCCCCGCCGATATTACTGAGACAACTGGGATTGAGGCGCGGGGAAGCTCGCAACAGCGAACCTCTCAGTTGAATACGCTTGATCTCGCTTTCATTTTACATCCATCACACGAGGTCACGACTCCCTCCCAAAAGCAGAGCCCGAGCTCCCCGGGCGGTCAACAGACAGATCTTTGCCGTCAAGCCTGCACCGAGCTAGGTGTCTCGCAAGCTTCCATGAATAAAATGTAATGACCTCGGCTGCCTAAAGAGTTGTTGAAGTGGAACATAGACAAGCTAATGGCACCAACAGCATCCGAGTTTTCTTCGACAACATGGTCGCTATTGATATCTTTCATGAGCCTTCGTTTGCCGAAAAGCTTTCGAATATCCCTTCGTTTTGTCAATTGACTGCCCTGCTGGCGGCCATAGCTGGGTATGCCACACGCTTTGGGGCCCTAAGGACCAACGACGGAGCTAGCGACGCAGTTCAGCTCGCAGCAAAGAGTCACCGACAGCCTGCGTACTTCATTGACCTTGCGTTCAAGTACATAAATGAGGCGCTCGCGGAATGTGACGATGAGATGCCGCCACTTTGCGTCATACAGGCTCTCATTCTTGCCACGCATTGTCGACTGACCCAGGGGGTCCGCGGAAAGGCGTGGAGATCGCTGGGATTGTGTGTCAGTTTGATATACGAAACAAACCTGCATCTTCTTGATTCCAGGAAGGTTATCCAAACGGAGGATCCCCACCACTGGCAACAAGACGAAGAAAAACGTCGTGCTTTTTGGGCCATCTGGGAAATGGATGTTTTTGCCAGTACTATCCGGCGGACGCCCACGACCATTAACTGGAACCAAATGGAAATATGGCTTCCAGTTGATAACGCTCACTGGTTCTCGGGCCACCCGGCTTCAAGTTGCTTTATGGAGACGGACATAAACAAACGTTGGAAGGCCTTGCAGGACAGTGGTAATCAGTCCTCGAAAGCGTGGTTCCTCGTGATTAATTCTCTCATGAAGAATGCCCAGATCGCCTGTGACCCACTAGGAGTGCCTGCCATAAGTAATCAGGGCTATCACCAACAAATGCCAAATAGCCAGATTTCCACAGCAGACTCGGCCATGGAGGCGCGTCAAAAACTGGAGACATTGGCAAACGCCGTACGCTGCTTTACTTGGGCTTTACCCAGCCATCTCCAGTATCGTGATCAATATCTGGCCTTTGGGGCGCCAGTACAAGGGGAGTTAGAATCTCAGCGACGGCAGCACTGCTCTATCTACAATATCTTCGTTATGACTCAATTAACTCGCTTGATGATCTACAGATATGACGCATTCAGATCTCAAAATCGTCCAACTGAAACCAGTGGCCGTCATCCTTCCGGAGACTCGGCGGGTCGGAATACTTTTGGTCTGCTCGAGACAGAAAATGAAGCGCGTCGACAGTATTACGAGGCAGCAGATCGTATTCTAGGAATAGTGAATCGGAGTTGCGAGGATCATTTTCAGCATATTAATCCATTTCTACCTAGTACCATCTGGCTTGCCTCGGCGGTGCAACTGGTCCGCAAACACTTTGCTCGAGCACAGTCCAATCGAGATCTAGTAAAGTCGCGCTTCGACGTTCTTTATCTGACCTACAAGCGATGCGTTCAATTTTGGGATATTCAAACCGCTCTCCAGAAGAACCTGGAGTTGATCGAGGAGCAACTGGACGCCAGGAATAAGAAACTGGAGGTTCGAGCTTGTCCAACCTCGCACGAAGCGTCAAATCAGACATCGGAAGACACCGGTATGATCAACCAGTCTGCCTCGGACCAAGACGGTCACAACGTAGAGCGCGGCCTGAATTTTGACCGGACAGCCCGACAAGCCTCTCAATATATACCCGAAACACCCAGTGTCCCGCTCACCAGTTCAACCCCGATTGATGTCAGATTAGACATTACAGCCCAAAACCATGCGCAAAAACACCTGTACGTAGGAGATAGCCTGGCAATGCTGGACTATATGACTCCTCCACAACTGAGTAGAAACCAGGTTCCAGAGGAATACATGGTGCCCCCAAATTCTCATTTCCTTGATACAATATATCAGCTCGACCAGGCCTTGGATTGGCCCACTTTTGATTTTCCTGGTGGAATATATGATTTACTTTCAGGATGAACTACATTTCCGTGCACTCTTGCAATTGTGGGATGGATTTATCCTCCCACCATTCTTCCACATTTGGCCACTCCATCCCTCCTGACAAAGCAGCAGGCCTGGCCAGCTTGTGATGCGGTATTGCAATCCTCTCCTTCTCCCACATCCATATATTGCTGTTGCTAGAGACACAGCCCTCTGTAATCTACCTGGTTCCCCCATGGGACCTGGCCATAGCACGAATTTACCGTCGATGGATTTTCTGTAGACTCCGCTCCACGTAAGGCATGTAATGTCTCAAATACCGCCTAGGCGCGCATTGGAATGGAGATAGTCTATAGCAAAATACGGAGTGAGGTATCCCACTCCCAGCCAGCGAAGACAAAGGATGACCTATCTCTAGTTCGTATGCCAATGTCCCAAGACCAGAAGTACAGCGAGAAACCGGTCCCCTATAAAGTATGAAAAGCCCCTGCTTGCTCGTTCCTCTTCTGCTCTAAGCAACAGACCGAAGATAGTCCGTGCGGGATCGGGACAATTTCGCTCGAGTCCGTGAACCTCGTTCGACCACTACCAAACCGCTAAAAGCAAGATCACACCAGACCTTCGGACTTTGTGTGGGGCAAGGCCGGGGTATTTAGAGAAGGGAAATATCACTTGAAGAGTCTCCATCTGGAACAACAATCTACCGCTAAGTAGTATTCTAATCTTTGCCCAAGACAAGTCGCGAAAATGACAGCCTCAAGTAATGAATCTCGCATTAACCTCACTCGCATTGCGCATGTCTTCTACACCCATAGAGAAATCGACAAAGCCCATCACTTCCTACTGGATTTCGGATTCCGGGAAGTCAAGCGCGTGGGCAATGATATCTATTACCGTGGCACCAGTTCAGAGCCATTTGTGTACTGTGCGCGACAAGGCGACCAAGATGGGTTTGGAGGCGCAGCCTTTGTCGTGGAATCCGAATCTGATCTTTTTGCTGCGACAAAGTTACCTGGGGCCACAGGCATCTACGACTTAGGAAATGCGCCAGGTGGTGGCCGCTGCGTCACTTTCCATGACCCCATCGACAAGTTTCCATTTCATCTTGTTTATGGACAAGAGGCCCATGCCGATGAGAAGGTGCTTCCACAACTTGATTACAATTTTGTCAGTTATTCTCATATATATATACATATAACTCACTCATCGGAAACCTTCTGACCTTCCCAGCCAACAGACAAACACCGGCCAGGGAACAAAACACAACGATTCAAAAAGGGTAAGGGACATAACCTAGTAACCTCATCCCTAGCAACCTTTACTGAACCTTTGAAAACCAAAAGGCCCTGCACCCGTGCACAAATTAGGTCATTTCGGAATGTGTGTCACCAATTTTGCGCAGGCGTTTGAATTCTATACTACACGATTCAACTTCAAGGCAAGCGATGTTAGTTGCTCCGCGGTTTGGCTCTTCACGAGGCTCGGCGTATACTGACCAAGAGCCTTTACCACATGGTTCAGCTGATCCACGATTCTACCGGAAGAGATATAACCACCTTTCTCCATCTGGACCGCGGTTCTGAGTTGGTCGATCACCATTGCTTTTTCTTCTTCGAGGGACCTAGGTCGCACGTTCACCACTCATCATTCGAAACGCATGATTTCGACACACAAGTGCTGGGTCACGACTGGCTCCGTAGCAAGGGGTATGAAAACTGCTGGGGCGTTGGACGTCATATCATGGGCAGTCAGATCTTCGATTATTGGTATGCCTCCTAATACCACTCTCTCGAAGGTCAATTCTAACACACATTTGATCAAAAAGGTTTGACACCTCTCGTTTCATCATCGAGCATTACGTGGATGGTGATTTAGTAAATGACCAACACCAAACGAATCGATCCCTTGCTACACCGGATAATTTGCACGTTTGGGGTAGGCCTTTGGGCATGATGCAATATAGTTCCATTCTTCTAATGTGTCACTAGGTCCCGACCTTCCTCCTACCTTCCTGCAGTAGCAACAATTTTAGGTCCTTTTCCATCGTCTTAAGGAAGGTGAAGATTGGTACGTCGCTTAATATCTTGCCTCTACTACAGTAAAGGAGTAACATTCTCTTCGTGCATATTTATATGATATGTCTGTTAGACAGCCACGCTTAGACTTCGTTTGAGCCGTTTTCACCATCAATATTGAACGAGAAATTCTCGGGCAAATGACTCTAATTTGTAATCTACTATTGCAGTTAGATTATCGGAAGGCATTTTGTATGTTGCACTTTAATATAGGCCAACACTAGACAAAAGATCGGGATAGAAGCGCTAGCAGCATTAATCCATAAAAAAGCCATCTAGCCCATATAGGTTAGGGAATGTGTTACCGCAGAACTAAATTGGCTTGTTAGGGTACATCCGGATTGGCAAGAGATGGGAGCGTCGCAGTGCCTTTTTGCAGCCCGTGTTATTTAGAGCCCTCCCAGCGATAGTACAAATTTGCCTGTATTCGCACTAAGAAGATCCGGGCAACAGGCCTGGATACCTTCTGAGTATTATTCATGCTGAATCAGTTTATGGCGAGTCTTAATCGCAATGGCTAACTTCCACTACCCCCGTCAAGCTGCAAGGATGGTGCCAGTCGTATTCCACGCCGCCAGTCTTGAGGTCTTGAGTTCACTTTCTCGTTTGACTGAAAATTGCACCGAAGATGGTCCGCCCGAATGCATTTGCGGTCAACTTCTTCCCCTACCCTCCCAGCAACCCAAACTCGGCTCATAGTAGTTAAAGTTCTGAGCGAAAATAGACCGAAATAGTTCCATGTGTCTTTGTAATGAATTCAATCGTGCAGTGGGGGGGCCATCGGCATCAATTAGTCCCACTTAAGGTCTGACGTGGGGAGTTCAAAAAGGCCACCATGGCTCACGCTGGACAATCGCACTCTTGTGAGGAATAATCCTTGACTACTGTCTAGGCTTACAGAATAATATCTGATCCCAAAAGTTTGCAAACATGGGTCCTAATTGGGCACACCTCGTGAGATTCATCGGCGAAGAAGATGGCCAAACCCACCTTGGCGAAGTCGATCCAAACAAGTATCCAGATGTTGGGATCGCAATACTTAACGGCGAGAGAGTTGCGGTCAAGTTGATCAAAGGGTCGATCTTCGATGGCAGGGTAACAGACACAACTATGCACATTGCCAGGGTATGTATTCCGCAATCGTGAACACCTGGAATCACATATTCGGAACTAACTACTCCGATTCAAAAACAGCTTCTGGCTCCCATTGGAATTGAAGAAGTGCCCATTATCCGGTGCATGGGACTCAACTATCGCGACCATGCCAAAGAGGCGAATATGCCCATTCCGGATGTACCGGTCGTCTTTATCAAACCGCGCACGGCACTCAACGGACCCCATCCTGCAAAGATAAACGTGCCCAAGATTGCACAGGATGGCTCCAGCGACTACGAGGCAGAGCTATCGATTATTTTGTCTAAGACTGGTCGAGATATTCCCGAGTCAGAGGCCATGGAGTATGTGTTGGGATATACCTGCAGCAATGATGTTAGTGCTCGAACACAGCAGTTCAAGAACAGCCAGTGGTCCTTTTCAAAAGGTGAGACAGACTGGTTGCCTCATTATCTTCCAAGTCCATTAGTTCTGTCATTTACCCAGAGCTGACTCAATTTGATGGAAAGGCCTTGACGGATCTTGTCCACTGGGCCCCGTCCTTGTGTCTCCCTCCGCCATCGGCACCCCGCATAATCTGCAAATTAGAGCTATCCATAATGGCAATGTGGTGCAAGACTCAAACACTAGGTTAGTCTATCTTAAGGATCGATTGTTGCCACCATGTCAACTCTCCAAGGTAGCTGACATTTTCACCCTTAAGGGAAATGATCTTCGATATTGCA
Organism: Aspergillus oryzae RIB40; assembly: GCF_000184455.2. Classification (NCBI taxonomy): domain Eukaryota; kingdom Fungi; phylum Ascomycota; class Eurotiomycetes; order Eurotiales; family Aspergillaceae; genus Aspergillus; species Aspergillus oryzae. The sequence continues at coordinate 65,029 of NC_036435.1, read as the reverse complement.
AAAACTATTGCGTTTCTCTCTCAGGGGACCACTCTAGAAAAGGGCACCATTATCATGACCGGAACAGGTCCTGGAATCGGCGCTATGCGTAACCCCAAGATCGTCCTGAAACACGGCGATGATATGAGAGTGGAAATTGAGAAAATCGGGACTTTGATCAACGAAGTCTACTATGAGTAAGAGTAGCAAGTAGTGAGGGATGGTGTTCGTGATTATCCAACAAATAAGAGCATGTGCCTTCGCCTACCTAGACGCGCAGGAGTAGTGATAGTAGCAGCCTTCGTAGATAGCCGAGCCCTCCAATGAAGTTGTTTACCAAAAAGCTCCTGTCATTGCACATCATTTTACATGAGTGATATCTTGCTCCTCGAGGAATATCTCTCGCGTGGATTCGTTTTGCGCAAACTTACCCAGGAAGAATATAATGTGAAACAATATTCAGCTTCTGACTAGAGAAGCACATGGAATGCTTGGCGAATATATAGGTATATTATTTCTGGCCAATAGCTTAATTAATGAATATCTCAATCAGATGCTGCAACGCAAGTTTTTGTACGCAGCGTATTATACTCCCTTTTTATTCATTCTTACGGCTCAGGCTGCCATTGATAACCCCCCTTGTCAGTATATTCTTTGCCTATAAGATTTTCAAAGAGGAGCCGAAGAGTTGGTCCATGTAACAGCTATGGCTTCGCCTATCCATCATATTTCAGCCGGACCAGGACCGGCAGAAACGGGGCATTATGAGTGCTATACATCAAGGAATCCTAGAATGGATCTCATAACTGTCAGAAGCTTCGATTCGCATGCTTCAGTATCCTTGAGGACTTCAGGTGCTCTCCACGCTACGAATCGATCGGGCCGCACCAACACGGCTCCAGATTCCTCCACGCCTCGCAGGTTCTCCCACTCAAAGTAAACGTCCTCCCAATCCTGTCGGAACCCAATATAATGCACCTGTATTGGAACCTTAAGCGTTTCGGCAACATTTTCAGCTGCTTTCTTCCATCGCCCACCCCCGATTCCACTCAAGAGGACAAAAGAGCCATGGCCAGCAATGTCGACTGTCGAAACAGGCTCTCCTGGGATTGCTTTGTTGAGCCACACATGAGGCAATCGAGATCCGGGATAAGTGTTTGGTTCATGAAACAAGATGCTATCTTCAGCCGCCCGTCTGGATGGCGCATAGGGGTTGGGCTCATCAGCTGTGTAGACACCTTGGCCGTCGTAATGTTGATTCATTTCAACTCCCAATCCGTGGAATTCATGAGAAGTATGCTTGATTGCCGCATGCAGAGCACGGCGGCGGTTTGATCCTTCTGGTGTCGCACTCTTCAACTCCTCCAAAATCTCCTTCCGTGCGGACAAGTCCGTGGGCAACATGCCCAGTGCCTTCCAGACGAGAAAGTGGTCGCGGTATGCCTGATTTGCTCTGGTAATAATCGAATGACCCACAGGCTGTCTCTCAATGGAGTATGTGGATAGAAGAGACGGTGACGCCAGCCCCTTGTGAACATATGCGACCTTCCAGGCGAGGTTGAAGGCGTCTTGGATGCATGTGTTCGATCCAAGCCCGTTTAATGGAGGGTGACGGTGCACGGCATCACCAAGACAGAATCTAGGAATAAAACGTCGTTGTTAGAGTCATTACGATCATCAGACTGACAAAGCCAACACTCACATGTTACCCTCTGAATATTTCTCTGCGACGATCTCATTGATATACCACGTGGAGATGTCCAAGATCTCTGCAGGTGTATCATCGCCAATAAACTCCTGGACTCTCTTTTGATACGCATCTTTAGACGGCTTGCCTTGAGAACGGTCATAGTTACGATCTGGGAATAGAATGAACATCCACTCATTCCATGGCTTCACCATACGAACGATTCCCATCCAGCCAAAATCTGGGTGCTCTCGATCTGGTTGCATAACCCAATGAAGATTGCCCGTTCGGTTTTTAACTAAATGGGAGAGGTCGGCCTTGACCAGCACGTTGATTGCCATACCTTGACCAGGCTGAACCACCAGAGGCAAGTTAAGTTGTTTCACCACCTCACTCCTGGCACCGTCAGCCCCAAAAAGATATCGTGTTTGGATTTGGTATTCCTTGTCTGTCATCTTATCGTGAATACTGGCAGTGATCAAGCCGGTCTTCGAGTCGCTAAAGAGAGAAACGAGCGTGAAATCAAAACGACATTTGAAGCCTTTCAAAGCTGCATGCCGAACCAGAACTGGTTCCAAGATCGTCTGCGGCAGATCAAATGGTTCACATGGGCTAGCTAGTTCATAATCCCCCTATGCCCTGCGTCAATCTACCTCCTTGACAGAATAAGAAAGGACCAACTGATCTCACCTTTCTTCTAGGGTCATTTCCCCAGGAGTGGGTGCGTGCGTACTCCTCACCTGCCATACTATGGCACCATCGTGTGTGTTGCATATGATCTGCCCCCGTGGATCCCAGCTTTTCCAGTTCGTCATATAAACCAATATCCCGTAGACACTCTGCATGGGCAAATCCATGTATCAATAACAGATCATTATTTGCTACCTTGGCAGATTACTGACCCAGTGCCGCCATATTAGTAATATGAGCGCGGGGTGTGTTCGCTGTTCCTGGAGCGCTGCTGATCATGATGCCCTTCAGCCCTTCATAGCGTTAGTACCAAGGAGCTAGTGTCATACCAATGCAGTAAAACATACCATGAGAACCAAGAAAGCAAGCCAAGGCCGCCCCGGCAGGACCTGCCCCGACAATGAGGAATTCCGTATCGACTGCATGATCCGACGGTCGAGCTGAACAGTTGCGCCGGGCGTTGATTGCTATTCCGCCTATTACTGGAGACTCTTCTGCTCCGTCGGACCGGATCGCGCTGTTGTCGTTCGTATTGTAAGGCGCCATTTTCTTTCGCGATGTGTTGCGTGAGTAGAGGCGTGTTTCCAAACTGATGCCGTGTTTTATAGCGAATCTCCGCAAATTTATGAGAGGAGCGTAGAATAAATCAAGCTCCGTTATAAATCAACCATTCATAGTGGAATTGACTGTGTCAGCTGCTAGGAAGCCCAAGAGTCAGTGAGGGGGGCAGTTGCGTATAGCTAAACTATGCCGAAGATAGTCCGTCTTCCTCCCAAACGGCACCACTTTTTTATGCTCTCGGGAAAACCTCGTGCAGATTTTGTCAAACTATTCTCCCACTATTAAGATTTGTTTTTGTTTCGGGTCCACGGAATTATGAATAAGATGATCAAAAGCCTCGTGTTGATGTCAGTTGGATCAGAACAGCTCACCTGCCATTCGACATCTTCTCTTAGCAAACCAAGAAGGGCGAGCGAAACGAGAATGCACCGAGCATTGTTATTGTTGCAAGTTGGGGCAGAATTTGTGGACTCAAATCCTCCTCCTACAAGCCTCAGGGAAGCTAATTATTGCTAATTACACTCATAGTTTGACTCCAGGTTTCCCCAGAAAAAGAATAGATGGAAGGTAGAGATGCGGGGTCCTAGCATTCCGTGCCAAGTCCGCGCCAATTTCGCGCAGACTTCGCAGCATCTCGCACCCTGTTATATTCTGGAAGGGGTTTGGGGTATGATGCTCAGTTGGGTTCATGCTTCCTAACATCATTTGTAACTTCGTGGTTCGTGCTTGCCTCCTACCTAGAGAGGTCGCGTTGACCGTTGATCCGTGATATGCTGTAACGATTCCTACCCCCTCTGTCAGAGTAGCACGGGGGGATTCGCTCATGATTCCGATGCTGCTATGTGCAGCAGGCGTCTATAATCTCGCTTTCTCTCACCTCCTCACCTTGTCTAGTCGACACCCTCTCTTCCCCTCGCCCTGAGTCGCACGAGCGTTAAAAGACGATTAGCTGTTCCTCCACTAGTTTAGGCGAAATAATTGGCACGCATTGACATTTGGCATACGATGTGCTTTTGGACCGCTTCAGAATGAGACGCAATACGAAAAAATCTCCGGGCTTAGCTCTATCTCTATTAATGACCACTCAGTACTTACGAGGCATAGTCAGTGAGTTAGCCAGGCTTTTTGTTCTTCCGACGATTATCGAGAGTAACTCCCCTTCCCTAAACCACCTACGTCTTTGTCAACCAGTCATTTATTCCTGATTCAAGATAGCACAATTTTTCCGCCCATCTTCAGTCAATATGCTTCAGATCTTCACCTCTAGATGACTAGATCTTATTTCTGAATCACTCCAATTATATCATTTCTTTCTAAGCTCCCAATGACCGCGCTTGGGGAGAAAAGGGGTGCCTCACCTATTTATAGATAGACTATTCTATCAAAAAATGACTTCTCGTACAAGTCTATCTTTTTCTTTTTCTCTCTATATGTACTGGATGTTTGCTTGATATCTTCGCCTATACAGGCACCTACTATATGATTCTTTCAAGTGTGAAGCTACTCTAGCAATGAAGGATATATATATATTCTTGATAGCCTTGACGAATATCGAACCAACTGTCTAAAAACTACTTCTGCCAACGCTATAGGAACGTGGCGTTAATTGTTATATGTTATCTATACAAAGAAATGCTTCAAAACTTCGGATCTTTCCGATTATCAATGATGTATAAGGGCTCTATATTGAAGACCAACGTTGCTGTCCCGGAAGTTCGGTCCTTCAGCCAGTGAAAATGTAGTATTTGATAGACTTACAAATCAGCAAAGAAAGTTCGCTATTAGGGAGCCCCGTATTAAAGATTATGTTTTGTCAGTTCCGCTCACATTGCTTCCAGATTTGATTATATATTGAAATGAAACAGGACATTGTTTGGTAACCATAACATCATTGATAGCCACTGTATGGTATAATTGAACTAGCACTGATTACTTACTTGATAGACAGAAAAATTACATGTCGTGAAAGAGACTCCAAAGCGACCGCCAAGAGGTCAAATACGCATTACCCCATCAGTAAAGAACATTTTGGAAACAGCAAAAAGGAAACATACAACAGGAGGGATTCGCTGGTGGTCACCCACCCAACTACTAACCTCCCGGCGTGTGGCTTAAGTACGGCTGAGCGGACGGGAAGCCCTGTTTTCCACACCCTATGGTCGTATGTACTGGTTTGTTTTATGCTTCGGCTAATATAGAGGTAGGCCATTGTATTTCCTGAATAATATTTGTTAAGACGACCGACAAACCAAAAAAAAAAAAAAAAAAAAAAAAAAAAAAAAAAAAAAAAAAGAAAGCAAGAAGCTTAAAGAAAACTCTCTTGAGTTACTTTATAGAATTCTTTGGAACTTGGAAAATGTTAAATCCCTTGGGGACCTCGAAGGTAGGGTAATTTTAAAATAATGATCCCTACCGGTGGCTTGAGAAATATATATCTTACCTGGAGCCGAGACTTTTAAAAACGTTTATACTAGAAATGAATATCTCTCGGGAACTTCGTATACACCATGCGATAATACAACCCTGTTTCGAAGAGAGGGTTGCATAGCACATACGCCACCTTTGTTCCTTTAATCTTCTCTTGCTCCTGCTCCTCCTCACTTTTAGCGGAAATTTCCACCAAGAACATAGCCCTGAGATCTTCGTCTTTTGCAATCCTCTACACAACTGCGGCTTAGACAAAGCAGACGCACTTGAACGCCGCTGGCGACGAAGCGAACTGCCTCACCCTCGTCCTGCCGACACGCCACCGATAGAGATGAGGTGATTCGAGCGATGTATCCTGGTGCGATCGCAGGGATTGAACAGGTTTAGTTGCTGTGTGAAGGGAAGAAAGCGAGCCTCTGAAAACCTGATAATAATAGTTAGGTGTGAATTGAAACGACCAATCACCTGGGAGCCTATATATTCGGACGAATGACTGCGTCTATCGCCCTACCCCACAGAAACCGAAGGAGTTCTCTGTAGACGTTGAAGACGCGCTGCCAAACTTCTTTAATCGACACAAGTGTGTGAATTACTTTAGACCAGGCCTGCGGGGCGTTGTAGAGTTCATATAGCATCTTGAGCGTATTCCTCGATGGAAGCTAGACTTCACGCAGGTTTCCCGTTGACACTGTGCTTCATTAGCCATCTGTGTTCCAACTCTACAGTATAAGAGTACAGGGACTACAGCTCGACTCGCAAACTAGTGTCCGTGGCTTTACTTCAGCACAAAAATACCAGGACTTCATGCCGATAGTTGACATCAGGTATCGCTAGATATCTGGGCATGCATAGTGTTAGACCGGCTCCAGATGTATTGTTAATCTCAGTATGACAAGAGTGAACTGTTCCAAAGAAGTCATTCATTGTAACGTCACTTCATATCTCACACCGTTCTTCTCTGTCCACAACAGTCCAAGCCGAGGTCCAACCTAAACCACCGAAAGGAAAGTTGGGCCTCACGTGTCACGGTGGCGGACGGATTTGATATACCGAGGTCTAGATTTCCAAGCAGATTGTAAGCATCTCAAGACTGCTCTGGAAAGTGTTACAGCAAACCACTGTCATGTCAGTGCATCCATGCGGCGTTCGGCGCTATGCGCCGCTCGGTAGGTGCCGGATGGTGAGATATAATGCTTTGCAAGCCCCAAAAGCCGGTTCAGAATTTCGCTGCCTAAAGCACAATTGAATTGCTTTGCCGCCGCTGACTTGACAAGCTCAGCCACAACTCCATTTCCACTCCCCCACACTTGGCACCCTTACCCCATATAGCAAATGCAGGCAGCATTCGGAATTTAGCGAAATGTAACAGGACAGATGGTCGTGGTAGCCAATTTGTACATGTAGCTTGGCAGCGTGGCGCGCGGGAGATCACCGTCTTCTGGACCCTGAGCCCTTCCCTTTCATGGAGGCGCAGCATTGAATTCCGTGGGTCATTAGCAACCTGTAGTCTTCAGTATCACGGAGAGTCCCTGCTCTTGTCTCGGGGCAGCGCCTTGGTAGTTCTCCGATTGAGGGGTTGTCTGTGCTGGAAATTCTACTTAAGTGTCCTTCTCACTGCCCGACAATCCTACATAACACATTAATTGAAAGATACTTTGCGTCTATCATCATCCTGAGTTCACCAATCGGAGTACCCTACGAGCAGCTCCAAGAAGAAAAGCAAAAATGATGACCAAACTCTGGATGATCTTTGGCTGCATGGCGGCGGCCTTCTCAACCGCTACATCCACGAAACTCCTTCAAGAACAGAATGTTCCACTCAGTCTCGCCCTCGAAATCGCCCAGGATGCAGTTCAGGACTGCGCCAAGAAGCAATACAGCGTATCGGCTGCTGTAGTTGACCGTGAGGGCGTTCTGCGCGCGCTCCTTCGGGCTGACAATGCAGCTATCCACACCCCCGAGGCGGCGCGCCGGAAGGCGTATACAGCTGCATCGTCGCGTACCGCGACCAGTACTATGGTCAAGAACATTCAAAATCCTGGCGCTGCCCAACTTGCCGCCGTTGATGATTTCCTAATTCTCGCTGGTGGCGTGCCAATCAAAGTCGGAAATGAGACAATCGGCGCTGTCGGTGTTGGTGGTGCGCCCAGTGGGGATTTCGATGAGGCTTGTGCGATGGTCGCACTCCAACAGGTAGCAGACAAGCTGCTGTAGGGTAGAACGTTTGGCACGATATTTCTTTCGAGAATGGGGAAGTCCGGACAATCAGCTCTTTTCGGCCGGCAGCTTCTAGCCCTGGCGTCTGTTGCTTTCGCATTGGGCATGCCTATAAGGTTTTGTGAGTGGTAATGGGCCTTGAGAGTATTGGGATGTATAACACACACTTTACTGGTCTCCTCGGGAATGATTTTGAGATGCCGGAGGGATTGTGATGTGTACTAAGGATGTTCATATGGACTTTGACTTACTTTTTCTGCTTTCATGGCATGACCCTACGGTTGAGATAGTAATCATATATCAAGTGTCTCGATATATTGATGTATGTCGCTCTGTAATCAAAGGATACAAGTAGAAGCTAAGATAGTCTGTTTGACTGTCGGCGCCATACAACACCGTTTTCATTCGGATAAACGCCCCTCGCAAAGTAGACTTAGTATTGGTGTCTTGAACTTGGCTTTAGCTGAGCCTCTGGATGACTAGGTGGCTGACGCCCAGAGAAGCTATTGGTTCTACCGACTAGTTCGCGATAGATTTGCGTTTCTAATTGGCGCGACTGTCCTGGATGGGTGGTCTAAGTCTTGGCAGATATGCCAGCAGATATGGGGCTCAACATTCTGGTAGGCGTAGCTTACTTAGATCGAGCGGGAAAATGCGGCTTACTATCTAAATCCGATATGCATTGGGTTCGTCGCACTGATACTGTAACTTGAATTGTGTTTACTCCATTAATTTTCGAACAGACGTATCTGGCTGCCTGAATTGGTTCTTATCTGCCTTCAATTCGCTCAACTGCATGAGTCTTTTCTAATACCCTTTATTCGCTACCGCTGGCTCCACACATATCTCTTATCAATATGGCCTTCGGGCTCTCCGTGAGGGATCAAGGCCACTTCTGTCTCTGCCTTTGCACGTCGAGGTGGCGACTGGGAGAAATCTGCACGCGTGCCTCGGCAACGGTAGTTCGCCAATAGGACTCGCGCGTTCCGAAATCCAAATACAAGGTTGCCTAAGATATGGTTATCTTCTTCTATACTCGGAGGTATAGTACAGGCGATAATAAAGGCCGAGTTAGGCCCGACTATAACTTATAACTTCCCACCTGGAAGAATTCTTTCGTGCCGATAAGATAGCAAGCCGACATCGCCACAAGGTTGCCGCGTGTTCCGTCCGATCTGCGGGATCACAGCGAAGGTTCGGTACCGGGTTTGGGCACTAGACCAGGAACTGATAACCACTGCCAATAGGATACTCGCTGCGGGTGGAGTCAAACGCGGCGTTCATGATCCCCGTTATGTTATACTTGCTCACCGAAGCAGGCACCTGGTGAGTGCTATCATGGTGCTTGGAAAGCGGGTTTGGTCGGCTGCGTGTCACGTCTCCCTAAACAGGTGACTGGATATTTGATGTGTTGTTTGGAGAAAGGTCTCACAAGTGTTTGGGCCAAGAGGTTACATCGGCGTCCGTTGGCCGTCGCATATAGCGGGTAAGATGAGAATTAATATGATAAACTATACTGGGGAGGATTCAGCAAGTGAGATCAACTTGGCACAGGATCTTCTAGGCTAGTAACCTAATTTAGATGTGGGCAGGAGGATTGAAGGGTGCAACCGTTCCTCCTTCTCGTCCTTCTAGAATGGTCTCAAAAAAGTCTATTCGAGGCTAGAACCCACCCAGCCAATCCTCGCCTCCTACCCAGAGCCAATTTTTTCCTTAGTGCGAGGTTTAATAGCATGCCTGCAAACCTTAAATACCACAAGATCTATTGCAGTCATCTTGGAAACATACTGGACGACATATATCAGGCCATACCACCGCACCTCTGTGTCGACGGTGGAGTACGTCTGGGAAGCAACGTAGTCTCCACGCGACAAGGGCGGCAAACGATAGGAAAATATGGAGAACGTCTTTTCCAATGTCTCATGGGCCCATAATCGTGGCGGGGTGTGGAGCGAGTTGACCCACATATTATCAGCGTCTTCCGTAGAATTGCTGTGCAATTATGTAACAAGAACAGCAAAATGCGGGAATAATCATACTACTCCGCACTGGCGATGAGCTACTGCGGTTTTAGTCAAGATTGCTTCAAATACCCCAGGATCCACCGTCTGATGGGAACGGTACCCCCGTCTTACCCGCCTTTCTTCTCCTACTCCTTCCCACACTTTCCTCACATTCCTCACACTTGGATCTCACTCGTATACGGATTATATATATACTAGTCTCTTACAACGCTCTCCCCTGATCCCATTGTCTTTCGTCCAGGTCGCTTAGAGTACACACCATGGATGTCTTACCAGCGTACCCCAATAATCACGGGGTGGACAAGAAAGAGGATGAATTCGATGCAGATGCCGAGAAGAGGGATATCATGGCTGGCCAAGTCCAGGATGCATTCGGAAGTGAAGAGGATGCTGAGATCAAGTACAAAACCTTGACATGGTGGTATGTATCCCCTCTCCCTGCAAGGCTCGTCACAGGCTAAGAACTTGAGTAAATAGGCAATGCGGCCTGCGTAAGTATCATCGCCAGGCATCGAACACTATCACTAATTGAGAAGGTAGTTATGATTTGCGAATCTGTTTCCTTGGGAGTGTTGTCTCTGCCAGCAGCCGTGGCCACGTTGGGTTTCGTCCCGTAAGTACTACGAGGGAGGGAGATGCACATCCGGTGACTGACAGTGAACTAGGGGTGTTATCTTGATCATCGGTCTCGGCCTTCTCGCGTTATACACAGGCTACAATATTGGATTGTTTCGCCAGCGCTATCCTCACATTCAGAGTCTGGCAGATGCCGGAGAAATTTTGCTCGGCCGTTTTGGGCGTGAGCTCTTCGGTCTCGGTCAATTTCTCTTTTGCATTTTTGTCATGGGAAGTCATATTTTGACCTTCCGTGTCATGATGAATACAATCACCGAGCACGGCACCTGTTCCATCGTCTTTAGCGTGGTCGGCATGCTCATTTCCATGGTGTTATCTATCCCGCGAACGATGAAAGGAATGACGTGGGTCTCGTTCGCTTCCTTTCTCAGCATCTTCGGCGCGGTCATGATTACCATGATCTCCGTGGGCGTACAGGATCACCCTAATCGGGTTATTCATGCCACGGTAGAGACAAATCTCTACACAGGGTTCCAGGCAGTGTCGAATATTGTCTTCGCCTACTGCGCTCATGTAGCCTTCTTTGGTCTCATTGCTGAAATGGAGAATCCTAAGGATTTCAACAAGTCCTTACTCATGTTGCAGTCTTTTGAGATCTGCCTATATCTCACTGCCGCGGTCGTCATCTATTATTATGTTGGAACTGACGTTGCCTCTCCTGCCTTGACCTCCGCCGGACCTGTGATGAAAAAGGTTGCCTACGGCATTGCCATCCCAACGGTACGAACTGATTAATCCAACCCATCGAATATTGCTAACCGGATCCAGATCGTCGGCGCAGGTGTTGTAAACGGTCACATCGGTCTGAAATATATCTATTTCCGGGCCTGCCGCAAATCGGACCTCCTACACAGTCGCAGCTGGAAGTCCGTCAGTATTTGGCTCGCACTCGGCCTGACCTGTTGGGTTGTCGCCTGGATCATTTCAGAGGGTATTCCTGTTTTTAGCAATCTAAACAGCTTGATTGTATGTCACCCTTTCCTCAGAATTTCCAACAAACATACCTAACGCCTCTCCAGAGTGCCCTGTTCGCGAGCTGGTTCAGTTATGGGCTGAGTGGGATTTATTGGTTGCATCTGAACTATGGCCAATGGCTTTCCAGCCCAAAGAAAATCCTGCTGACCATACTGAACATTGGAATTGCCCTGATCGGTCTCATCTTATGTGTATTGGGCTTATATGCGTCTGGGACGGCTATTCATAACGATACCAACAGCAGCGTTTTTACCTGCGCCAACACAGATACATAGTGCATTGGTTAAAGGTCTACAGTGATGGGTGGGCAATTGGACTTGATAGCTTTCACTGCTGATGACATTGCACAGCCTTATCACTGGGGAATGGACAAGCAGTTATGGTATCTGTGACAAAACGCCCACTTCTTTTTTTCTTTTGAACAATGTTCTACAATGTAAATACTCTATCCCACCTGCAAGTGGATGTAAATATGCAAAAGGTCAATTAAGTGACGCTTAAAGCATCAGAACAGTACTGGTAACATCGCTCCCCCCGAGCTTCAACTAACTGGGTGTCTTCCGGTTCGTCTTCAATGATTGAGATAGGTTCACGACTATAGTCAAGGAGAAATAGCCCTCATTCTACCCATAATCGATACTCCCAAGCCTTAGGTTCAGCGACTATCTGCAGATACAGACATCGACATAATCTCCAAAGTCATCAAAACGGATGACTCTATTATTCTAGAGAACCTACTTCCGGCTGATATTGTCAACAGCTTTAACCGCGAACTCGATGTGCAATTAGCAGTCAGATCAGAGGGAGAGAGACTGCTTGCCGATAAATACCCAAGCTTTTGGTATAAAATCGTCGGTTGACCGTTAGCTAGATTTAGTCAGCCGTAGGGGCGGGTTTTTCGGGGCCCCCGGCACACTCGAAGGACAACGTCAGAAAATGCTCACTCCCCGCTCGGACGAACATCACACAGCAACCTCTACGAAAGGCACCTGTCATGCCCGTTACAATCGCCTTCAAGACTCAAGCCAGGGACGGTGAATGGAGCAAGATCCATGAACGAGTCGTGGACCCTTTTAAAGTATTTCTATATCTATAATAAATTTATTAAAAAGAGTAAGTAGCGAGATGCAAAGGGTCTCTAAAATAGAAGAAAATATATGTAAATAAGATATATATATAGAAATATTAAGTTTTCTATATATAACGTGGCGCTCGGAGCTTTTGACTGCCTTATAACGACCTCGACGTTGGTCTTATATTTGTCCGCGAACACTAAAATACGGACGTCTAAAGACATATATATTAACAGAAGTTCATCAGCTAATAACCGATACAAACCTAGCAAAATTAAAAATGAAATACTAGCGGTAGTCTTAAGGCAAATTGGCCGGGGCGAACCTCTGATTCAAGTACGAGGTATATGGTCGAAGACGTAATATCTCAAGTCTCAGGCAACGTGAGGTCCCAGAACGGTGTATACAAAGTGTCCTTTTGAAGGATACCTTGTATCTGAGAATGTAATATTCAAGCATTGGAGCGGAGATATTTAACTTCCGGTGAATCCCATTCCACACTAGCAAGGATTATTCGCCCTAGGGTAATCTTCCTAAGACTGAACCCCGCCTTCACCTTCGAGAGAAGCATAATCTTTTCGGAACCTGATTCGCAATGATGCACTCCCCTCTGACCCCCGAATTCGACGCGCTGGTTCATGTCCTGTTAAAAAAATGGCACGTCCCGGGCATGTCCATCGCAGTCATTGACGGATTCAGGACTTTCTCTAAAGTATATGCCCCTTACCAACTGCTACTGAACATTTGTCTTAACTCGTCTGCAGGGATACGGAATCGCCGAGTATCCTGACACCAAAACGACCCCTGATACCCTATTTTACATGGCCAGTACGACTAAGGCGTTCACCGCAGCGGCCATGTCCCTGGTTATCAATGACATCAATAACCACCACGGAGAGAATAGCACTAGAATGGCCACGACAGCAGACCAGATCCACTGGAGGACACCCCTAGCATCTATTATCCGCGAAGACTTTGTCCTCGAGGACAAGTACACCACAGCACAGATCACCATCGAAGACGCTCTTTCCCACCGCTCAGGCATACCCGATCATATCCGCCACTATGGTGGAACGGGAGCATCGCCCGGCAGCATCAAAGACGCAGTCCGCATCTTGCGATATCTCCCAGCTACAGCCGAGCTGCGCACAAAATACATGTATAACAATCTCATGTATACAGCGGTCTCCCATGCTATTGAGACCCTCACGGGGGAGAACCTCGGGACATTCCTGCTTCAACGCGTGTGGACGCCCCTCCACATGGACAGCACTTACTGGACACGTGATGATGCGCAGGCTGGCGACAATATCCTAGCACAGGGCTACACCTGGAACGCGAACAAAAGCGAATATACCCCCGAACCATGCCCCGACATCATCGGCGGATCTGGCGCTGGTGCCATGATCAGTAGTGTCGTCGACTATGCGCAGTGGATTCGATGTATGATAACATGTAGCGGGCCCCTGAGCAAAAATGCACATGCAGCGCTCATACAACCACGTACGATTATTGCTGAGGACCCGACGAATATGTTCCCCGGTACGCATTTGTATGCACTTGGCTGGACACGGGATAACTACCATGGTGAAGATATCATCTGGCACGATGGTAGTGTTGCTGGTTATGGATGCACAATGATGTATCTTCCACGACGGCAGTGGGGCTTGGTCATGGCAGGGAACACTACGCTGACGAGCAATATCGTGCAGGTAGTGCTGTATATGCATCTACTGGATCAGGTGCTTGGAATCCCATCCCACGATCGGGTGGACTGGCAACAGCAGATTTCAGAGAGAATTGCCACATGGAGGGAGAAGCAGGCACATGCGAAGGACCTTTTATACCCTAGGTTGCCTGTCGTACCAATACCGCCTACGCTCGGAGTTTGGGAGTATGCGGGCCTGTACGAGCATCCGGGGTATGGTAGGCTGGAGCTCAGGGTGGATATAGATGGTTTCGGCCTCGATGCGGATCGACTGACGTGTGAGGTGCCGATTGTGATCTTAATGGAGCATGTAAGTGGGGAGTTCTGGTTGGCATCGCTGAGGGAGAGAAACCAGGACCCTCGCGATCATGAAAGGGTGCGAGCGGAGTTTCGAATTGGTGTAAAGGGCTTAGTGAGCGAGGTGGGAATAGACTTGGAGCCGGAAATGAACGGCGAGAAGATTTGGTTTCAAAGAATAGATTTAGATATATAGTCTATAGAGTGAATTCATAATATAAAGACTAACTATTATAATATCTAATTTCTATATTCTCTACTATTTTAAAAAATATATTTTTCTATAAATTAAGTATTAGTTTTTGTATATTTTTAAAAACTTTTATTAGATATTTATTAAAATTTAAAATTACTAATACTAGATAGAGAGAGATAATATAGGGTCAATATTGTATTTAACCAGAACTGGAGAAACTGCCAAATAACTACGGCAAAAAAAAAAAATGCACATTCGACTGATCACGTTCCCAAGTTAAATATGCAAATACTGCACAAATATTCGTGGCTCTGCCCGAGAGCAGAAACATTCACTGCGGTAGACTTCGTGGTGTTCAGTGCAAACAGGATCACTCAAAATAACTTAATATAACCATCTTTATGGAAAAGGAAAGGAAACGACTAAGACCTTATTCTGAGGCTACTTGTCGATCCCATCACTGGCACCACTACCCCCGCAACAACCCTGGAAACACTCTAAGTGGTTGGACGCAACAACGAAATCAAGTTGTCCTAAAATCAGGGCGAACCAAAAGAATAGTTGTTGCCAAAGGCTACCAGATATGGATAGCTGTCAGACCCCGAGGTCGTGTTGGTCATGTAGCTATATGTATAATTGCTTCCAAAATGGCAGGCTGCGGGCAGTTGCCTGGCGGCGTCGATGAGGTCTATGCACATTGTTTGGATGGGATAGTTTAACTGTGGCATCTTGTCAGCCGCGGCCTCCTGCCCATCTCAGATCGTTTGATTGTATCTGATTGCAGATGAAAATGGAGGAGTGTCCCAGATAGGATGAGTGAGCGCAATTTCCTGGCTGCGCCACACAGATGGTGTCTTGGGCAGCAACATCGCGGAGATGGTCAATGCTGCTTGCTATCTTGTCCAGGCGGGCAAATCGGTATTCCGGGAAGCACTGAGGCTTGGTTACTTTATCCTGTTTCCCGTCAGCCCTGCCGTGACTGGGTCAGATGCGGCCCGCAAATGAAGGTCACTGCTGTGATTGGCAATAGGGTATGAAGTCATGTTCAACACCTATTCGCTTTCTGACAGTGGTTTCGCGTCATCCCTGCAGATATGTACTACCACCCCTTACTCGATTGCCCGTGTTAGGTTTAAACTCGAGTTGTATTGCGTCTCTTCCGAGCACCTAGTTCTCCCTGTCAGTAACGGCGAGGTCACATCGGCTATGTGGAAGCAGTGTGTTGAAGAAGCGAGTCCGTTGTAGAAGCGAAGTTGGAGTCATCTCAACGGGCTGACTTACGGCTCCCAGCCCGGCGAAACGAGGCAACTGATGATTGTGAATGTCTTCATGGTCTGTTTGTTCCTTGGTCTCTGAGATCCCAGAGTGGTGCTTGGGTGTTGGTGTTTAAGACTCTGATGCTGTCTCAGTACAGCAAGAACAAAGCGTTCCCATTGGCAAGAGAAGCCTGACCACATGTGTGCCAGCAGCATCTTGATGCTTGATGATGCACATGTGTCGCCCTAGCAAATTGCATTCTGAGGCTGGGGCGACTGATCCGTCCCACAAATTGACGCCTCCGCAAGACGTTGAGGTCTTCAATCTTAACCGGTCAATTGCCAGAGTATCCCACAGTCGGTTAATTAAGGGCTTAATATGATGACACCTATTTTGCAGAACAGAGATATATTATGTCCAGAGGGGTCCGACGAGCGATCCCTACGGGTCTTCGTTTGTATCTTATTCCGTCAATCCATCCTCTTTCTGCTGCAGGCTCTGCCATATAAGTCAATAGCTCGAAGTGGTATCTGGCAGAAGAGACCATTAGTTGCCTGGGGTAGCGTTCCAGACCGATTCATAGTATGCGCATATGTTGGACAGCGGTCACAAGGGTACTAGTCCTAGACGTAGGCATTCAGTTGCTTCTGCTGCTGATACCCTGTGTGCTCCCAAAAAAATAACAGACCTACGACAAATCCACCGGCACAAGTCCCTCACGCATCAGTGAAAAGCTAACTTGCATTACATGAAAGGCGCGCAGTGAGCGCATGTAACGACGATAGGCGGCGATGTATGGTGAGAGCCCTTCTACTGGAGCAGCTCAAACATTTAATCTTTATTAATGAATAATATTTTTTTATTAAATGATTATATAAGTAATGGGTTTAAAACAGAGTTTGTAGATGTTATTAACTGCTGTAATAGGGATGATTGCATTTGATCGGTCAGTGTGATGTCGTTGAGGTGATTCTGTTTACGTAAACTGCGGTTCTTGGGGATGTCCTCTGGGCAAGTTGATTGGTAGAGATGCCAGGCGCATTGGTTCTCATGTGTATTGTATGCTGTGAGTGGTGGTTCTTGGATGAGGAGGATGTGTAGGTTTTGTGTCTGGGGGTCGTTGGTCAGGGCTTCCATGCCTGGTCTCGATCTCCAAATGTTCAGTTGGAAGGAATATGCAGATGCCGAGCTCACGAGGTCACTTACCAGGCTCTTAGACGAGGACTCGCAGTCTGGTGGAGTTAGAATATCATCTGAAAGATGTTCACTGCTACACTGCAACACGTGGCAAGAAGAGGGGTCTGGTGGAGTGTCTTTGAAGGAGAATCATTGTATCTTTGCTCTACAATGGATAGCTCTTTGTTCGACGAGTGTGTGGAAGTTAAACAATTTCTGTAGTTCCAATCGGTGGTCGTCCATCTCTATGGGGTCTACTGGTATATGACTGTCATTGTAGGTCGATATGGACCATATTGCTATTCATTGGGTGGAATAAATGGCAACCCATCATCCCATCCATATTTAAGGCATGGAGTCTGCACGTACCCACAGTCAAGCTTCCAGACACGTGTGATTGATGGGGTCACTATCTCTAGGAAATTCTGTGTGGCCCAGGGAATATTCCTTCTATACGCTTCAACGACAGGTTGCCACAGGATACTTCCTTCCGTGGAAGCCCCAGAGATCGACCTTCCAAATTTGTCCGTCTGGCCATCCGAGTGCGTCGACTCGGTACACATCCTATTCGTGTTTCGTTTCTATTCCCTTCGTTCTAGCCTCATTCTTACTATCAGGTCCCGTTTTAACGTTCTAATTTGGTGCATCGTTTTCGCTCCCTCCCTGTACGCTAGTAGATGTTCGAATAGTTTGCTTTCCTATACCTACTCACCATTACTACGCGCAAGTCGTACCCTACTAATCAGTAGTTGGGGGCCGGGGGTCAGCGAGACGCGTCCGGAGTGGCTATTTACATCATATCCTGCGCGGGAAGTGTAAAGCTGGACTGCACGGCCCCGTCAAAATGTAAACAGCCTGTGAATAAGCCCTTGAGCGGCTCTTCGGGGGCGGAACATCCGACCCGGCCCGATCCGCGTTTTGAGGCCTACTCACTCTGTAAGTAGTAAACCTTTCGATGCAAAAGTTGCAAATTGATGAAAGTGGAGGAAGTTTTGGCCTTCCAATAGCGAGGATTGGCTATCAATCGGCCGTAGTGACGTCGGATAGGCTAGACTGTCCATCTATATCCGATACTGAAGTCTAATCGCTCTGCTATAAAGACTTGATGTACGAAACCCAGTGTGAGATCCCTGGCATGAGTCGGATTCGATATCAAAACGTTCCCACAAATTTCCTTTTCTGCCACCGCAATCACTCCTTTTTTGAGACCCACCATGGCATTCCAGAAGACAAACCTTTCTGCTAGAGGCGAGGTGTTTGCTGAGCCGAAGAGTAAGATCCCGTTATTGGAAGTTGTCTGCGACCTGAGGCACCCGGATACGAATCCAGGCGGATAAGTTAGTCTTGGTGTTGCTGAGAATGTAAGCAATTTCTCTTTAAGAGAGTTCAAAGCACATCAATTACTGATCCTGTGCAGACCCTGATGCACGATGAGATAACCGAGCATATGAACAAGAATGTAAGTGATTTCAGTCTTCGCACGTCACATGTGCTCATTGCCAGAAAAGTTTACCGTCGACAGCCATTCTTTGACTTACGGAGACGGCTTTTCCGGCTCCCATCGCCTTCGAGATACGATTGCGCGATTCATTACTCGCTATTTCAACCCCGTCAACCCAGTTATCAAAACCAGCTTCTTGTCACCTCTGGCGTGGGCCAGGCAATTGAGCTTTCCGGGTTCTGTCTCCTGGACAAAGATGACGGCGTCCTGCTTGCGCGCCCGCACTATGGTAATTTCCCTATTGATTTGGGCTACCGAGTAGGGTAAGTGGCTGGCATCCGGATAAACGTCATACTGAATCTGCTAACACTAGGTAAGAGCGAAGATAATTGGTGTTTCTTTTGGTGAAATGGATCCTTTCGGTCCTGAGACGGTGGGCATCTATGAGAAGGCTCTTGCGGACGCCCAACGCCAAGGGATTCGCGTCAAGGCCGTTTTGCTATGTAACCCGCAGAACCCCTTAGGTGAGTACATACCCTCGGATGTTTTACACATCTTTTAATCCACTACGACAGGTCGTTGCTACACTCGCGAGGTCCTCGAGGCCTATATGCGATTTTGTCAAAAACAGAATCTACACCTCATCGCTGACGAGATTTATGCTCTATCAACTTGGAAGAACCCAGACTTTCCCAATGCGCCTAGTTTCACATCAGTTCTTTCTGTCAAGAAAGACGGTCTGATTGACCCAAGCCTTGTGCATGCCCTTTGGGGAATGAGCAAGGTACGAGCCTCGGCTATGTTGTTTTGGTGGGATATACTGACTTTGGTATAGGACTTCGGCTCCAATGGTATCAGACTTGGCTGCGTGATCAGTCAGGACAATGTGAACTTCCTCCGTGCTGCTGAGGCAAACTCGTATTTTTCTTGCCCTTCGTCTCTGTCAGACTTGGCCACTTCGCGTATCCTCTCTGACGATGCCTGGGTGCAATCCTTTATACAAACAAATCGCCAGCGCCTAGCGGAAAACTATACCATCACGATCCGGTTCTTGGAAAGCCACCAGATCCCTTACAAGAAGGGCGGGAATGTTGGCTTCTTTGTTTGGGTCGATTTATTTGATCCTATCCGAAGACAAGTGAATGCCACTTTGAAAAAGCAAGCAGAGGCAAACGTGTCATCTGAAAATGCCGCAAGGGCCCTCGAGACTAAACTCCAAGAGAAGTTGCTGAAGCACAGGATCTTCCTAGCACTGGGAGCTGACTTTGGGGGCGACGTGCCTGGCTGGTACCGGATCGTCTTCGCTCATGAGAAGGAGTATCTCAGGCTGGGCCTGAATCGTATGATTAACGCCCTTGGGGTCTTCCGAGAGGAACTTGACACAGGTCTAGCATAAGTTTCAGTGGCTGGAATAATGTTTAAGATCAAACAGGGGGGTTTCCCTTCATGGGAGTCTCTTGCTTGATCGTGTCCCAATTTAGTAAATTTATGTAAGCGCTCTTCCGGTGTACTACTATCTATAGGCGGTACGCCTGCGGAGCGCGGTCGGCCAGCGGGCTTCAAGACTGCAGTACTAGAAGGCTAAAGGTTGTTCAGGATTGTATGGCAGTTCCCCTATCTAGTATAACAGAACGAATCGCTTGAGGATCGGAATCCTCTGCGCGTTTCTGACATAAATACATTTGTGCGTTAGGTAACCCGGCGGAATATAGTTGCCTGAGGCAACCGCCGTTACAATTTCCGTTCGTCAATGGTCGGCAGAAACTTGAATGTTGCAAATTCTTTAATTAAAATGCGTGGGACTGCCTTAGGACGACGACAGATGTTTTGGATAGTTTCTATCTACTTTTTTCATCCATATTTCAGCACTAATGCTAGCACATCAAACTAATCTTAAACCCCCAAAGATGAGATCCTTGCTCATTATCTAGGCGGTGCTGCACTTCAGGATGTTCGTGCCTCTATCAGCTCTCGAAAGTCCCTTAACATCTCGTCTTGTACGATGAACAGCTGACCAGCGTCATTCTAGTAGAAATCTCGAATGTCATGATATTCTCATTGATCATGTAGTTAAAAGCATGTAACTAGGTTGTTGATTGGTTTGGAAAGTATCGCGATATAGTGACCGAATCTTGGTCGCGAAAGAAAGTAGATCCTGCCGTACTATAATGTATCTTCCAGGACCTTTCCACATTGTCTCTCCTTCCTTCATCTTTACCTAAGTAGTTATTTCGTTTGAATGCACTCCTTTTTTTTACTTCATTGATTTAGTTGATATCTGGCTCATACTATCAAACACCTCCACCCCAGGACGTTGTCTGCTAGCAGTAGGCCACCTTACTCGAAGCTCGTTGCCCCCTTGCTCCTCTTCCTCGCTATGGCACCGTAGTACTTAAAGACGTATGGCACCGGTGCCAACAGGGTTGCGATGCATCCCAACAAGGTGAGAGTCCAGTGCACACCTAGGTTCTCATACATGGGTACCGAAACTGTTACCATAGGACCGGCCTAAAGACACACTGATCAGCACGATAGGGCTCCTGAATTACTCGTCTTCGGGGTCCTTACCACGCAGTATCGTGTTAATGTCATGCCCACCAGAGCGCTCGCCGCGTAAATCTCGTAGCTATCTATGATGTACTGATAGCATGAGATATAGAGTTGCATGACCGCGAAGCCGAAGGCTACACTGGCTGCAAGTGGCGACCAGAGACTGACACTGGGCCAACTTGACCAACCCATCCAGAAGATGCTAATCGGCAGAATAGGCGCCCCAATAATTGCGTGGGTAAGTCTTTCTTCTGGCACGACTTTGTGCTTTCCTTCCTTGCGAGCCTCAAACAGCTTACGTTTGAAGCGAACATAGACCGGCCAGACTGTACAGATCTGGAGGTTTTGCTTGTCAGTAGGCGCCTATAACTCCTTGGAAGGTCTGACAAACCGATAGAAGAAAGCCAACATTGATACCAATGAAGCAAAGGCCGGTGTGTGCTTGATCAAGCCCATAGATCCCTTGGGCACCGAATATGAAACCATACCCGGGCAGGAAGCCAAAGAGGACTGTATAGATCACGGTCATGTACAACGAGAACAGTTGGATGATCGGCTCAGTAAGTAAAAGCTTCAATGGCAACTTGATGCTGCGTTGAAGTCTCCGATAGAGTGGAATGGCGTCCACCTCATGCTCCGCGAGGTATAATTGATTACCAGTCACCTTGCGCAATGATGTAGCTTTCCAACTGAGTAGCACTGGGGGAAATGTCTCTGGAACGAACAGGAGGAATGTCACCACCAGCGCACCAGTCAAGATGAGTGTGAGCCATTCTATAGTGAGGCGTTAGTCGACTTACAGGAGCATCAAATCCGAATGGTTGCGCGCACCTGTCCATTGCCAGTTGACCACTGAACTACCGCCTATGAATGCAGCGACCATTGGTGCTAGGAAAGGTCCCAGAAAGCACAAGCAAAGAAGCACAGGAAACACATAGGTCCGCTCGATCGGCGACCAGACGTCTGCTATTGTGCCACCAAAGTTAGTAAGAGGAGGCCAGCTGAACAGACCAGCAGAAAAGCGGCATGCAAGCCACGATCCGATTCCCGGTGCAAGCGCAGCTCCCATGGTGAAAAGACCAAAAATGATAAGACCTATGAGTGTTAGCGCGACATGATGGGCATTGACACAGAGACACACAACAACGTACTGACAATATACACTGGATTCCTTCCCAAGATCTCAGAAAACGGCGCACTAATCAAGCTCCCGAGACCTAAAGCAATCATGAACAGCGCTGTACCGAGGAGAGCGACTTCTTCGCCTACGCCAAAACTTTCCATGAGTTGCGGTACAATCTCCGAGTCGATCGCTGAAGCCCCGGTCCCTATGAAGCTGGTAAGACTGACGGCACCAGTGACCATCCATTTGTAGCCATACGACCAATTCTGTGGGTTCAGGGGATCGCAGTCTCCATCAAAGTTCACCACAATGTAAGGCGGCGCATCCGCAATATTTGTTTTTCCAAATCATGCATGCCTGCTGCACAATCCTTGGAGCCGCAGCTGCGTTGCTCGCCCTCGGCCACTTGCCGGGTATTCTGTGGCGCTGGGATGGGACGGTGTGTAAAAGGATGAATGTTGGCGTCCCTGTCCTGTTTATCTCCATGGCCGCTGGGATCCGTCGAGGCATGAGGATCAATAGCATTGTGGTTGCCGACTGTTTGTGATTCGAGGTGAGTTATGGATTGGATGGTCTGGTAAACTTTTCGATACTGCTTGATGGATTGCATGATCATCGACTCTTCAGGATGTCAGAAGCCGAAAGATGGTCAGTCCCAGGTGGCAGGGTGTCCATGACAGTATTCTCTTGTCTCTATATTTTATAGTCTCTGACCAATGTACGATAATCACAGCACCGGGGCTAGCTGAGCGCGTTGACAAATTGCTGAATCTGCACGGCGGGCTCGTTTGTTAGGGTCGGAGCCAGGCGGATCACCCGATTGGAGCTTGCCGATCCGCCCCGACCGTCTTCTGTCCACGTTGGGAAGCCTCGTGGCGAGCAAGGTGGGGTAGTAAAATACACGGACACCCTAACATGTCCTTGCATCATCCACTCTTTTCATCTTTTTTGCAACTTAATTATCCTATCATTGGATAGGTTCTCCTTGGGTAGATTGGCCCCATCTTTGCATACCATACCATACTGTATCGGCCATCTGTGACACCTCGTTTCTTGGTGGTATATTCACCGACCTAGGACCCGTCCGACCACATGGCGGAACAGTTGGGAAGTACTAGGGGAGCGCAGCGTCATAGGGCTCTCAGGGCATGTGAGCCTTGCAAGCACCGGAAAAAGCGCTGCGATGGCACGGAGCCGTGTACCACCTGCATAAGATACCGGCACAAATGCTACTTCTCCCTCGAATCGCATGTTCGACTCAAGCGAGCTCTCAGCCAGACATCCAGGCCAGAACAAACTACCCATAGATCCAATCCTGCCTCGTCAGGGACCGGACCAACTCTCAAGCGGCATGCGGAAGGCAAAAGCCGACAGCTCGGGCGGTCTCGAGAGGCCATCTCTCGAGAAGCCCTCTCTTATGCTTCATCCAGCAAGTCGCTCGCAGATCGACTACAAGCACACCTTGACGACGAACAACCTGACCAGATGATGCAGTCCGCGCCGTTGTTGGGACCTTCTGCTGACAATGACGCGTCTG
The DNA here is from genome assembly GCF_000184455.2 of Aspergillus oryzae RIB40. NCBI lineage: Eukaryota > Fungi > Ascomycota > Eurotiomycetes > Eurotiales > Aspergillaceae > Aspergillus > Aspergillus oryzae. Next base: position 41,475 of record NC_036435.1, on the reverse strand, counting down.
CGACGTTAACTTCAGCTCTATCGTTGGACCATATGCAACAGTTCGCTTCAACTTACTTTGAGAGTGTGCATCCAGTATACTCCTTCATGCGCCCAACTCTAGTTCACGATATGATAACTGCAAGGTCCTCCTCCACAGGTGGGCCTCAACCACGCGATGCTATTCTCTTTGGCATAGCTGCCCTTGGCGCGCTTTTTAGTGATGATGTTGATGCAACCCAAGAGAAAAGGCACATGGCTCTTGCTCGAAATGCGCAAGCCTGTTTAGATGCTGAAATTTCACGGATTTCCACACCAAGCTTCGACCTAATATCAGCGTTGGTGCTCAAAACGCTATATCTGCGCTCAACTGCCCGAACCTATGCCACGTGGATTACAAGCTGCACGACCATGCATAGCGTCGCTATGATGGAGACAGATATCGAAGACTTAGATAGTGTCGCAAAGTGTCGGGGCTTATTTTGTGAGCCCCGGCGGACGTTGTGGATCGCACGCTTGTTGAACACTTGGATTGCAAACCAGTGTGGTCAGTCGCCGATCAAGACTGCTTTTGATACCTTAATTGTACCGCCGACGCCTTCCGATCCTGTTTCTGCTACGCCAGAAGAACAGATGATTTACCTTTATCACATCTCGGAGGAGCTTTCTCCGGATAATCATCCCACATATGGGGAAATAGAACTCGGTATTATAAAGCTAGCTGCGCTCAATTCCCAACAGTGCCACGACGCGGTTCTGCTGTCGCGTACTATAATGGCTCTCTCTTTCCATCGCGTTCTACGATCAAGTGAGACCGCTGATATCGACAGGCAGACATTCGCTCGTCTGGTTGAAATTGGGCTTGATGGTCTACAAGCAGCGAAGCGCCTTGCGCAGCAGCAGAAGCCTTGGTGGCATCTAGCCAATGTTCCTTTTCAATTTCTCTGCGCTATGCTCGTCATCGACACGGCGAGCTCGTTTGCACAAATACCAACAGCCTTGCAAGTATTCGAAGACGTGGCGCGTGCCATACCTAGCTCGACGATAACGGAAGCGTTGAAACTCGCAACGAAATTAATTGGTCTCTCAAAATTGCAGAAGACCGAGCAGCTCCAATACCTCGATCAATGCTCCGAGTCTCTTCATCAACATACATTCCGATCCGAAGCTACTTCTGACGAAGATGCGCAGATACAGCCCCCAGTGGCTGGGCTTTCTGTGCCACGGGAGATATTCAATATGGAAGAACTAGGGGGTTTCAGCAGTTTTGATTGGAGCTTCCTACCTAATATGGACATACCTATATTTGATTACGATATTTCAAATCCTATCATAGAATCTCAATGATCATTCTCCGGATATTTGAAAAATGCTTAAAAAATAATTTGAAAACCGATTGAAACCACTACAAAAAGTAATAACTTCTCGGGCTTATAGATATAGGGGGATAGAACAATAAAACCTCTTAGATTGAAAGTTGTATATTGTACATATCACGATGTTTGTCAATTCTCAACTAATCGCAGCACACTGAGGTTGAGGCGTAATAGCGGCCCATGAACGAATTACCTAGTTGCGCAATTTGGTCATTGGCCCTTTGGCGATCATAGCACGTCGGAGTACGGCCACAAGGTGATGAGTTTGCAACGTGGCAATTGTTGGACCTGTTGGACTTGAAGCTTCCGGATCATCCGACCCGACTAACCCGATCCGCTCCGTTCAATAGTTCACGTAAAGTACAACTGTCCCTTCCGCAACATATATCATAGCTACATCCCCCGTGGTAGTCAGTGGTTGATGCTTGGTACGTATCCAACGTCGATAAATACACGGGAAAGGAAAAAGGCTGCTGTCCTTTTTGAAGAATTACTCAACCTCCAAAATGTTCGGCATGACGCCTACTCAAGCCGCGCCCGGTGGCCGTATCATTAAAGTTGGTATCATAGGGTCGGTTAGAGTCATTTACACTTCGCTCCAGAACGCATTCTAACTGTTGATAGATGTGGCATGGTCACGCAAGTCGTCCATGTGCCCTCTCTAAACTCCCTTTCTCATCTCTTTCAGGTCACATACCTTTGCGATGTCTCCGAGGACGCTATGAAGCATAGCCAGCTCAAGGTTGCAGGTAGCTGCAGGCCCAATACTACCCGGAGCGTCGAAGAACTATGCAATGCGACGGAAGTGGAGCTAGTATTGATAGCAAGCAATCATGCTTTTCACGCATCCCACGCAGTACTCGCGCTGCAAGCCAACAAGTACGTCTTCATCGAGAAGCCAATTGCTTTGACTTTGCAAGATACGGACCGAATCATTGCTGCGGACGAAGCTGCAGGTGGGGCTAGAGTGTTCATTGGTTACATGAGGAGATATGCTGCAGCTTTCGTCGATGCAGTCAAAGAAGTTGGAAGCATTGAACAAATACGTTATGCTCGTGTCCGGGATATCATTGGGCCGAATTCTGTCTTTGTGGCACAATCCGGGACGTATCCAAAGACATTTAACGATTATCGCGAGGCGGATACCGAAGCGCTACGTACAAAAACACTTGATGACATGGAGCAAGCTCTCCAAGCTGAGCTTGGAATTGCCGTCACGAAAGAAACACATATGATGTGGGAGATGCTCTCTATTCTTGGCTCACATGATTTGAGTGCCATGCGGGAGATCATGGGTATGCCCAAGGGGGTCATAGGATTCTCACCTTGTGCCACTGTGGGGTCTCCATTTTGGAGGTAACATCAAAACAATCGCTGTCTTAGCCAGGCTAACGATGACAGTGCAATTTTCCAGTACCCCAACTTCGCGGTCGCTTACGAGTCCGGTGTCGATCAGGTCGCAAGGTTCGACGCCTCGATAGAGATTTTCGGTGACACTAAGACTGTTAAGGTGTGCATCGATTCCCCGTTCATCAAAGGTTTGCCGACAACAATGGTGGTTAAGGAGACTTTACGGGACGGATCGTATATGGAATCCACCACACGGCGGACATACGAAGATCCTTTCATGCTTGAGCTAAAAGAAGTGTATCAATGGGTCGCGGAGGGGAAAATTCCAAAGACGACTCCGTCTGATGCCCGACAGGACCTCGAGATCCTGGGGATGCTTATGAAAGCTGCGACAGCATGGAAAATTTAGCGTCACAGCCAGCTTTCAAGAGCAGGGACAGGTAAGTGTATGGATATCACAGAAAACCTCGACGTGACTCTTTAGGATGCTCGTCTTCCCTGACATATCAACCTGACGATAAGCAATAGTGGGAATTACGAAGCAATCCTTACTGTAGAGGCCTGCATAGCAGCTTGAATCCAAATAGATTCCCAATAATCACGAAGCGCAAAGCAATTGTGAGGTCGGAAGGGAGAGTTGACAACCTCGCTAATCCAGATGTTGCTTTATTTACCAGAAAAGAGGGTCTGGGATAGCTGGGAATTTGTATGTTTTAATTTCTCCATAGTCTAGATGTTTCTAGCTACTTCAATAGGCGTTGAATAGACATCCACCACAAGGCCATATCCATTATAGATAATATAATGCGATGCACAATATCACAGATTTGATAATGATTATATAGGGTAACTATGCCGGATACCCTACTCTAGGTATATAGATATCTTGGGAATCGATTAATAATATTAGTATCTATATTTATTATCTTTTTAATAATATATAGTAGCCTCTATCTAAAAATTATATAGAGAATCTTAAGGATTTTTCTAACTATAAATTTATATTAGAAATTATAGTAGAAAAATTAAGAATTATTTTTTCTGTAATATCAATTATCTTAGGTAACTAGGTCCTGTAATGTAATCGATAAGTGAGCAACGTATATAAGCGGGTGATGTACCACACGCTATATAAAAATTTAAAATGATTAAAATACCGTGAATTCTGACTTCTATATAAAAATAAGTAGTTCTATAGATTTGGATAATATATAATTTTATGGCTCTATATATTATAGCTAGAATATTTAGATAAAGCGTGTCTAGAAATTAATTTAATAGATAGAGATCTATCTATCTATATAGCTTTATCTATCTAATTTTAGTATTTAATAAGGATTTAGGATTTAGATACTAATATATCTTTTTAAAAAATAATCTATTTAGTAAAATATTTTTATTTTTTAAGCTATCTTTTATATATAGTCTAATATTATTTATAGTTTATTTAATATTTTTAATTAGTTAATTTAAACTAGTTTTAATAGATAAATTAATACTACGAGATTAATTTTTAAGTAGCTTTTTAAATATAGATTTTAATTTCTTTAACTATTTAATTATATAAAATATTTTAAATATTAAATTATTTTAGCTATTAGATCTATTATCTAAAGATATAAAGATTTTAAGCTAAATTATTAGTTAAAAAAAATATATTTAAAATTTAGAAAAATTAAGCTAATAACTTTAAAAATACTATAGATATTACTATTAATAAAAATCTTTATATAGATTTAAAAATATATCTTTAAAAAATTAAGTTTATTAATATAATTAAATTTATTATATATCTTAAATTTAATTAGATCTTTATATAAATCTTTTAATAGTAAGAAAATAGTAATATTAAATAATTAAAGCTTATAAAAAATATATATAGATATATAGATTAGTATAATATTATTTTTTATATAGATTTAATTAAATTAAGATATTAAATAACTATTATAATTATTTAAAATAAATAAATAATATTTTTTTATAGATTAATTAATAGTATAAAATATAAAATAGTTCTATAGTTAATATAGACTAATTTTATTATTTATTTAATTATTAGAACTAATCTTAATTTTTTAATAAAAAAGAATTTTATTATTTTTATATTAAATTTCTATATATATTTTATTTTTAAAAATAATATAGAAAAATAGAGTCTATTTATTAAAATTAATATATTCTATAGTAATAATCTATTTCTAGTTTTTTAACTATAAAAGAAATAGTTTTCTTAATATATTAAATCTAATAATAATTTTAGTTATAGCTATTAGATGTATTATAAATTCTATTTTATTAAAATTATAAATATTATTTAAGACTATACTATACTTCTAAATAATTTTATTTATTTATTTAAACTAAATATTTAGAATTTTAAGATTCTTTATTTTAATATATTAATAATTATAGTATTTTGCTTTTAAAGGCCGCCGCTTCTGGAAATGGTCTTGCCCAATCTAGAAATGCCGCCCCTCACCGCCCGGCCCTATACTACTATAAAGCCTGTTGTCTATAGCCTTATATATCTATAATATTCTGTTTTATAACTATCCATCGCCTGCTTGCTGAGAGTCTAATCTCAGCCATCTCCTCAGCGGCATTGTTTTCTCTTCTCTTAGCAAATTTACCTTATAATTACACAGTTCCCTACCCTCATCGCCCACCTATATACTAAGGCCTTAGTCTAGGCTGGTATTAGGCTAGTTACTAGATGGATTCCTATACAAATCTCGCGCGTTCTATACTAATAGTTATTATCTTTCTATATCTAGTCCCCGCCATCTCTCTATTACTAAGAATATAGCTTTAACATAGCTTCTAGTACTACTCTTCTCTAATATTATATAGACTAAGTATTATAACTATCAAGACAGCAGTTTTGTTTAGATAGCTAGAAGTTATTCCATCCTATAGCCAGACTATTTTTAAAGTTATATCTTATAGCTCTTGCTAGAAAATTAAGATCTGTATAAATATTAGCTAGGCTTTAGACTAGGAACCAGATCAGTATATACGATTTAATTATAGTTATATTCACTTGGCCCCTTCTCCAAGGTTTATATTCAATCGGCTTCAGTCTATTTACAGATGATTTGGTTTTATTTCTTTAGCATAGTTATTGAAGGCCAGATTCCTTATTTATTAACGAGATAGTAAAATACTAATCCTCTATAATTCCTATATATATACTCTCTAGGCAAGCTCTATTAAGGGGCCAATTATACTACTGGATAATTGGAATAAGACTATAGCTATACTAATTTCTATACTTTCCTTATTTAAATGGGGAATCTTCTTAAAAATATACTTTCTTTTTATATACAATCAATAAACAGGATATTTTAATATTGTTAATAGAGTATTCTTACAGTCGGTTAAGATAGTGAGGTTAATACTAGATTAACCACAGTTAACCTAACTTACCGCCTGCTATACTGGGAAAGGATCAACAATCTTAGCACCAAGCACGGTTAACCTAGGTTAACCATCCAATTTTTGGCTTAACCGTGGTTAGGTATAGAAATTCTATTAACCTAGCCATAACCTAGCGGTTAGGTATAACTGACCCCATTAACCTAACCTAACCTGGCCAAACGCCAGTCTAGTGGAATAGTTAGCCAGACAAGGAATAAACAACTGGAAACAACCGGCGGGAAGGAGCTGGGGGAGGTTGTGTAATGACCAACATTACATGCGAAGAACTTTGGCCAATCTGGCTGAGGAAGGAGAGATTTGTGAGCGCTAAGCTTTCTTTCATGTTACTGTACAAGCAACTTTTATCGTACATTAATATATGAAACCGTAGTCTCTAATGGACCTGCTGAGCATTCCAGGCTCCCTTATATTCGAGCTTGTCTGAATGTAATGGAGTTCTGCTCATGGAGACAAAACTGTAATTGCGTTACCGAATATACACATCGCACTGAAATTGTCTTATTAAATTCTATATAAACAACATTCCCTCCGATTTCCGGGAATTAGAAAAAGGGTACTCTATATTAGATTGTAATGATTGGTCCTTCTATCGAATTCTACGGAGGTCTCCATACCAAGGATTTCAGCTCAGTTGCAACTGTGTTTTGAAATCTGAGCTCATGTGTGAGACAGCTTGGCTCTAATTCTTTCCCCAAACCAATAAAACCCATATGGAACAAGCACCATCGCTACTCCAATAAAGGCCAATAGCCATGACGCCCATTGCAACCCCAGCCGGTCATACATCTGGGTTGTGAACAGCGGAAACGCAGCTCCGCCACCTGACCGCAAAAACACCTTCGCGGCCAGCGCCGACGCCGCGTACTTCTGATACGAGTCGATGATATAATTATTCACTGAGTAGTAACACAGCACCATTCCGAATCCAAAAGCGATGCCAGATGACGCTGGACCAACCCAGATGATATGCTTGAACGACGTCGCGCCGAGAATAAACATCGCAATGGGGATGAATGGTGCACCGAGTAGGGCACCAACAAGACGATCTTCGGGTGTGGGCGCCCGCGTCCGACACACTTGCTTGAAACGCTTCTCGATCATGGGCGTAATGAGCAGCGAGAAGCCCGCGCCAATTAATATAGGAATGAACATGAGGCCAATCTGGCCATCATTGTACCCGTACAGTTTGCCAAAAACGACGGGGTAGGCGAAAAAGTAAGCATAAAGATAGGCGTAGATGAGGACGATGTACATGCACATCAAATCTAGCACAGGTTCAGTTAAAATCATCGTAATGGGTCGGATGAGACTGATCCGGACGATGTCGCGGAAACTCGGCTTGGCTTGCTCCTGCTCTGTGATGATATTCAAGTTGCCGGTTTCCTGGCGAAGGTTCTTTGCACGGCGCTTGAGGATTACCGGCGTATATGTCTCTGGAATGAGCCCGACGATAATCGTCATTGCTCCTGCAAAAGCCATGTTGGTCCAGAAGAAGAGATCGAGCCGATGTGAGCCGACATTGATCCAACCGCAGACTATGGGGCCAATAACGGGGCCACAATACGGTGCGGCAGCAAAGTAGGCAATGGCCATACCGCGCTCTTCAATGTTCCAGATATCTGCGATGGTACCACCAGCCAGGGAAAGACCAGAACTGGAGAAGACGCCGCACAGAAACCTGCAGGCAAGGAGGCCACCGATATTTGGCGACAGGGCGCATGGGATCTGGAATATGGTATATAGCGCCAGCGAGATAATGTATACCGGTTGTCGACCTATTATCTCCGATAAAGGAGACCACAGTAGTGGGCCCACAGCAAACCCGCAAACCATGATGGAACATGTCAGGGTAGCCACTTCCAGAGAGACGTGATATTTTTCTTCGATCAAGCCCAGGCCCCCAGTGACAATAGAAGAGCCATAGGCAATGCAGACAACCAGTGCCGACACAACCATCGTGATATACCAACGATACAAACGAGACCAATTAAATGGGTTGGCCGGGTCATTAATCTGAAAAGTCACAAATTCGTACGGCTTACTTGCTTTTTCAACATTGGGAGTTGAAGGCCGTGGCGCGCCGATGGCAGTAGACCGGATGCTCTCAAGAGTTCTGACCGGAACCAAGCCTGTTTGTGTCTCAACAGTGTATTCTTCCGGGAAGAGGGGCTCTGCTGGACGCCCAAGCTCAGGATAGTTTACACCCAGTGGTGGACTATTTTCCGTCACTCTCGATGCTTGAAGAGTCTCCCGTGTTTCTGTCCTCAACGTATTGAGACTGACTCTTTGGGTTTCATCGGACGACTCTTGCGGCATTATGAGCGTGTGGAATGTAAAAAGATAAGCTTTATGAGTGAGAATGCAGAAATGAGGTCAAGTGTCTTGAATGTAACAGAAAAGGTAGATATGTGCTATATAGTCCGACGACAGATGGCCATTTCAACATTGCAAGCGTGGCTCAACATATACTTGTCATAATGAATTATTTCTTCGGTTGAGGAAAGGTTATATGGTATTTAACCCGCCAGCACAATTTACAACAGCATCCCGCTGATCCGAAATTTATTGATTCCCATGTAACGACCTTTAACTCTGTATTTTGATTTGTTAACTTGATAAGCTCGTCCAAGTGGAGTAAACTATGTGCATACACTATTATAGTAGCGTGGGAGAATTCTCGGCACCGAGAAAGCTACGAAGTAACAGCCAGCATCTTTACGTGCTTTATCGCGGTCCATTGGAATTAGCGTTTCTTTTACAAGTCCAAGGTGGTGGCCGTGGCCTGGATCTCCAATGCTCAAGCCGGACACCGAATTTTTAGATAACCTTCCAAACATTTTTGTCTGATGTTTGCAGATAACGTGAAATGCGTTCACCCGTCTGATCATCGACCACTTGCAGTAACGCAGTGATATGGATGCTACCAGTTAGATGAGGGATTTAACCGGGTAGCAATCCCGTTGGATATAGTGGGGACTTCCAGTGGGCCGTCACGATTGATAGGCAAACAAGCCTCCAACACCGAATCTTCGCCAGTCTAGAACAAAAAGCTTCTATAGTAGAAAATCGCGCTAACCAAGATCCCATCATCGCCCGGTCCAGCGGATATTCATATCGTTCCAAACCGTGTGATCCCGCCATTTACATCTCATCAGCATTGCCAAGTTGGCAGGAATTTGGTTGTAAAATTGAGTCATGTGAACGTCGTCTTTTTGAAAATTCGTTCCCTTTCCCCTACAACCCGGAAAGAATTAGAAACCCATTTCTGCCTGCATATTAGTACACTGCACATCAAGCTATGTCACTGGGAAAAAAAATGACGCAACATGATATTGTTCCTTTGTCTCAGCCTTCCAGACTTGTGTCGACTAGCATATCCTACTTTAGTTGCTTGGTTGCTGAGTAAGACCGATGACCTTCAATAGATCCAGTCGAGTAAATTAAACAATAGGGTCAACAATACCTTAGCCACACCTGGATGTTGCAGAGGGAGGTAAGTCGATATCTATATCCAACCGCCGCAGGGCGCAACTGATATGATTTAACCAACATTGCAATGAAGTCTATTGCATGTGAATATCGGTTCACTGCCTAATATGATGTCTTTTGACCAGAGAAAGACAACCCCCGCACAGTGTCCAGGTGGGATCTCTAGCCAGGATCTAATATGAAACGTGATTATAGCAGCACTGATATGAACGCAGCAATAGCGACAGCAAATACAATATACAGAATTGAGCTACTTTTGAGCCAAGCACGCTACGAAGCAGCTACGCTCCAGCAGCACACACGCGAAATGGTCGCATGCAACGAACATAAGGAGCGTATGATTCTTCGACTGTTACGGGAAAAAGAAGCCCTATTGCGAAAGATTGAGCGGCTTGAAGCAGACAGCCAAGCCTGGCAATTGCAGAAAGCCATGGCCGAAGGGCAGCTTGAGCTGCGAAAATACAATACTCAATGTACTTCCTCCGAGAAAGTTGGGACAGACTAGAGCTTTAGTCAGGAGGCGCTCAAAATTGAACATGTAACAAGATAGGCTGCCACAGACATCAAATGAGTAGTTAACAATCTCGGAGGTTCTGTGTAAATCTTTTTGGTAGAGCTTCTTTTTTTCTTTTTTGGGTCTATCACATTTAGCAACAGCGGAAAGTTGGTATTATGCTTCAGTCTAGCTATTTTCTAAAGAGGATTATTACAGTTCAAGGGAAGCTCAGTGAATAGTCACTTGTCAATAGACTTGGATCGTACACATATATTATGGGATTAATTGGAAAACGGCTTTTGTATAGACAAAATCTGCTCTGTACTGGAAGATCATTGCGTGATCGAGCTAGATAGTAAGAACAAACATACTTTCAGTGAGGCCACAAAGAAAGAAGTAGGGCCCACCCATCCCTTGTAGACATGAGTCGCAAATAGTATGACACTCAGTTTGGCCATTATAATTATATCAACCCAATTCTATAAGACCTTAGCAAGTATACAAAAGGACATACCGTTTCATTGATAATCTAAACGGCTCAGCCATCTGAACATTGTTGGCTCACGCCCCCATGGCCACTTACTGCAGTATTGATTGCACTTGAGCTTCTTGGTTGCGTTGCTCGCTATGCGAAAAGGGTAGTTGGTGGCCCCTCCTGAGAAAGATCAGGTCTACATGATTAAGAAATATTAGAGATGGAAGATACAAGCTACTCAGGGCTAAAAGACTTTTACTGGTAAGTCCTCAGAAAATCAGAAGAGCTTGGTTTCGGTCAAAATATGTAGCCGCCATATGCCGGCAGACCAGAATCTAACTAATAATATCTAGCATCAACCAGTGGGGTTGCCTGATTTGGGGAGTTATGATGTGATTGCTTTTGTCGGCCGAAAGTCCCTCGGCGCCTCGCGGCTGCGGAGGCGAGACATTGATTCGCCTATCACGATCGCCTCCCATAATAGTACTACGTCAGGACTTCGTTTTCGGTCCATATAGATTACTCGTGATAACCAAGCTGCTACGGAAAAATACCTCAATTCTTTATCGGAAAAGGATTCACACGTCTCTATAAATTCACTTTAATTTTCATATGCAATAATTAAGTTCAGGGAGAGAGAGGGAAGAACCAATTAAGCTTAGCTTAGCCACAGTACCTTCAACTCAGCATCATCTACTGCCGTACATTTCCCCGGTGGTTGGGTTGGGGGAATCTACTGTGAAGGGCTCCATGACAGAAAACTCAGGATTATCATTTGATCCTCACACATGGGAACGACTGGCGAAAGAATGTCTCTTAGCAGATAGTTTCAGATATGTCTGGGGCTATGAGTATCCGATTGCGGTCGCACCAGCCTGGGTTCTGCGAAATGACAGTGTCGGAGTTGAAATCAGTTTCTCCGATCCCATACTTCGAATAAGTTCGCAGAAAAGGCACGGCAGAAGCTTTGAAGACATGTCGACTGCAGCGGCTGATTGGGCCCATATCACTTTTCCCGGACTAACCCATGGTTGGGCAGATCTACCGTTCTGCCGTCAGCATTGGGACTGGCCGATCGCACTGAAGGACATACAAACCGCTGAGTATGTGAAACTGGCGGTTCAGCATGGCATGCAGGGAGGCGTAGAGTCCAACCATGGTAGCGGCCAGTAGGGTGGTGGGGTGGGCTCTCTGGACATGCTCTCGGAGATTGTGGAAGGGGCGGGAAACGACCCAGAAGTCATCTTCGAAAGTGGAATGTGCTGTGTTGCTGATTTGGTAAAGGCCGTAACCTTTCGGGACCGAGATGCTCCTCAAAAGTTGTCCATTTGTGTACGGACTTGCTATCGCTGGAAGAAATGCGGTTCATCATGTATTGCTGAGTACCCTTGCTAACCAGCAGCTTATGCTCAATTTGTTCGGGTACAAGTCTGTGAGGCCTGTACATCTTAATAGGTCCATACTCTGGCGGGTGGACTAAATTCACGTAGGCACCGCTGAGATAATGGTTATGCTTTGCCATCATCCTGAGATGTTCAATCAAGAGCTCTGCTTACCAGCTGGCCATCTGGTGGAATACTCTGGCGGCTCAAATTCATTGCGATCTTCTGAGAATGATGTCGAACCATGGCCCCGCAGGTCCCAAAGTGCTCATGGAAGCTAACAACTACAAGATAGTAAACCAAGGTCGATAGGCTGAGTCTATCTAGTGTATACACTTGTTATCAGAATTTGGGATGCTATAACTAAGGGACATGAAATATTGTTTCTTAATAATGCATCAAGCTGAGTTTAGTTGATCAAATATGGCCTACCTGTTTTCCCGTAAACGGCAGTGATTGGCAGATATACACGGGTCTTGTCATGTTCTAGCATTTAGCGCATCTGCGTTATAAAGTTGCATCCGCGCTCTTGGGGCCATTTAAGTATCGATATTAGCAGTTGAAATGGGAACTCTTCGACTCCTTGGCAAAGTCGATATTGGTTAAAAACTTAAAATGACCAAGCTCATGCAAAGAGAGTATTAGCGCTCAACTGTGAGGACTAACAGTTTGGATTATATATTTGACACTACGAACTAACCCACATTGCGACTACAATAAGTTTAATTCCATGACATCCTGGAAGCTAATACCTTTGAGGTGCTGGGCACTTTCACGCCATATGAAGAAGTTTTTGCCAGACATACAACTAAAGTTGGCCGGGTTCCCCGAAAAGCCCAACCCGTCCTGAACCCGGCAATTTCCAGGGGCAGACTCAGAGGACAGAATCCGGCTCCGGGTTCAGATTCTATTGCACAAACCCGCCCCGAATCCAGGAAATCTAAGTGGACTTTTCTTAGTATAATATAGTCAAAGAAACTAGAAAATATAGAATATATATATATAGAAAATATTGATTTTATATATTAATGCATAGGTGGGAGGACTTTTTTCATTCATTCGTGAATTCTCATCCTATCTAAGCTTTCTATCTTCCTAGCTAGGCGTTGTGGGCCCGCCTAGCGGGCCGGAAGAACCCGTACTTCCGGGCCTCCAGGCCGCCAGACGGAAGCCCCTACTAACAATATATATAGAATTGATAGAGATATAGCGCTATAAAAATCAGATTAAAATTTTAGTCTAAGCCTATATAGATAAGATATCTAATTACTAAGCAAAATCTTATCTAATTCGGTCTAGTAGCGGGTTTTTCGGGCTTTTTCGGGTCGGGTCAACCTAGGTTGGCCCGAGGTTCGAGACGGGTGCGGGTCCTAGATTTTGGGCCCGAACCCGGCCCGATGCCAGCTCTAGCCCTGAAGAAGCTTAAAAGAAAGTCTATAATGGTAAGGCAAGAAAGCAACGAGTGAGGAGACGGAACAATCATGGAAGATGATTACTCGACGTCATCCGTTGGTCCAAATGAGGTAATCGAAAGAGAATAAAGGACAAGGGTGAAAAAGCGGGGCAAGGGAGGGAAGAAGGGAATGGGATTTATTCGGCCTTTTTGCTGGCCTTGGTTCTTAACTTCATCAGTCCATAGACCAATGCATATCCGCTGATAGCATAAAGGACAGTAATGGCGCCGTTTCTCCAACCAACATAGTAGTGGTTAATGTTGAGGGTTGCCAGGAAGTCACTTCCTGTTCGGAACTCGCACACCTTGCATTGTGAGGTAGCGTCGGGGTTGGTCAGATTAATTCTCTGCCCGTTCCCAGCCATGAAAGTGGCTAAGTACTCGCCACAAGTTCCATTAAGTGGGTCAAACACGGCGAATTCATCCTCGTTGCAGGTCACTCGAGCATCCCAGATACCGAAGGTCAACATACCCCCCACAACGTAGTTGAATGGGTTCAGATAGTACAGCCAGTACTTCCAAAAGACATTGAGTTGAGTATAGGGCACAAAAACACCGCAGAATAGCAGCAGTATACTGATGATGAGGGGATTGACAAGCGCAGCGAACACAGCGTTGGGGGCGTAAGCGGCAATGAACTGGCCAATTCCTAGAGGCAAAAACAAACGTGTTAACAAGTACTTATCCAGAGCAAGACGAGGAGTATAGGACGTGAAAACGCTCACCAGTATATACGAATTCAAACCACATCATAATCCAAAACATCGCACCAGATCGATTCGAGTCATGGGGAAAGAGCCGGACACAGTAATACCAGCAGAGGAAGTAGAGCACAGCACATATGATAAGGTAAGGAAACTCAGATACGATCAAAGCGGTAGTGAAGGCAAACCACGAGTACATTTTTGACTTCTTCTCTCGGGCATCGTAGATATCACGGCGCTGGAGAAAGAGAGGTTGTAGTTGGTTGATACAACCAGGGGCAACAAAGACAAAGTGGAAGATTGTGAACATCTTCAGATGCAAAGCAGACAAGTTAGGGCTAACTCGCCAGAAGGAGAACCCATTCAGCAAGGCAGAAATAACATGCAATGAAGCCTTGTTATTGATATAGTTGGTGTTTCGGAACAAGGAGACGTTCATACGCTTCGTCACAATTTTAATCTGTTCCCACAAAGGCATAGAGAACTCGTAGCCATCATCATGAGTTCCAGAAGGTTTGGAAGCAGCTTCGGCAATCATATTATCCAGATTAATCATCATGCGTGTGTGCTCGTCTGAGTCCAGCCAGATCTGATGCCAGTCCTTGTCTTTGGCAGCTTCCAGACTACCAGTAACCACATCAATCATAAAGTCAGCTGGGTTGGATTCTGGTGGACATTCAATGCCATTTTTCCCAAAGTAATATTTGATTGTTGCAGCGTTTTCACCAATATCACCAAAGTAAACTGTCTTTCCTCCCCGAGCCAGAAGTAGTAAGGTATCAAATTGTTCAAAGAGTTGGGCAGAGGGCTGGTGAATAGTAACCAGAATAGCTTGACCAGCATCTGCAAGTTTCCGCAGAAATCTGACTGTGTTGTATGCAGACTGGCCATCAAGACCTGATGTAGGCTCATCTAGAAAGATTAGAATACTGGGTTTAGAGGCCAGCTCGACTCCGATAGTAACACGCTTTCGTTGTTCAATACTAAGACCTTTCCCTACTGTACCAATCAGAGTATTCTCAAGATCATGAAGTTCTAGAAGATCGATAATCGTATCGACATACTTGAGCTTTTCATCTTCAGGTATATCTCGAGACTGACGAAGAAGAGCAGAAAACTCAAGTGCTTCACGGACAGTGGCATAGGGTTCATGGACATCTAATTGCTCGCAGTATCCTGCCATTCTCTGGAATGAAACCGGCAATGGCCGACCATCAACCATGATTGATCCCTTAATTGTTCCATCTGTCTTACGCTGGGCAAGGACATCAAGTAGTGTTGTCTTTCCAGCACCTGAGGAGCCCATCAGCGCACCCAGCATTCCCGGTTTTACCCACCCACACACTTGATCCAGTAGGACCCGGTCTCCAGCTGGAGTTTTAACCGTATATGTAAGATCCTTCCAGGTAAAAATGGAGGTGTTCCGGGTTAAATGTTCATCTTCCGGGCCTGAGACTCTGCTGCCCGCACCTCGATTGGGATTCTTCTCATTCTGTGCCTCGACATCTGACTTATGCCCATGCTTGACTTTCTCGCGGGGTATATATAGGGAAGCAGAATTGCCTCCATCACTCCAGAATGAGGTGCAAATCATAGTAAGCCCTGCGAAGAATGCCCACCAAGCCCAAACAATACCGTAGTTCCTCCACAGCTGTGAATGCTTGTAGTGCAGTGACGTGAGATACTGATCCCCAGTCACAAAGTCTGCACCAAGAGCGGCTCCACCAACACCTGTACAGGCTTTATGACCCGAGGGCACGTTTTCGTAGCCAGGACCATTCGGGACTAGGTTATTGCCGACACAGGGGATGGTCTCATCATGAAATTCGTTGGTGAGAGCGGCCTGAAAGGCATAGGCAAACGGATTTGTGTAGTACAATTCAAGGAACCAGTTCTTGACCTGGCCTTTAGGAATCATGTAACCAGCATACATAACGATGGCCTTGACTGCAGTTCCGGATACTTTTGAGGCGGCTTCGAAGGTACTAAATCCTGCTCCAATACAACGAAACAAAGCGGTAATACACTGTATCATAATTATCAGCGGATGCCGTAGTGACGAAATAGGAATCGTGAAACAGGAAGAAGGGAAAAGAAGTCGGAGACCCCACGGCCTTTATCAAATAGAGGAACTTACTAGGGTAACGGTAAACAAAATAACCCAGAAGGTCCAGAACGCGGCTGCTGTATGCCTTAAGCCGGACATCCAATATATCACAATCGAGAATACACTGCATTGGATCAACAACACAGGAAAATCGGCAGCAATTTGAGCCAGACAGAATGCAGCTGGGTGATACATGGCGAATGACTTGTGCTTCAGCAAGACCGGACGACCTTTGAAGGATTCAGTGACCTCAGACATGGCCACAATACAATTATAAAGAAGAGCGAAAAAGACGGCACCACCTTTGGTAAATAGGCCCAGAGATGTTGGAGGGGAGTCGTAAAAGCAGGAGCCTGCTATTAAAGCCATAATAGTTGACAGAATCTGCTTTGCCAGGAATGTTGACTTGTCCCCCCACAAAATCTGATACTGACGAATCGTGCAAGCCTCGACTTGACTCCAGAAGCTAATTGTTAGCGGACTGTTCTTGGGTAGATACTTTGACTTTTCCCAGGCGATGGATTCCTTGAAGTCTTCAGTTCTCTGGTGGGCGATATCGCTGTTAGGGTAGTCGTATTCTGCAACCATATGTTGATAGACTGGCGAATTCTTATACTCAGCTAGAATGGCATCTGCATTTTGAGGAAATCGGCTTTCGTAACCTGGTCTGATCTGGCGCTCGGTTGGGACAGTCACACCAGTCAGAAAGTCCCCTGGCATAAATAAATCAATACGGCTGTTTCTTCCAGGGGAGAGTAGTAGGACAACTCACCAACATTGGCACCATCAGTATACACAAATCCCAGGTCTTGCATGAACCTTTTTGCAGCAGCTGCCGGCCCATAGTAGATCTGCCTCCCCTCGTCCAATACGAGGACTTTGTCAAACAGGTTGTAGATTCCGTTACCTGCCTGGTAGAGGGTAACAACTGTGGAAAGCCCAAGGACGTCGGTCATGGCTCGAAGAGCCTTTGCCCATTCTAGTGCTGTACTAGCATCCAGACCACGGGTACTGTTATCCCAGGTGTAGATAGAGCCTCGAGTAGCCATGCACTCAATGATAGAAACACGCTTTCTCTCTCCACCAGAAACACCGCGGACATATTCATTTCCCACCTTTGTATCAACTGTATGTGAAATCTTCATTGCCTCCAGCAGAAACTTGGTAGTCTCAGCTGTGTAGTCTGCGTTTGACTTGGTTCCATCCGGAAGGTGGAAGGGAATCTTAAGCCGCGCTGCAAAGTCCATAGTTTGACCCACCGTTAACCGGGGGTAGAAGAGCTCCTCCTCAGTATTCATAACAATTTGCCCTCGGTACTTCTGGGCCTCGTCACTAGACATGCTGCCGAACCTTATGTCCCCGGTGATATTATAGTATCCCCGACGCATATTAGCAAGCAACTTGAGCAGCGTTGTGCACCCAGAACCAGGCCGGCCTAAAACCAGCAACATCTCACCAGGTTTGACACAACCATGGCTACCCTGCAAGATTGATTTCAGAGGCGGCTTTCGCAGAAAGTCTCCGATCACTCGCGGTATATTGAATTGCGAGATGACATTTTCGTTAACTGCAGTCTCAGCAGATGGCACCTCAACAGTCAGATTCTGCCAGGTGATGCCCAATTGTCGTGGCTTGTAACCCGCGGCTTCCTCTCTTTCCCTTGTCGAGATGACATGATCGGTCATGCCCCATCCTGGGTCATTTTTGGGTGTTGAAATGATATCGCTACAATTGGGCGAGGCGATGGTTTCTGTGCTGACAGCGTTGCTAGTGCCTGGGACTATAAGGGTCTCTGCGCTGGCGGCTCCTCGGATTTCAGGAACAGTGAGGGTTTCCTTTTCCGTGTCTGCATCCTTGTCATATTCACCACATTCAGTGGGCGCCCCCGAGTTAAGAGGATCATTGGCTGGATTCTCCATGATGCGAGAAGAAGAGGTAATCGTGAGCAACGAAGGGGTCTGAATTCCGTCGAACTAGAAGAAGATATGGAGTGTGCATTCAACTAACCAAGACTTTAGGGGAGGGAAAGGACATATATATACACATAGACCGATGTTCTGGAGCAAAGCCAAATTTAGAATCTGCGTGCTACAGGGGTTGTAATTACTAGTAACTACTGTATCCACACCTACCCATACCTTCTACATGCAGCGACTGCTCTGTGGGAGGCACTCACAGCCGAGTTTTGGCGGGTGTGGCCCCGGAGACAAGGAAACAAGTGCTTACTATCCATCAGAATGTTGGAATATCGCGCAAAGATCCACCTTGTTAGGCCAATAGTGGACAAGCTACTACTCCTTATGAAGGTACTCACCTTTGAATCGGGAAAATCAGGGAGGACGGCGTGGGAGATAGGGGTGGATTTACTAATCGGGAATAATGCAGCGATATACAGACTGCTCTGGACTCTCAAGCGAACTATGCCCGGTTGCAATCAGCTCAAGCCCTTGAAAACCCATATCAACATGTATTGAATGAAGGTATATGTAGCTGTAGGAAGTCCAAGCTGCAGTGTCAACTTATCATTCAGGTGTCTCAGATTAAAACCACGGAAAAGTATGAAGGCGATTCTGACTTTCCCATTCAGAAGCACAGTCATTCAGATTCATACAGTAAATCAGAGACGAGCCAAGAATGAGGGCTTCAGGCAGAGACTACAATTCTGTAGAAGAGGCCGAGAGCTTGGTTCGATCTCGAATCAGGTTCCTGATTAGGCTACATTGACCACTCACCGACGATAATTAACCGTCTAAGAATAGCTAGTTTTATCCACTTACGCGGAAAATTCGTTTGCTAAAATTAATCATAGGTTTCTTCTAAGCAGTAAATAAGAACAGAGAGTACTGATATGCTGGTCTTGGGGCCCTCTCCGACTTCTGTATTCCATCTTGAGTAATATTCGTGAACCTGGGAGTCGATGACGTAGCTGGACCTCTAGCTAAAGGATAAGATAACGAACGATAATACTATCTTGAATTCTACTAGGGAGTCTCTACACTCCACCACGTTTTGGAAGATGAGAACGAACTCCTTGAGGTGCTTATTTACTTTCCTACTGCAAGTATCCACCTACTTGTGTATACATCGAAATAGCTGTTGTAAGGATTATAGAAATATCGTATAATATACTGTAACATTTAGCATTACATGAACATATGCTTTCCCCCTCTAGTAAGTGGCAGCGAACAACTCCTGTCGTAGGCTACCCTGTTGAATCTAGCATAAGTGACAACCTTGATGATCAAGAGCCAAGATCTGTCGGCCTAGTAACATAAGCTTATTTTATCTTAAGCAGGCATTCTTGTTGTTTCCATTAATCATTCATCCAAGCTACTCGGGTATGGAAGCCGATCAGTTCGAAGCGGAACGCTCTAAGAGGAAGTATCTTGGAAATTATTAAATCACGCATGATCCACACAATCTCGGTTGCATCTCGGCAAAATCTCGGCACAAGCTCGAAGCATGTAAGAGGCCGTCATGATTGTTGTTCTCCTGAGCTGGATCGTATTCTACTGATACGCACGCTATACCTGTGTAGTCGATCACACAATCGCAGAGCAGGTCCAGGATTTTGCTGCTTTTGGGTTTCTTGATGTTTGGCATGTCCAATGTGTGTTCAATTACGGAGTACTAGCTGCCAAGTTACCTTATCAGGGGTACGTATCCTTGTCCTTGGTTGGATCTGATAGTCGTCGCCGATCAACCTGTGCAGAATGGATTAACCTCATTGCATGCACCCAATGCCTTGGCGGCAAGCATAACCAATCCAGACAGGAAAATTGCCCCGCCCGCGACCGGTACTGGCGGATAGGATATTAGTAGGTTAGTGTGGAGTGGGGAAGGGAATCGCCGCAGAAAGCTAGCCTGGCTTGCTTTTTTCCTCTTTGGGCATTCTGGCCCCTGCTAGGTCTGTTGGGTACGGCGCGTCAGGTAGATCGGAGAAGAACGGAAGTGGATTTATTTGCAGCTGCGGCACGACCATGACTACTTCCAACCCATATAATGCTGATATCACTCGTTTGTTTACAGTTCGTAGGCTGTAGTCAATCTCTCCATTTAACTTCTATGGCGTACTATAAATCCCATTAACATCAACATCGCCTTTCGATCTGCACAAAAACTGTCGACTCTTTGCCCTCATCGATAACTATACCCAGCCACTTCAGTACCTTAGGTTGGCTTAAAGTCCATTAATCTTCCATCTGGGACATTCATATTGGTACGTAACTCTGTTACTTTCTTTTTTGCTTCCTTCCGTCCACCGTTCGCCGTTCGACGAGTTTTGTTGTATCGTCGAACACCCTTAGCTTCCAATGTCAAAACAGCGGGAAGTTCTGTTTCCGCCTTCCAGTGAAACTGATGCCTTGATTCTCTCGCTTCATCAACAGTGCTTTGTCTGGTTGACTATTTGAATAGTACATAATGAACGCACATCAATCATCAACCACCTCATGCCATTCACGTTCGGATAGCAATCTTCGCAAAAGGGTAAGCAAGGCATGTGATCGATGTAGATTAAAGAAGTCAAAGGTAAGCAAGCCACAGCCTAACACATCATCATTCCTTAACGCCTTAAACCGCTACAGTGTGACGGTACTACACCTTGTGGACGGTGTAGGGCAGATAATTCTATCTGTTTCTTTGGCGAGAGGAAGAGAACTCCCAATTATGGAAGATTGTACCCCAAGGGGTGAGCATCAATCTTTAGCGATGGCCTTGCTATTTATATTCTTTTCTATTTTTATTTTTGAGATGTGACAAATAGGACGTGAGTTTTGCTAACGTATAACTTGCGTATACAGATATGTTGAGATGCTAGAGCAGCAACAGACCTGGCTTGTGTATGGCCTTCAGAAATTATATCAACTTTCTAGGAAGAGGGAACGCCCGCAAAATAGTCCAGTGAAATGCGGACAAGATGGTCACCCACTTACACATGATCTACTCACACAGCTCGGCGTTCTGGACCATATGAAAGAGAGTTATTTTGAAGAAAATATCGAGGCTCTGCAGCAGAAATTGTGGGATCAGAGCGCTGGGAGCTTTCAAAACCTGGATCTATCAAACAGAAGTTCAAAGAGCACACAAACACCGCCCACAGACTCATGTTCTGGAGATGCCTGCGTACCATTTGAACTTCCTCCTATGCCTCCAAGCTTCATATCACAGGCGTCAACAATCAAGCTTCAACCTCAAACACTTCCTCAGAATCCGCTATACATTGAACCAGTGTGGTTACAAGGAGAGGGAAGCCCTACCACTTCACACGGCCTGTCGCAATTATCCAACAGTGACTTCGATGCCTTTGATGAAATATACAGGATGGAACCATCCCAAATAATTAATCACAAATTCGATAACCCAATGTTATCGCCGGTATTTCACTGTCAGATACCCGCAAGCTGCGTGACAATGCCCTTTTTCATGGATGCGAAAAGTGAACATGATGATTTCTATCAATATCTGGATCTAAACTCAACAACCTCGCCCATCTAACTGGTAAGCGAAAGAAGCCCGCGTATTGTACAGCATCTTCCCTTTTTTGGTTCCCCTCTTTTTCAGTTTCTTCAATGGGGTTTAGTAGGCTCATACTACTTGATTCAATCCGCAGATACTCTTTGACCTTGCAGTGCAAAGCGATTAAACATGGTACCAAGACAGGAACTACGGCTGACTATAATGACCAGCTCAGAACTTGTCAAAAGTTGTCACTTCCCCGGTAGGCAATACTCATCTCATGAACTTTATGGGTGAGGCGCTGGTTCAACTTTATCTTATACTGGCTCTCAGGCAGCTCTGCCTCCCCGGCTAGGTATAGGAACTTCGCCAGGAAATTTATGGAAATTATCTCCTACTTTCATTATCAAGTTACGCAGCTCTACTTGCGCTTTGATTTGACAGCGGGTCTCAAGTTGGCTTTTGCGGGAGATATTAGCAAGGCAATAGTCTCTGCAGAACAGATGCAAAACGGCTGGTACAGAATGCCAGAGCTCAGATTTCCTCAAAGCTGAAAAATATTCTGCCACACAATAGTCAGCGGTGCAATGCTTGACGTAGAGTTGTCCATTGCAGCAGGCATGATACTTTCCTGCTGAATTTGGTTGTGTTCTTCCACAGCGCACACAAACTAGTCCCTGCATCTCAAAGCCTCTTTGGTCATTTCTCAAGGAGCCCTCAACGGATTGCAATTCGTACGTTATCTTCTGCTGAAGGTTCTCAATCCGATCCGCTGAATTAGCCGTCTATGGTCAGACAATAAGGTTTAGAGAGATAGAAAAGTCGTACCCCAAATAGCATCAGGTAGGAACTTTCAGAATATCAATTTCCTGTCATTTGATGATGAATTCGCGTGGAAGTCAAGTCTGAGCACTCGCAGATAGTCGGGAAAATTGATCTTTCTCACGGAAAAGGTGTGCAGCAAGTAGAAGATAGCCATACTCCTCCTCAGTCGTAATGGGTTGACAATCATATATCCACTTAAAGATCCACGGACGGAGGGCCTTAATGAAATCATACTTGTCGAAGTGGATAGCCATAAGTGCAAGTCTCTCTGCATTCATTTTATCCTAACCTAGAAGGGGGAATGGGACAGACCTGGATCCCAATTAGAGGGGGTCCCGTTTGGCGGGGGGCCGCGTTTAGGGTCAAGCGTGCAGCCCATTTGCCAGTTGACATGTATCCCAGTGGGCCACTACGGTCCCATCCAACTGAAATTTCGCCAGCCTATACCCTAGTGCGTGGTCCACCGAGCCCTCGCTGGATTTACTCGCCCGCCCATTGGCCCGCCCTGCTGCGATCTGCGCCCCCACCCATGCGTGCGTGCTCCTGCCCATCAGCGGTGCGTGTCCCTAGCTATTGATTTCGATTTTCTTTTCTTGATCGGTTTAGTCATCTTGGATCCGCAAGTAAAAAATCCTATCTCGATGGATCTCTTTATGTATAATGAAACGTATTGTCTCTGGATCTGTACCAGTTGTCATTATGCGGTCACCCCGCAGCATCTGGACCGGCATCTCCGTACCCATCATCGACAGCATCCATCGGTCAAGACCGCGGAGCTTCGCCAGGCAGTCCTGACTGAGATGCTTAAGAAGCCTTGGATTGAGCCCCGTAAAGAGCCTAGTCGATTTCCTTCACCAGACAGTCCCCCGATTCCCCATCTTCCTATCTATTCAGGATTACGCTGTCCTCGTTGCTCCTATATTGGTCGGTCGTCCAATACTCTCCGGAATCATCTCAGTCACAGCCATCCCGATACCCGGCGGCCACGGGGTCGGGATTGCCATCAAAAACCCGATCTTGCTGCTACTGCCGAGTATGTCAGCTGTCAGCGGTTCTATATCGCCGGGACGGCTAGCCATTTCTTTGCCGTTATGCCAGCAAGCCAGACAGAGCGAATTCAGAAGGCTGCTCAGATGAGCAAGGCTGAGTTTATCCAGAGTCAGATTAACCAGGCGTACGAGCAGGATCAGCAAGCCCAGGCTATCCAGCAACAGTCTATCCCGATCGAAAAGCATTCCAGCGAGGTCTCTCCGTGGATGGAATTAACCCGTTGGCCCGAGTACCTGCAGGGTCAGAATCTCGTCTCGGTGGCTCCGCTAGGGTCGATGCCGGACAGCGAGAAAGAACCCTTACTAGCTGTCTTTGTTCAAAGTGTGGAGCGGCTCATTCACCGGGCCTACCAGACTATCGCCAGCCACCGGATCAATGAGTTTGATCAAATCCAGATCAACACCTTCTTCCGCCGGCCGGGGGTGTGGAATCGGCCGATTCAGATCCACCTCCGTCCATCCACGTACCGGCAGTACCGCCAGGTGTGGCAGCGGCTGATCTGCTTTGCCTACCGCAGCAGCCGCCCCGATCAGCCGATTGTCCTCCGCCATCAGCTGACCACAGCGCAGCTGGCGGCCCTGGATCAGATGGAGGAGTATGGTACCCGGCTGCTTGATCAACCGGCCGATAGCCGGTCCGAGGCGCGGTATCTGACCCAGACCTTGGAGGATCAGCTGGATGAGGCCTGTCTGGCGCTCTCGATTGCTCTCCTCGATCATTCTCTGAAAGGAGATCTATTCGAAAGTACCGTGGTAGGGTTTCTGGCCATTCTCGGAATTAACACTGATTGCTCTAATTTCCGGGACCCAAACTACTATACCACCTATCTCTCCGCGCTGGTCAAGATCGCCCAGATGCTGGTGGCGGAGCGGGCGGTCGAGATGGCGGACCACGGCGAGGTCGGTCATCCAGCGGATGCCTTAGACGAGATGCGTGAGCGCTTCTTATTATATGGCGTGCGGGCACCGTTTGGATGGATTACCCGGCTGCGGACATATGGCAAAAAGATTCAGAACACCACCACCAGTCTCGGCTATATCTACTGGAGTGACGACGAGCAGACCCTGAGCTACAAAGAGCTTCAGCTCAGTATGAAGGGATTCCGCCAGTTTACTGCCACGCAGGTTCAGCTGGCCCAGGACGAGCTGGAGCAGTTGTTTCTCCTCCATCCCGAGGAGATCCGCGAGGAGATGATTCCGTCGCTGCCACTGCGGGAGCTTCAGGATGACCCGACTAATAATCAACGGGGGTGGAACTTCCTCCACGATCCACGGAACCAGGCCACTCTCTCCCAGGCTATGTTTACTACCCACGGCCGCCACCGCGGGGCGGCAGAGCGCTGGCTCTTAGATCGGGTC
The DNA here is from genome assembly GCF_000184455.2 of Aspergillus oryzae RIB40. NCBI lineage: Eukaryota > Fungi > Ascomycota > Eurotiomycetes > Eurotiales > Aspergillaceae > Aspergillus > Aspergillus oryzae. Next base: position 16,534 of record NC_036435.1, on the reverse strand, counting down.
CTGACACTGGACTGGCTGCGGGAGGAATTCCTGGACGTACGGCAGTCGGACAGTCAGGTTATCTGGCAGAAGCCGCACGTGGATCACTATCTGAAGCAGGTTGAAGCTTTCCTCCAGCGGCTCCTGCTTCTGATACATATCACGGGGGGTCAACCTGGACGTGCCACCGAGCTGCTCAGCCTACGCCATAGTAATACGGTCCATGGCCGCCATCGCAATATCTTTATTGAACATGGACTGGTGAGCACCGTGACCACCTATCACAAGGGATACTCAATCAGCAATACTACCAAGATTATTCATCGATATCTCCCGAAGCCGGTCAGTGAGTTGGTGGTCTATTATCTTTGGTTAATCCTACCCTTCTGCCAAGCTCTCCAGCGGCAGGCTTTCCAGGATACCAGTATCCCATCGGCTTTTCTTTGGCCGTCCGGCGAGGGATGTTGGGATAGCAGTCGGCTTCGAATGGTACTACAACGCGAGGCGAAGACCCATCTTCAAACCAAGATGAATATTACATCCTATCGCCATGCCGCGATTGCGATCTCCCGGGTCCATCTGCAATGCGGGGGGTTCAAGCGTGACTACGGGGCGGATGATACGACGGTGGACCATCAGGCAAGCCATGGATCCTGGGTAGCTGGGACCGTCTACGCTCGGGGTCTGCAGGAGGCCCCAGGTCACATCGAGGCCCGGCGGCGGCAGTATCGTACGATTAGCCGGAAGTGGCACAGTTTCCTAGGATTTGAGACCTATCTCGGTCCACGGAAGCGATCTGCTGAGAATACAGATGAACTGCCTCGAAAGCGGCAATATATTATGCTAGAGATGGATCGTGATTGATTATTCTATCTTCTTTAATCGACTGTATTGTTAATATATATATCCTTGTATTAAGTATATCGCTTTATAGATACTTAGATCATTCAACAGTTTTTCAAAGAAACTAAACCCGAGATATATATATGTGTATTGACCCATAGATAGTTTAATATAAAGAAAGATTAAGTATGATATAAGATATAAAATACTCCTATATTGGGATTACTATAGATCTGAATAGTTGTCTGAAATAATTACAAGATTACAAAGATAATGATTTATATATTATATAATATAAAATATAAAAACTGTTTCTGTTTCCAGTTTCTATGCAGGCTGGGCTCGGATATAAAAGATAGACTATTCCAGATCCGGCTTAGCGCACCATGGTGGACCGATAAGGTTTGGCTATCCGCCTGGCGGCCCCGCCTGTCATATCCGAAGTATATCAACGTCCGCCTGTTCACCACCGGCTTTCCACCACTTTTTCCCCTAGTCCACAAGGGGGTGAGCATTCATAGAAGGATGGAATGAAGTGGAGCCGACGGCAGCTATGGATTGGCGGAGCGGGTTAGGGTTTTTTCCAAACTGAGTATCATGGATTGAAGCACTTTAAGTACGATACTAACTGAACCACAAGGCTGATGACGCTTAAATTAATGTAGATTAGAGAGCACCATGGAAATTTACATTTGGACGATTTTCAAATGCAAATCCCATGGTTTACAGTAGTAGAGATCGATTCAGGTGGGCCATAGTATTCCATTGGAAGTTTGCTTGGGGTACGACCCGACCGGGTAAGGCTTTCCATTAATTATCCACAACTTTAACTATCCAGCAACGCCAGCAAGACCAGCAGCTTTAGCAGAACCCATTCAGATTATATTTTATTCCAGGCCAGATACATCCAACCTAAGAAATTGATTAAATCCAGTAATAATTTACCAGTTGGCCCAGCAAACCCCGAATTATCATTCCCATCCTGTGGTATACCGGCAATGGCATCCTTTGTTTTAGATTCCGTATCCAAAGATGACCAGTCAACTGCAACCCGTGTTGAATCAGGGGCAATAACATCCCATATTAAGCCATGTGTTTTATGTTACTTCCCCCCAATTCCGTTGGTGTTCCATTTCATTTTCCATCATCCGTTCCCCGTACAGGACCCATATCGCATCAGCCATGGAACACCCGATTTTTCAGAAGCTGAACGGATTACCCGTGATCATTTGCAAAAAATGTCAGCATGGTGTATAGCCCAATGAGATTATACACCACGTCAAAAGCACCGTCCATGGTAAGAAACACGCCGAGGCGGTCCAGATCCAACAAATCGTCCAGCAGTGGGAGGATATTGCCCCGCGTGCGGAGGATGTTGAGATCCCCCACCAGGTGGATCAGGCGTTTCCCGAGCTGCCCACATACCCGGACGGATTGTTATGTCGCCGCGGCTATCCGGGCTGTCAATATATTGGACGGAGCTTAAAGACCATGCGCAATCACTGGCGGACGGTCCACGGATGGTCCCAGCATGCCCGAGGGGGCCGAACCACGCGGGAGCAGCGACAATCCCAGGAAGCAGAGCTGCGGCGGTCGTATATGATTGTGACATGTCAGCAGATATTCCCGTCGCGGAGAGGATCCCATTATATCCATATCCGTGGGGGCCAGCAGAAAGAACCGTACATTCCCGTGCGCACGGAGCAGGTGAACCAGGCGATCCAGCAGGTTACCGCAGCGTGGGAGGCAATGAAGACCCAGACTGGACCCAGTGGGACCGGGGAGATCCACGATGCCAATTCGTGGCTGCGGGTGACCGGATGGACCCGGTATTTGCAGGAGTTTACCACCCCCAGTGATTTTGATGCATTGCGCGCCATGGTGGCCACCCCGTTACCCGACGCGGACGACCCCGTGGAGCAGGGTGTGTGGCGTATGTGGGTAGCTATGGAAGGCGTGGTGCGCAAGAGCCAGTGGACGGTGCAGCATACCGGACAAGCCATTCGGATTGAAGCGGTGCGGTCCGCGAAGGGCCAGACACCATACCGTCCATTGCTGGCATATATGGATCCAGACAGCGTGGTCAAACACATGCAGCCATGGCAGCAGATATTGGCATTCATCGCCCGCACACAGGTCCCGCGCACCGAGAAGCATCCGCCATATGGGATGACGCCGCGGCAGCGGAAAAAATGGCGTCAACTGTGGCAGATGGCCACCGCCCATTCCCCCACGGCAGAGAATGACAAAGAGGATTCCGGGGAGGATGATCCCGAGCCACCGCAGTGGAGGATGAGTGACATGGAGCGGGCGTGTTTGGAGTTTTGCATCGAGCTGATGAACCAGACATACCACGCCCAGGAGTACGAGAGTGTGCTGATATGCGCCATGGCCGTGTTGGGCCGGGGGGAGTTTGGATGGCGGGATCCCGAGAGTTATCCACCGATTTTGTCCCGGGTGATCAAGATTGCCCGGTTTATGATCGTCCAGAAGGCATTGTGGTTGGATCCCGATGTGATGGCCATTATCGAGACATGACAAAAGCCGCAGAGTTGCGCCGCATGGACATTACGCAGCGCCGCGGCCATGGACGATATCGAGGCCGATTCCGCGTACGGCAGCGGGGTGGAGGATGAACCCCCATCATCCCCACCGACATCGCCCATGCGAAATGGGGATCCCGCATCCCGGATCCCGTGGAGCCAGACCCCGTCCCGCAAGACATTCCAGGAGCAGGTGACGTGGATGGTCAGCCAGTTGATGGTCCGCGGCACCCATACCCCGATGGAGACATTGCAGGATTGGCGGACGTACGGGTTGCGCATCCATTACAACACCACGACCCCCGGGCATGTGACGTGGATGCATCCGGACCGATTGTTGTACAAACACATGCAGTTCACCATGGGCGATTTCCGGGGATTCGTGCATGGATTGACTGGGGTCACCCGGCAGATATTGTGCCAGGAGTTGATGTTTGGGAAGACGCCCGCCATCCCGTGGCATGCATTGTACGACGACCCCACGCAGGGCGCCGTGGGATGGAGCTTTTTGCGCGATCAGCGCACAGCATGGCCGGTGGAGGGCGCACAGTGGATCATGGAGCGGGTGCGGGCCGAGCCCGACGTGCAGGCGCATTTTATCCACCGGCGCCAGCCCACCCAGTTCCAGCCGCGGTTGGTGATGCAGTATTTGCAGCGGGTGGCCCGATTCAAGGAGAAATTGGCCGTGCTGGTGCATGTTGTGGGCGGGCAGCCGAGCCGGGCGCCCGAGTTGCTGAGCTTGCAGTATATTAACACGGAGACCAACCAGCGGCGCAATATATTTATTGAGGATGGGATGGTGACATTGGTATCCGCGTATCACAAGGGGTTTTACGCCAGCAATGATGTCAAGGTCATCAGTCGGTATGTGCCGCGGGAAGTCGGTGAGCTGATCATATGGTATTTGTGGTTGGTATTGCCGTTTGTGCAGCAATTAGAGGCGTGGCACCGTTGCCCGGCCGGTGAATCATCCGAGCCCCCGTCGGGACCAACCATCCCCCCAACCACATCACCGTCCAAGCCGCCACCGGCGTCCACGTCGCCGTACATTTGGGGCCCCGACCCCGGCACGCAGCGCGAGTGGAAATCCGAACGGTTCCGCGAGGTGTTGAAGCGCGAGACCAAGATGCGGTTGCAGTATGCCGTCAATATCCAGGCGTACCGCGAGATTGCGATTGGGATCAGCCGGCGGTGGATGCGGCCCAGCAGCGCGTTCCCCAGCAATGTGCAGGAGGAGAAGGCCCCCGAGGTGCCCCCCGAGTGCGACATGGACGAGGACCAGTGGATGGAGGCCATCGCGGACGAGCAGGCCACGCATTCCCCCCACACGGCCGGCATGATATACGCGCGGGACATCATGGAGCAGCCCGGGACCACGGCGCGGCGCCGGGCCATGTTCCGGTTGTCCAGCACGGATTGGCATCGGTTTTTAGGGTTTGCCGCGGACGGGGCCCCCGTCGAGGCCGCGGGCAAACGGAAGCGGTCCCCGTGGGAGGACGAGGCCGAGCAGGGCCGGGTGATGCGGCGGCACCGGTTGAACACCATGGATATGACGTCGGCATTGCAGCAGATGACCGGTCAGGCGGCCATCCAGTTCCGGGGGGTGCAGGCCCCGGCGTTGCGGGCCATCCAGGACGGCGAGAGCCCGGTGGTGGCGGTGATGCCCACCGGGGGCGGCAAGAGCATGTTGTTCATGTTGCCCACATTCGCGGAGCCCAGCGGGACCACGATTGTGGTGGTGCCGCTGATTTCATTACGCGGCGATATGATGCGACGATGCCAGGGATTGGGTATAGCATGTGTGTCATGGGAGAGCCGTCGGCCGCCCGATGACGCCACGATTGTGTTGGTCACGCCCGAGTCCGCCGTCACGGACGATTTCCACACGTTCATCAACCGATTGCAGCAGACGCGGCGGTTGGACCGCATCGTGATCGATGAATGCCATGTGGTGTTGCATGACCAGCGGGATTTCCGGCCGGAGTTGCGGCAGTTGGGGCGATTGAACCACGCGCGGACGCAGATGGTGTTGTTAACAGCCACGTTGCCCCCCACGTTGGAGCCGTCATTGTTGCAGCGGATGGAGTACCAGACCGATCAGGTCCGTGTGTTGCGGGATCGTACCGGCCGTCCCAACGTAGCATACCGTGTATAGCGTGTCCCCGGTGGATTGATGTGGTTTACCCGCGCGCCCGTACTGGCATTTATCCGGGAGCGAATCCAGCGGGCGGGACGTGGTAAGGTGATTATTTATGCGAATGCTATTCGGCAGGTGAGGGAATTGGCCCAGATATTACAGTGCGAGGCGTATTACAGCCAGCAGATTGACAAGCCATCGATTTTACAACGATTCACGCAGGGTCAGACGCAGGTGATCACGGCCACAAGTGCGTTGGGGATGGGGGTCGATATTCCCGATATCCGATGTATTATCCATATTGGGATCCCGCGGACATTGTTGGATTACGCGCAGGAAAGCGGGCGGGCCGGACGGGACGGGCAGCCCAGCGAGGCGATTATCATTCAACCAGATGGGCCAGTGGAGGGGGACGAGCCGGTGCAGGATTACATGGACGTGGTTCCGGGGGTGGGATGCCGCCGATATGTATTAGATGGGTATTTGGATGGGCCCGTGGATGGGTACGAGCGACGATATTGCCGGGATGAGAACGCGGAGGAGATGCGGTGTAATGGATGCAATCCCAATTGGCAGTTACCATCCAGTTCAGGTTGTTCCGCTCATGCAGACTGTACAGACCATTCAGACCGTGCACACCGTGCACACCGTGCAGGCCATTCAGATAATCGTGGTCCCCGTGCAAATCCCCGTCCCAGTACCCCGGAGGATTCCCGTGATTCCCCCCGCAACGGATCGATTGTATCCCAGGCCCCGTTAGTTCCCATTGGCGAACGGCAGCGGCAGCGGGTGCAGGCCCAACGGCAGGCGGCCCCCGATATACAGCAGCGGATACAGGATGCCGAGCAGTGGCTGGACGAGGAGCTGGTCGAGCAGGATACCCCCCAGTGGCGGCGGACATGTTATATTTGTACAATACAGGGCCATGGATGGAACGAGTATGATTTGTATTCATGTCGCAGTCTGGCCAGCCGGGCGGCGCGGGACTGGATGTTGTTTATACGATCCCTGAAGATCCAGTATCCGCCGTACAGCGCATGCTGGGGGTGTGGAATGCCGCAGAGTATGTGCCCCCGATGGAAAACACGGGATTGGACGAACTGCGAATATCGCGATGTGATAATTCCGATGGTGGCAGCAATGTTGTACGGGCCGTGGGCGTCCCGGGTACAGCCATTGTGGGCGCGCCGGTTGCAAGGATTTGGGGTCGACTGGCAGGATTTACCGCAGGTGAAACGGTTTTTTGGACAGGCCACAGCCGGGGCCAAGGGCCAGCACAGTCATTTATTTGCGTCGTTTTGCTGGTTGCGGCGGATATATATTGAGCTCGAGCAGTGCCAGCGGGATTAGGGATTCGAGGTTGTATATCCAAGATATAGATATATAGAATCAATATATAGGATCCATCCATCGAGATATCAAAATATACTTGTTAAATTTCATCAAGATATATATTCCGTCGATTGATAGATCAAAATACATTTATAGAATTTAATGTCGTAGAGATGATAATTGTCAATATCGATTCAGGGTCAACCCGTCAAGTATTGCCAGGGGCCAAGGGCCCGGACAATCGATTATTAAGATTGATATAGTAGTTCCCGATAGTATATATTCAGGTCCAACCGGGATGGGCATAGTCGGTACCCAAGAAGTGGATATATATTTATTGTGGAACCATATTAATATATATATATTTGGATAGAATATTAATCATGGTTGTTAATTCCAATAATATATCATCCAGCATTATCGATCAACCAAAACTATTCATTTATGCAGCCAGTCAGCTCCGATGCAGTAAATATAACCCGAAGAAAGCGAAACCGATTAGTAGATCCGATTCGAATTTGATTATCCCATTTTAATAGTCCCGATTAGGGTCAACATTAAATTAATACCCAGATCAAAGTCCCAACAATTTAGCAGAATTTAAGATATTATATATACCGTATCCACGAATATTAATTCCATCCATTTCCATTACTGGGTATTAAGTGGATTAAGGATTATATATAATTTATATATCGAAAGATTAGAATTTAATACCGTCCAACACAACCAGGTAAATCGAGAGACCAAATTGATCCGATTTATTGGATCCGATTACCGAGATTAGTCAGATTTAGATCGACTGGACCAATATAACCAGATATATCAATAAGATTCAATCCATAGAATTCATTTATTAAGATTAGATATAGATTTCAGCGCGCAGAAGAGATCGAGAAGTTGAATCGATATCGACCCCAAAAGATAAGAATTGAGTTAATTGAGATTATATATAGACCGATGAGGGTAATTAATATAACCACATAAGAGTAATATGCAAATATAAGGGTTCGTAATATTTTATATAAGGATTAGAAATATCACAAGATAGAGGTTTATAATATTTTATACAAGGATTAATAATATTACAACCAAAGAAATAATAATATTTTAAAAGAGGGGTTCGAATATAAAAATTTAAAGACATAATATATTTTAATATTAGGGTATATAATATTGATACAAGAGGATTTGTGATATTAAAAAAAAGGAGTTATAATAATTCCATATCAGGGTTGATAATAAGACAATATAAGGATGATTGATATTAAATAAGCCGGGTGATCCGTATCAAGATGCGAGAAGGATTTCCGAGTGCAGTTTAATGGAGGAAAGATTTATATTTATAGATTTCCAGTTATTCCATGATGCAAGATTAATTTGTACGATAGATAAATTATAGATAGTGATTCACAATATCAGAGACGTTTGGATTATATTCCCGCTGGTCATCAATTTCCAATAACCATGATCAATTAAATTTTAAGATATACAAGGAAAGCCGATTGTATTGAGAACGGCATAGAGATATATAGGATTGTTCCAATCCAAAGACCGCCCGGAAGATAGATCCAGGTTTTAGATTTCGGGATATTCACAACGTCAATGGGTTATCCCGACGGCCGTATTGAAGATTCCCGGGGTAGCTTCGCCCCGGGGATGGGAAAGATTCGTCTATAGGGTGAATTCATGACACAAAGACCAACCACCACAACCCCTAATTCCTATATTCTCTACTGCATTCGAAAGAGCATCTCTCTGCAAGCTGAGCGGTGGTTCTTATATATTTTTAAGATTTTCTGTTGGATTTCTATTGAAGTTTGAAGTTGTTGATGCTGAGCGGGTAGAGATGGTACAAAAATCAAATCGGGTTAGTGGATATATCGAGCTAACCCAATTTGATTTTTGTACCATGATTATTCAGTATATCAATCACTGTCTTTCTGTTTATAATTTTTTGATAATTGAATTATTAACTACTAAATTATATAGTATTTTTAATAACAGCCTCTATAGTATTGTAGATATAGAGAAATTTATGACCCTAATTCTGATACTTTACTGAAGCTCTGCTATCTATTCTAATATTCTGCCAGTATAATACATCCGCTTCACTGACCGCCTTTATACAAATATCTTCTCTCCTATACAATATTTAGTTAGAACTTAGATTAAATATTATCTATAGAGATCACATAGTTGTTACGCCCGGGGCTTCGTCGTCAAGTCTGAGACCAGTTAGTAGACCACGTTTCAAAGGGTACTAACCTGAAGTCGTTCTTTGACTTCCGTCGTTGTCGTGTTGCGGTCTTGGTGAGGCGGGAGTCGCCGTAGGACTTCCGTTGTTACTAGACTGCCGTTGATACTAGACTGTCGTCGTCATTGGGATGCAGTCGACACTAGACTGCCGTCGATACTAGACTCGAGTCTAAAGGGCCAGGCCTATTAAGTATGTATACCTAATAGTTAAGAGAGTGCAAACGAGTTGAGACTGGTCTTGCTACTAAAGATAACTCTGTAGTAACAATGTATATTGATCACGAAGAACTAAACTAAGTACATGAATAAGTGTCCTTATATATCCTTGCCCGTTGTGTCACTGCTACGATTCCTCGTGTCAGTGATACGATGCATCTTATCAGTACTATGAGCTTGTTGTGTCGCTGATACATTTAGTTATGGCACTGCTACAATACATATAATTACGTTGTGGTAGCTGGTATCGGCATTTGTAATCCTTTCCGAATAACTACTAGATAAACGATTCGTCGGGTGTCTTCCACTCAGGAATCGGCCATTGTCATCCTATTGTTATTCTGCCTTGTGTGTCCACCTTCGATAAGGTGCACTAGACAAGGGTCTGTAACAATCACATAGTGCTGGTTAAAGTTATGACCCCTTAGGAAAGGTAATATCAGATATCTATGAGCCTTAGAGATCTACAAGACAGCTATCCATTGTGTAGGACTCCTGGGGACAATGAAAAATAGCTATGCAACCCGCATGATCTGTATAGATTATAACAACTCCTACCCAGGTCAGGTCAAGAAAGGTGTCAGAGGAATATCTACAAGTCAGGGTAGAGGACCTGTCAACTAGGTAAGGATTCGTGGGCAAGGCACTAGACAGTAGATACTAAAGATAGAAGATTGATTCTTAATTTTCCTGCTATAATTTCTAATATAAACTTATAGCTAAAGAACCCTAAGATTCTCTATATATAATTTTAAGATAGGATCTAGTATATATCATTAGAAGGCAGTGAATAACTATAGATGCCAATATTACTAATCAGCCCCCAAGATGTCTATATACCTGGGGCAGGGTATCCGGCATAGTCATCTTGTATGATTATTATTAAATCTGTAATAGAAGGACCGCTGGTGAATTGCGTATGTGCCTTGGATAAGGGCCAGCAGCTATTTACTCTTCTGCCTTGGCTATTTTAGGCCATCCAGCTATCTACTTTTGTCCGGTGTTTTAGACCACTATATTTTGGACCATCTACCAGACCATTTGCTAGTTGTTCTAAGTGTGGATAGCACGTAATGCAGTGGTCAGAAATGCAGGGAGAAAATCATTTTTGCCAGTATTTCAAACACTGCATTTTGGACCATCTACCAGACCATTTGCTACTTTTTCTAAGTGTGGATGGCACGAAATGCAGTGGTTTGAAATGCAGACAGAAAATCATTTTTGGCCGGCATTTCGGACCACTACATTTCGGACCATCTACTAAACCATCTATCACCTTTTCTGATTGTATATGGTCTGAAATGCAGTGGTCTGAAATATAGATAGTCAATCATTTTTGCCAGTATTTCAAACACTGCATTTTGGACCATCTACCAGACCATTTGCTACTTTTTCTGAGTGTGGATGGCACGAAATGCAGTGGTCGGAAATGCAGGGAGAAAATCATTTTTGGCCGGCATTTTGGACCACTGCATTTTGGACCACTGCATAAGATATCAAAACTTAGAATCATAGGATCTATAAGTATCTGTAACTTATAGAGTCTTTTAAATAAATATATAATATCTTATAATATAAAATAAATAGCTATATAAACAATATATACTTTAAAATCGTCTTTTAAATTCTATTGAATAGATCTTTAAGTAAACTATATGGAAATATATATTTTCCTCTCTACTGTTTATAATATATAGTACTGATTGTTAATCTTTTATATTCTTATATTATAATATTGGTCTCTATTAAATATCTTCTAATAAAGTAGGAACTATAATTCATTTATCTATAGACTTCTTTGGTCTCTGTATTTTTATAGAATTTATAGTAATATTTAAACTTATATACTGATCTAATAAGTTATAGTAGTATATACAGTAGTCGCCAATTCTGCCTATCTAGACCGCCCTGTCATTGAACCGCATACAAACACTAGAAAGCTGGGTTACATGTAATATCTCTCCTGCATCCCATCTGCAGATAACAGACTGGCTACTAGCTTTGTGATTACCCTTTTATTAATCTATATAATATATATATTCATATACACTGTATAAGCTAAATTATAATTCTACTGGTTCCTCTATAACCCTCTTTGAAATCACCACCAGTTTCTTCCGGATCTGGTTTGCCCTCTCATGCACTACTTTATGCTTCTTAACCAACTCCTGCTTACTCTCTGCTGGACTAACTGCACCAGGGATAGTTTTTTTTATGATCTTCATCTCCTGTCTCAGATCCATAAACTCCTGGACCAGGCGGTGGGTGTCTCGCAGGTCCTTCTCATACCGACAATGTTTCTTCTCTGCCCGGGTACGCTTGTTCCTAATATTCTCAGAGTCTGAATCCTCCTCTAGGACCTTAGCCGGTGCTGTAAAGAGATACTGTGGAGACTCACTATCTACACGCCTCCAAAACGGAATGCTTAGATCTCTCTGCCGCTGTAGATAGGCATCCCGCAGCACTCGAACCTGATTCTCCAGGTGCGCGATCAGCCACTTGGAGTCACTATGGATACTACTGACCGCAGTTGTCTCCTCCCGCTGGTAGCTCCGCAGGATCCTCTTCTCCGGGGTGTGGTCCAGTATATATTGCTGGATCGGCCCGTCCAGAACACCAATGGCCGGCAGGGGGATGTCCAGATCGGTGTCGGGCCCGGCGGGGTCTGCGACCGCGGCCAGGTAGGCATCCAGGTCGGTGGGGATCGGCGGCAGGGCAATATCCAGTGGCATCGGGCTCTGCGCGCGCTGCCAGCCGGACACTGGGAGATAGGGGACATCCTGCGGGGTGATCACTACTGATTGTCTTACTGCGGGGTCAGTGGGCTCCGTGGCCCGGTAGTACTCCACCAGACCGGGATGCACACTCAGCCACGTCTGGAACCGGTTCCCGCCGGGGGTCCCTGTCGCCCGTGACCAGAATGAGCGGTCGCTTGGGTACGGGAGGACCCAGTGGGTCCGGATAAAGGTCCGCTGCAGGGTTGTCCGCCACTCACGCGCCTGACGGAGCCCATAGACCTGGGCAATAGTGTCGAAGCACTGGCGCATGTATGTCCGGTAGGGCTTCTTCTCCCAGTGGGTACGATTACAGTCACCGTTGTTACCATCACCCTGCCAGCCCCACAGCCACGCGAAGAGCACCTCAATATGGTGGACTTTTGCACTCCTACTCTCCACAAATCGGAAATCGTCGCCCAGGGGTCGCCGCTGGAAGACCCGCCGGAGGCCCAGCACTGTCAGCGGAACCTCACCCGCCAAGGCCGCCTCCATCTGCCTACGGTGGACCGGCTGGGTTGTTCCACTCCGCTCCGCTAAGACTGCAAATACATCCTTACGGAAGGCACGCAGGCAGAGGTCCACCAGCAGCTGCAGCAGCAGCGCCGACCGCGGACGGTCCTCCCGCAGGCTGTACATCCGCGCGAACACATCGTGGAAGAGTAGGAAGTCACTGTGGGTGCTGAGAACCGCCCGGTAGTGGCTGTGGTAGGCCGCGAGGAGGGTCGGGGTGTTCAAGGACATGTGGGCCCGGTGCGGTGGCCGGAAGGTCATCGAGGCCCAGTCGATCTTGTGGTCCGGCAGCCACGCGTAGCCGTACTGCTCCAGCGCCTGCTCCATACCCAAGCCCTCATCGATCCGCTCTCGCTCTGAGCCGTCAGCCGCGGGGCGGACGCGTCGATCCAGCCAGAGCCCATTACAGCGGCGCGGGTGGGCGCCCTGCCCCCCGAAGGCAAATAGCAGGCAGCGGAGGAACATCATCATCACGCGTGTGTGCTCCCACTGGACCATTGTCCGCGGCCGCAGGCCGTAGACCATCTCGAACCCCAGGCAGAACTTGTTGATGTTCCACCGCAGCCAGCGGAGCATGAGATCGGTCCGGTGGCAGAAGAAGGGCAGATGGGGCGGGGCGGGGTCCGTCGACGGGTCCGCCGACGCCTGCGGCACGTGGAGCTCCTGGCCAGCCAGCCCTTGCGCCCACATGCGCCGGTCCACCGCCCGGAGAAGCCCCCCGCTCACGCGGTACTCCTCGCGGACACCATACGCCCGATGGCCGGAGTCCGCAAGGGCCATATGGCACCGGTGCTTGGTGTACCGATACGCACGGAGCAGCGCCATCGGGGAGTGGCTTACCGCCCGGCCGACGTGCTGCCATGCCCGGATCAGGCCCTCGTCCAGCGCGAGCGTGTCCAGGGCCGGGTTGCTGAAGACGTAGTGGTTGCCGGCCGCGAAGAGTGCCTTCCCGGAGTTATAGTGCTGGCTGTATAGATAGCCCAGCTTCCGCAGGCCCGATCGCCGGGTGGGCTCGATGGTCAGCGTCGCCATGGCCCGGGTCAGGGAGAAGGGGTACATCTCCTGCCTCCACCGGCGCCTGACCTTGGCCGGCCGGGGCCCCTCACCCACTGCCCCTGTCCCCTCCCGGTCCGCCTCCGCCGGTGTATACTCCACGTCGCCGTCGCTCTCGTGGTCCGACACCGGGGGGCCCTGGGGCCGGGCCTGTTGCCGTGTCGTGGGTCGCACCGCGCGCTGGGAGGGCCCCGTGGTGACCCCGATGGGATCCGGCGCGGTGGACAGGGCGCCGCCCTCCACCGTGGCGGCGACCTCCTCCAGCCAGTGGCTAAACCCCTCCAGGCAGCACCGGCGCCACGAGAGAAAGGTCGCTGGTGGGCCCGCCTCCCCGGCCGGGCGGCTCTGGGGAAGGATGGCCTCCCGCCCGATGTCGTAAAAGTCGTCGGTCAGAAAGTCCACGTCCACCGCCTCCGACCAGATCGCGAAGAATCTTGCCTGCGCCGCCGCCCAGCTGGGGCCCTGGGTGCGGCTCTTCAGATTCTTACATGTCAGGAGAAGCTTCATGCCCCGGAACTGTGCAAGGCCCTGCCCCTCGATGCGGGCGCAGACCCCCTGCCAGAGGGAGTCAAGGAGCTCCGGCCGCAGCCCATACTGCAGGAGCTGCACGCGGGGCCGCTTGTCATGCTCCATGGGCTGCTCCGCCGACGCTGCCGTGGCCCTGGCCTGGGCATCCGCCGCGCTGACGGGCAGATTCTGCAGGATCGACTCTGAGTAGGTCGCGTGCAGGGCCGGGAGGAACACCTCATCCATCCAGAGCGTGTACTCGTCCTTGGTAATCACAAAGCTCTTGCGCGTGGGGTGGTACAGCCGCGGGAAGAGGATGTAGATCTCCACCGCCTCGAATCCGCACACACGGCCGAGGGGGAGGTGGGGGATGCGGTGCACCGGCCGCCGGTCCCGCCGCCATCGCCCACTGTCCCCGTCCTGGAACTGCACGGGCACACCGTCCAGGTGCAGGGAGCCGGTGAGGTTACTGACCGGTGGCCGCACTCCAACCCAGTACAGCCCCTGGCGGGCCACCGCGAGACTTGACGCGAACCCACCCGCGCTGTCAATATCAAAGTGAACCTGGAAGGTGCGGCCGGCCGTGTCGGAGTCCTGCTCCAGATCCAGCTGTGGAGGCGGGGTCCTCTCCGGCTGGATCCCCTGCAGCTCACCGGGCCCGCCATCCTCGGCATGGATGGTCTCGACGCCGCTGAACAGGCGCCGCCGCCGGTCCACCGGGAAGTACTCATCCCATGCCGGCCTGTACGCCGCGATGCCGTCCCGGGAGAGGACATCGGGGTACTCCTCCTGCACGACCTCAGACAGCCGCACGGTCGGCACTGCTGGGGGGCTCCGCGGCCCAGCCTGGTCCTCCGGGATTGGACCCGGCTCCTCCTGGCTGTGGCCGCAGCCCCGATGACGGATCAGCTGCTTCACCAGATGCTCAGCGAGGACCTCCTGCCGCGCGCTGTCCTCCGGGGGAAGCGGCACGGCCGGCGATGCGACCCTGGGCCCGTGGGACCAGTGGGTCGCGGTCTCCGCCGTGGGCTGTGTGGACACCGGTTGGCCTTCTGCCTCCGCTGTATTGGGGAAGCGGCCGGCAGGCCCAGAGAGGCTTGGAGATCCGGCAGCGGATGGATCTTCATGTGGGGTACCCTCAGCGCTCCGCCTGGAGACCCGCTCCACATCCCCCATCTCCACATCTGAGTCTGGGACATCGCCCATGTCTCCATCTATGTCCATGTCATCCTCGCCCTCAGCGTCACCGGCCCCCTCGGCGAACTCCCCTCCATCCAAGACCAGCTGCTCAAGATCCTGGAATATATCACGGGACTCCACCACGTCCGGATGGATATCTCCCTCCTCTGTTGTTATCCATGTGAGAAAGCGATGGTGAAGCTGGGCCTCAGGGGGAGGAGGGATCTGACTCGCCCCCTGCTCCCTGCGCCGCCTTCTACGCTCCGCATTCCTCTCATCCCTGTTGGCATACCGCGGTGGACGTCCGCGTCGGGCCATGGCGCAGCCCTCCGGGGGGGGGGGGGGAGGAGAGCCAGAAGGGGACACTGATACGCGCAGGGCACTATTGGACATTCAGGGTCATTAGCTATATTACACAGTATCAGAACTCGCTGTTAACATGTGGCCGGGTTCTCTTACCAGAATACTCCCAGGCCGTGTGTACCTGGAACGGGCGGTGATCTGGATACCGGTCAACCACAAGACATCCACCCTGCCTATGGGAAGTTGAAAATTTTTGCAGACGAAGAGCAGGCGTCCCAAGCCTCGGGGGATCGACTCTAATCAGGTAGATTCGGTCTTGGAAAAGTGGTGGTTGAAAATTCAAACAAACAAAGAGCAGTGGCTGAAAATTCAGGGGACGGATTTTCTTGGCATAGATCCGATCTGTATGGATCGCTTAGTTAGGACGTGTTGTTGATATAATACAGTATACTATAGAGGTAGGGGCAATATTTCTATTCCTGGAAGACAGAAGAGGAGTCACTGGATTGGGAATAGCGGAGGATCCTTTTCTATACCTCGACGCTGACCCTTATCTTGACCCTATCTATACATTCTCTTCCGCTGCTATACTTGATCTTGGAATTGCTCTGAACCAGTTCCCCTCCCACCTAGCTTGGTCGGCTACATTAGCGGGTCGACATGGCACCGCAGACTAGCTCCCAGGGCAGGCGACGCGGCCGCGGACGTCCACCGCGGGTACTATCTACACCCTCCCCCAGTCAGTCCAACAGTACGTATCGATGCCCCCAGCCTTACCATACCCGCACTCACCGAGTGCCATAGCACTGGACGCCTATTTCTCCCACGGGGGGAGAGGTGGAAGCCCCCGGGGGAATCCCTCATTAGGGTCAACATTAGGGTCAACATTAGGGTCA